>NC_056630.2:5595000-5937500 GCF_002870075.4 Lactuca sativa | reverse complement strand
AAGATTTTCTTACAAATAACCCCATTAGTTTGATAATTACTATTCGTTCCCCAGTCATGTTCTTGTCGGTCATGTTTATGTTTGTTTCTTAGGACAACCGTTTGTCACTTCAACCTGTTAAAATCATAAAGAATATATTAAAAAACAATAAATTTTGGTTAGAAGGGAACTATCTTCTAATGAGTAATATCTCAGGTATGCCAAGTAATTAAAAAAAAAATTAACTAAGAAAAGGTTTAGTTAAAGATAATGAAATTTGCAACTAATTAAAGCATTGTAGTTTGGAAGCAGTATAATTTTAAAACATTCACCCAATTATAGCATTGTACTTTCAAAGTACAATGCTTTAATAAGAAAATATCTACAATAAAGTTATAAAAAATAGTGTTAATGCAACATAATGCAATATTAAGCGTATGACCACCCCTATTACAATTTTCTTTTATTTTTTCTCGAATATATAGATGTTTAATGGCAAACATCTCTTTGAATATAGGGTGTGTAAAACATTTATATAAAAAATAAGAGTACAAGATTTTGATATGATAAAACCCAAATGAAACCACTAAACAAAAAGAGTTTTTTTTTGGAACAACCACTGAACCACTAAATGAAAGAGTTAGTTGATCAAGGCTATTACCTGTTGGTTGAAGCCACAACCACAATTCTTTAGTCAACACCACACCACACCATATTTCTCCTCTCCTTTCACATAATACCAAAAAAATCAACAAATAATATAATTGTCTCCAGGAGCTAAAAAAAAAAAAAAATTCTTATTATTGGAATAAATGTGAACTGTATAATATAAATAAAAATCAACAAATAACCTAATTGTCTCTAGGAGCCGGAAAACAAAAAAAAAATCTTATTATTGGAATAAATGTGAACTTTATTGTATAAAGCCCAAGAGATACCCCAAACCCATCCGGCTAAAACATACACCAAATATAATAAATAGCACCACATGAAAGAACTACACCATACCAAACATTACTCAAAGAGATCAGTCAAAAAGATATAAATTCAAAGTTAGTAATCTTGTATGTATGCATACAGAGCATACATACAAGATTAAATCCATAAATTGTAGCAAAATATAAATAATCGTTACACTGTCAATTGTAAATCTCACAGAGTTTTAAATGTTCACATGAGCCCCTGTTTTGTATCCATTAAAATGATCATCGGTGTAAATATCTATACACAAGTACAATCACATAAATCGCTATTTATTCATGATAGAGAGAAATAGAAACAAAGAGAAAGAGTTTCAAGAAAGAGGATTCTTACAAGCATCCCATGAACCGTACAGGACCTGTAGACAAGGATATGGGATAGGGAGGAAGGGGAGAAAGACTATGAGAATATTAAAATGGGTCTAATTATAAGCACTACAAATCTTAAACTGAAACATCATTACCTTTCTCAAATAAGCCCTAAATCAGCGGTCATCGTTGTGTTGAAAGAGAAAAGCATCGGCATTTTTAGATGACTTTATCTCCCTGGATCTATTACCAAGAAATTGTGTGGGTATGACGGTTCTATACAGAGAGTGGTGGGGGTCTAGGGTTTTCAGAGAGAGAAGAAGAGCCTGAGAAGGTTAGGACCGCCATGTACATTTTAGAAGTAGTAGGTGGAGCGATTGCCATAAATTATACATGAGGTTGGAGCTTCTAAAATTGAAATTAATGTTAAATGATGAGAGAACCCGATAGAGAGATGGAGGAACGCCGTGAAAGATTGTGCAGAGAGAGCGAGATTAGTGTTTAGGCATTTTTTTAGAGAGAGACGGAGAGGGAGAGAGCTGTGTTAGTGGTTCAGTGGTGGCGTTGCAGGGTTGAATGATGGTGGTGAGTGGTCTTAGAGTTTTTCAATTGATGGAGGAACACAAGGAATGATTTCAGCAAAGGAGATGAAGAGCCTGATATAAAGGAAGATGAACCAGAACCTAAAGATTTTTGTCGGGATCTACGACTTAAAGGCAACTTAGCACGGATCAAAGGGTTGCATCAAAAGAACCTCGAGAGATACGGAAGCATATGCATTGTATTATTCTACTTTCAGCTAGAAGTTTTCGTTGATGGCAGTGGAAGCTCGATGGTGGTGGTGGTTGTTGTTGGCTGACGGTGATGTTTAGGGTATGTGGGAGACCGTTTGGTGGTTGGTGCTTCTTGGTGAATTGGTTTTCAGGCGGTGGTGGTTGACAGAGGTTGGAGATGGCGTGAGTGGTTGTGATGGTGAAGATCTCCGGTCAATTGATTGTGGAGGGGAGGCTGATGAAATTGGAGGATCGTAAAATATAGGAGAGAGTTCCAGGATAAAGGAGTCAAGGAGATATGGCCGAGATTAAGGGGAGTTTGGTTTTGATAATTCCATTAAATCACGGGGCTTGATAAGAACTCAACTCAATGCCTTGACTTTTTCAGTATTGTAAACAATGCAATTAGACTTGTACCACTTAAAATTAAGCATTTGACTAAAAATGCTTTATAAGGTAATATATATATATATATATATATATATATATATATATATATATATATATATATATATATATATATATATATATATATATATAAAAGGGTTGGTGAACAAGAAGCTTTTGAAAATATAAATTTGACTACAAGTTTTTTCTGGTTTAACATGATTACCACATCTTTTTTCGATTTTGCATTTACCTCCCTTAAAAGATGGATTTTACATTTACCTTTTTTACCAATTCACCCTGAACCGCCTATGTTGCCCAATCAATTATCTGCTTCCACCGCCTTCTTCTACAACTTTCATCTACACATGGCACCGTTCGTTTCAAGAGTTATCGCCTCTCTCATCATTATCTGTCTGTCTCTCCCGACGTTCTTCCGATAAGCACCTGCCTACGGCCTGTCATCGCCTTCCTCCGGTCTTTTCCTTCTCTTTTTGTGCAACGCAATGACTTCCGTTGTCTGTCTACAAATTGTTGAATCGCTAACTACCGTCTCCTTTGACGGCTTGCGGTTTTGATTTCTTCCTTTGACGTTTTCTGGTCTTCATCATTCACTTGTAATTCCTTTGATGGGTTCCGATTTTGATTGTTTTGTACAAAGATTGAGGCGATGATGAGCTTTTTTAGTGAAAAAAATTTGCATCATCAACCATGGGTGAACTTGAAAGCCGTATTTTGGCAAGGCAACTCGGAAGGCATATTGTGACATCCCCATTTTTCACGGCCATAAAAGACCGATTTTGTTTATGCTTTATAAAAATCAGAGTACTTCTTTTAATAAACATGTTGCATAATTTGTTCCCAGAAAAACACGATAAATACGTTATTAAAACATTTTCGAAGAAACATGTTTTATTCATTTTAAAACGTTTGGGATGTCATCGTCAATACAGAAACATAAGCATAAACGGAACTTACATTTATTTACACTAGTGATCTACATCTCTTTAATCTCTCAGTGTAATGTGACTTCATATCAACACTTGTGATATAAATAAACTGAGTGGGTCATGTTGGGAAACCTAGTGAGTACATAGGGTTTTCAATCCACACTAATATAATTATTATGTTTAAACAATCAAACAATCAACCTAATTACCCATCCCCATTATCTTCTTTAGTCTTAAGGATCTACCCTAAGAATCAGCTATTTCTCGTTCATTCATTCCTAAGGATCATCCTAAGGAATCGGCACAAAGTCCATCGTTGCCACAGTTTACACAACGGGCACTAAGTCTGCATAGTTGTCAGGGTTTAGGCATCAAGTCTACATGATCACTAAGGTTTAGGTATCAAGTCTGCATGATCACCAGGGTTTAGTCATCAAGTCTGGATGATCACCAAGGTTTAGGCATCAAGTCTGCATGATCACCTAGGTTTACAGTACACCGGGTGAACACATCGTTCACAACACCTACAGGTTGCAAGCCTGCTAGTGTTCCACTGGACTGTCTAGAATAGTCCGTGGTTGTCATCCATACTCTGCTGAATGACGGGGTCATCGTTTAGGAAAAGGCTTCTCACATCATCCACCTCTCACCCTCACCTCGTGGTCTATAACACCTCTCAACTCATCATCCAACTCATATTCCATCTATTACATCTACCCATGTTTTACCCCAATATTATCGTAGATATAAAATACATATACAGTTTAAATCATTTAAAACATGTATAAAATCGTTCATCCAGCATAGACAACAAGTATTCAGATAATATGCACACATAGCACGTAATTTATATAAAATACTTCATATCTATATGTATGATGAAAGGGACCATGCACTCACCTGGTAAGGTGGTGAGTCGACACCCGGACAACACTTCGTTTCTCTTAAAATAATTATTCCTTGACGAAACCTAGTATCATTACCACTAGAGTTTAGTCTAACATTTGACGAGACTAATTAATAGTCTAACTATTATTACTATTATATAAGCGTTAAGAAACACTCTTATATAACTCATAATAATAGCCCAAATACTCATTATAAGTTCCTAATAACGTTACTATATTAAAACATAAGCTATACTAAAGATAGGGTAGGCATAGCTCACTTACAGCGGGTTTTTCGCAAAAACCGGGCTTCGCTGGAGCAGCGTTCCCGAGCCGAAAGGCTCTTTTATCGGGACTCTGGGAGCCTCGGGGCTTCCTTCGGGTGCTAGGGGGTTTACCTAGGCTTTTAGGGGGGGGGGGGGGGGGGTTAGGGGGCTAGAGAGAGAGAGAGAGAGTCTTGAGAGAGAAAGAATAGCTTGGGAAGGTGTGAAGAATGAGGGAACCCGGCACCTCTATTTATAGGGGTGCTGACTGATGGACTCGCCGAGTAGGAGGACCTACTCACTGAGTTGGGGCATGTGGAAGCCTTCTGGTGGTGCCACGTGTCCAATTCTGGTGGTGCTACGTCACCCCCTATCGCGTATCAGCCTTCAAACTTAGAAAAATCATAACTCTCGCATACGAGCCTCGTTTTCGATGTTTTTTTTCAACGCGTAGGTAAAATCAAGATCTACAACTTTCATTTAGACTATGTTGGCTAATTCTCGACCGATCTCAAATTTAATAGTATGAGGCGTTTAGATTGTTAAATGACCGCGAAGAATTCGTAACTCCTTCATACGGACTCTGTTTTCATCTATCTTTTTACCGTTGAGTTCCTATTAATGAGATATTAAGCTCTCATTTAGTTCGCGTAAGCCAAAAACCGCTCGAACTAAAATTCGAGTTTCGGACCGTGCACTACTAAGCCGAATCTTAGAAAAATCATAACTTCCTCATACGAAGTCAGATTTGGGCGTTCTTTTTATGGATGTTCTCCGTTTAATGTATACTACAAATTTGGTTTATATTACTAAGGTTAAAAAGTCCTCCAACGTAAATTCACTATTTACGTCTCCCGGTGCCGTCCCGGTTTTGCCGAAAAACTTCGACGAGCCATAACTTCTTTGTTATAACTCGGATTTCGGCGTTCTTTATATGTACGGAGCCCTTGAGACATATTCTACAACTTGGTTAAGATTATTTATTCTAAATAATCTTTTGTCGAAAAGTCGTTTTTGACTCCTATTATCTCTAAATTGACTAGCCCGTATCTACGGGCGTTACACATATCCGATTGGAATATGCAACCGGTGTTTGCAGCCATACCATCTTTCATCCCCCTTTTTCTGAGCCTCCTCTCACTGAAAATTACTGTCGTATTTTTTATTTGGGCTTTCACCTAAAGCTGAATTCTGTTTTTATGATTTTCGATTTTCAAATTTCTGGTGGTTTCTTTGGTTACACCATATGAAACAGGTAAACACATTCACATCCCTATCCTTTAGTCTAAAATTCCCTTTTGTTTGATTTTTGAAAACTCTGTGATTGACATGTAAACAAAACATGGTAAACTAAATTACGTACAAAGAGTGTCTGATAAAAATTTCTGAATGAAACATGATATCATGGAATACGACTTTTCATTGATAATTAGGTCAATTGATTTAGATTACGGATTTTTGTAGCCATTTATGGACATTGGATCTGTTTTTTTAGTCAATTGATAACTCAATCAATTGATTTTGATTATTGGATTTCGTAGTCACTGATTTTTGTAGTTTTAAAATCAGTGCATCTTTGTTTCATTAGTCGAACAAGTAAAACTGAATTTAATTTCTATGTCCTTTTATAATCGATTAGATTTGTTATTTTAGGTTAGTAATAATTTTTAATCACTGATTAGTAACAAGTAATATTTGAATTGTGGAAATTGAAATATGTTTTACTTTTGTGATTGTTATGTAGTATTTCATTATTTTCTCCTGATACTCTAATATTCAGTGGAATTTTATGGAAACATGGATTTTTTGGCATGAATTTCTGATTTACATATAAAAAAACTATAACAAAAAACTTACTCAAATCTTTTTATAATTCTTGTTGCAAAAGTTATTCCACACTAAATAATTTTTCTCACTAGTAATAATCTTATTCTTGAAAATTTTGGTTTTTTATATAAACATTTGTATATTAATATTTTCTCTGGTTTAAAGTTAAAATTGGTATTATGTAACACCCCGTTTATTAAATGAATAAATAGATAAAGTTGATAAATGTATAGAAGCCCTAAAATGAATAATATTTGAGCGAGGCGTTAGTTTCGAGGAGTTAAAAGTCATAATTACAGAAGTCAAGGTGCGTTTGGTAAAATTGGATTAAAGTTGAAAATATATTATGAAGGCAGGGGCTAAACTGTAAGTGTTGGATTCAATTTGAGAATAATTTATGGAAACAGGGGCTAAGGAGTAAATTTTGGACTTCATTGGAAGCGATGTTAGATGGTTGGGGTTAAAAGAGTAATTTATGAACTTAAATTGAAAAGACTTTTGGAGTCTGGGACTAAAAGGGTAAATTCTGGATTTGAATTGAAAAAGGTTTTAAGAGGAGGGACTAATGTTAATATATTAGACACATGTTTAGATGGGACACGGGTTTAAACCCGATACCCTTCCATCCCTATCATTTTAATGATACAACAACCCTAACCCTATCCTTATGAAGCTGCCGCCATGCATGCCCCTTCCAGCCGCCACCATCTTCGTTGCTCCGATCAGACCAAGCCGCTTAGCGGCCATCATGCCATTGAAGCGCTACCAACGAAACCTGCTGCCGGAGACGTTGTGTACCATTGGAAGATTACCGAGAATGATGGAAGGGAACCGAGAAAGATGAAGCTCAAGCTGTGAACGTCGGGAAGGCCCTCGGTAAGCTTAAACCATGACCTATCACTGTGTGTGATGGTTGTGGGTATCGTCAGCCGTTGGATCGCCGTCGCTGGTGCTGTTGACGACGCCATGACAGTATGTTGCCCCCTATCCGCCGCTGTTAGAGCCTTACGACCACCGAGGATCGACGCCATCGTCCCACTGCTACGTTGTTGCTGCTGTGGTGAAACGCTAGTAGCCGCCGCCATTGCCGATATGGTTGCTGCTCCGCCAATGCCGCCTCTCCATGGTTCTGCCGTCGCCAACCGCCACCGGGAGGGTGGCTGGATCTGTTGGCAAGCAAGAAAGTGTATGGGTGTTTGTCTGTTGTAAGGTGTGTGGTGTTTGGTGTGTTTATGTTGGCCGGAAAGCCACTGCCGCCACGAGCCACCGCCTGCCACCACTAGAGTGGCTGTGTGTGTGTGATTAGTTTAGTTTAGTGTGTGTATGTGAGGTTAATCGGGTTTTGGCTTGTAAAATGTAATAAGCTTTGAATAATGAAAATAATAATAACCACCACCGTGAGGTGGTGGCCGCCGCCGTGAGCCGCCATTGACCACCGCTACCTGGGGTGGTAGTGGGTGATGCCCCGCTAGCAAACCCTAATTGACCTAGCAAAAACCCTAATGGGCTTACGGATTAATTTTGGGCCTAATGGGTCGTGTTTGGGTGAAAAACCCTAAATAGGGTTTAGAAAACCCTAATTATGAGCATTGGGCCTTATACCTATTGGACCCACTTTTGGGCCATTGGGATTGGAGTGTGTATTAAGCCCAAGTCACTCCATATCACTTATCTAGTAGAGTAAAGGACTTGATGGATTAAGTCCTTAATGGGTTAAGTAAGAAACACTTAACCCTAGTTATCATTTTATGTGAAACCCTAATTTCACTTGGGCTTTGTGTTGGGCCATCCAAGAAAAAGCAAATGGACTAGAATAATTTATTGGGCTTTAGGGTAAGGTCCATATGAAGGATTAGGCCCAATTTGGAAAATTGGGCCATAGATGGGCCTAGATGGTTGTGTGATATTGGGCCCTTAGAATGAGACATGTTGGACTAGACTGATCAATTGGGCCTTGAGGGAAGTCCATGTAGAGGCTTGGGCCTAGTTTGGAAAATTGGGCCATATGTTAGGCTTTGATCCCTAGCTGACTTTGGGCCTATGGATTTGGGCCTTGGGCTTGGGTAAGCCAAGCTAGGGGTAATGTAGTAATTATCCAAGTATGTATTTATAGTATGTGTTAGAACCCAATTATTAATTGGGTGTCATTTTGGTGTTGACAGTTTGGGAATCTGTCATCCAGCAGCTAGGGTTGAGTCTGGGGGACTTCAGTAATATGAGAATTGTGTCTACGGGACTGCAGCAGTGTGAGGTGAGTTTCCTTCCAGTAGGAACGGGTCTACGGCCACAATGTTGGCCCATTTAGTTAGCAGTAGTTCCAGACTTCAGTCTGATGCAGTAGTTCAGTATGCTTGGTGTCTTTATGATAAATACATGGTATGAGTTATGTGTTCCGGACTATGGTCCGGTGCAATATGCAGTATATGTGTTCATCTTGTATGCTATGATTATGTTATGCTATGTTCAGTTAGTTCCGGACCTCGGTCCGATGCAGTAGTTAGGGTGCTTGATGTCTTTGTGATTTAAGCATGTTTTGTGTTATGTGTTCCGGACTCTGTTCCGATGCAGTATGCAGTATATGTGTTCATGCTAGTTGACATGTTATGCTATGTTATGATTCAGTGAGTTCCGGACTTCGGTCCGATGCAGTTAGTTCCGAACTTTGGTCTGATGCAAGGGACAAGGTCCCAGTTAGTTCCGGACTTCGGTACGATGCAGTTAGTTCCGGACTTCAGTCCGATGCAGTTTTCGGACTTCGGTCCGATGCAGAGGGCAAGGCCCTGGTCAGCTTCTGGACTGCGGTTCGATGCAGTTTCCAGACTTCAGTCCGATGCAGTGGGCAAGGACCAATATTTGTTTATATGTTATTGTATGGTATGTGGTAGTTTGGGGGAGCTCACTAAGCTTCGTGCTTACAGTTTTAGTTTTGGTTTCAGGTACTTAGTTTTCAAAAGAGGAGCTCGGGAAGATTGCAGTGCACACACCATTTGTTCAACCTGGGATGTTTATACTCTGATATACTTGACAGTTGTTATGATATTTTGAGATACATTGCTTATGATATTTATATGAGGTTTATCGACTATGGTTTTTATTATTAAATTAAACGAAACTTTCAGACTGTGTTTTTGGGATGTTTTGTTGGATTAGTGTCTAAGTCCATAACTATTTTGGTATGTACTTGACCCGATGGTGCATGGTCCTTTTGGGTTGCCTTCACCAAAGCAACTTGATTGGAGACATAAATAAAGAGAGAGGTTATTATGATTTATTAATATGTTATAAGAATAATATATTAAAGGAGAAATCATATTTGTTTAATTAATATTGGTCAATAATTAATTAAGAATTAATTTTGTGATCAAGTGTAATTAATTAAACTAGAGGGGCTGAATTGTAATTATGTGATAGTTGCAAAATAGGGCAATGGTTATCCTTGTTAAAGGATGGACGAATTGAAGGATAAGGATATCCTTAAAATCGTCCAAGGTCCAAGAGATAGGGATTTTCAAGGCTTATCTTATGGTTGCTTGATGGGCAAGTAACTAGATAAGGATAAGGACTGAAACCCTAATCCCAACCCTATATAAAGAGCCCTAAGGCCTTAGGATTTCATACACTTGATCCCTAGAGCATCTAAGGACGAATTTCTACCTCTCTCCTCTCTCTTTATACCTTCTCCACTTGCTTATGGTGTTTGTAAGCCATTAGAGGAGTGACACTTGTGACTCTAAGCCTTCCAAAGTCAATTCAAGGAGGAATTGGGATTGTTATTGCTACATAACAATCAAGGTGATATCATAAACCCATTTATATGTTAATATCGATTTCCCATATGCTAGAATTAGGGTTTATAGCCTTGGATAACTTGCATGTACAATAGAAAAACCTAGATCCAAGCATTAGGGTTTGTATGAGCACATAGGATGTCTTATGACCTAAACCCTTCAGTGGTATCAGAGCCTAGACTGGTTTCAATTGTATTGATGCATTACATGTTCAAAAAATTCAATTTTTTGGTTTCTGGAGGCTGGACTCGCCGAGTCTATAGCTGAACTCGCCGAGTCCATGCAGACTCGACGAGTCCAAGCTTGACTCGACGATTCAACTCGTCAGATGGAGCATATCTCGGGATTTCTTGCTGTTTTTGCTTTGGGATAGTTACCTTATCATATTAGATCAATATAAATCCGATTTTAAGATATATTTAACTATATTCTTGATCTAATTGAAGATATTTATCAATTAATAAAATATTTGTTTCCTTATGTGATAATTGATTAATTATTTTGATTAAATTGGTAAATTGTTTTGCAAGAAATCATTAAATAAATCAAATATGGATAATTATGTGATTAATTGTTAATTTAGATTATTTGTTATTTGATCCTTATTGTTATGAAAAGTTTCATATTTTCCCCTTTAGGTTTTATAGTTTAAATTTGAACCCAATAGTTTTGGTGTTTTGAAATTTAAATAGTTAAAACCCTAATGTTTTGAAAAAGGTTTCAAAACTTGCCCTCAAGTTTTGGAATTTAAATTTTGATTAATTGTTTAATTTTGATGTATATTTAAATTCTAAACCCTAATATTTGAAATGTTTCAAAACTTGTCCTCAAGTTTTGGACTTTAAAAGTTGATTAAAAGTTTAATTAGGAATGTTAAATTCTAAAACTCTAGTATAGTTTTGAAAAAGTTCAAATCACACCCTTATGGTTTTATTAATTAATTAAGGTGTATAATTAAAAGAGGTTTAATAAATCCATAAAGTTTTTGGTTTAAAATTTAATTGAATTAAAAGTATAATTGTTAAATTTGACCACCTAATATTTTAAAAGTGTAAAATACACCCTATACTATATATAACATTAAAAGTCTAACATTATATATATATGTATGAGTAAAAGTCAGTCTTACCGTTAGTAGGCCTCATTCACGAAGCTAGTCTGTAAGGGGTGTTTAAGGAAATTGCCTATAAAATGGCGATTGAATGGGTATCCACTCTTACCCACCGCACTCTTGACTAGTGGAGGGTCGTTAGCCGAACGGGTAGGATAAGACAAATCCTTCCGTTATAAGTATAATAAAGTACAAAAGTAACTAAATGTTTTACAAATTCCCAATCTTAGTTACTTAGGCAAAAGTAAATTGATGCAATTTCATGAAATTACACTTTGTGCCCTTGCAAAGACGTTAGTGGAGCGTGTGTGGTTAACCGGCACACTAAATGGTTCTAAGCAAAGGTAGCAAAGGGTGACTCAATGTTTGTCATAGTTCGGTGGAGCGTGTGTGGTTTACCGGCACATCGAATAGGTGACTGTAACATGTGAGGGCACCATGTAAGTTTGCATGGTTATTCACACCCGCTTTGTGATCCTCGGCATCCCAGTCACAAACTAGAGGGGTATGTCGAGATTTAAACATGCCATTGAAAGTTCAATGAATCTCAAAGGATCTAGGAGTTTTCATAGATTTAAAACTTAAATTTCTTTTTCGTTTTTCGTGGTGGAAATTAGTGAATCGTCATTCACTTACCTTCAAATATTCTGCAATTAGGGTTACGGCATCCCTCTCCCGAGTTGTAGAATATTGTGTTGGGTCCTGGCCTTAGTATTTCATTTGGGTGATTTACTAAGGACTCAATCTATCAAATAACTTGAATTTGTTTTTCTCCCATTTTGTAGATGTCAAAGTTCGACAACTATGGTTTTCCAAAATCCCGTGGAACAAGCTTTCCACATGAAGATGGTATTCCACAATTCAATCGAGGAACAAGAAATCATGCTTCACTTCCTCCTCCTCCTCCTATTGTTCTCCCCAACCCACAAGATCGAAGAATTGAAAGGTTCAATATCACTAAAGCCCTATTGGAAATGAAACATGAAGATGGTAAACCCGTGTGTGCCCACGTTCTAGGAATGAAATCACACATTGATAGGTTGATAATGTTGGGTGTGTCATTCCTAGATGAGTTGGCTGTGAATTGGGTTTTGCAGTCACTTCCTGAATCATATAATGAGTTCAAAAGAAAGTATTATATGATGGATCATGACAACAACCTCATTGATTTGTTGCTGCTGAATCAGAAATGATTTGGCGAAGCAATGGAGCGTATTTGTTGGGAAAGTCAACCGACCATGCTTTCGAGGACGTTCTAGGAGAACCGACCTGCGTTTGCTGCCAAAAGAAAGGGCGTTGGATACAAGTCTGTCCAAAGAGCCTGAAGATTTAAGAAGATGGGAGAGTCAAAGAGTATGGCTGCGCTTCAGGTAAAATCCACTAACTCCATTAAGTTCCTATTCATTAATTCTTAATACATAATGTAATAAGATTGCATTTGAATGTTTTACAGGATCGATGAAAATAAAGGAAGCTTGGTGAAAGAGCAAGATGAATCTAATCACAAGGAATGGATCTTGATCGCATGGACTTGAAAATTAGATTTTGAGCTTAGATAGTTATGATAGAGTTGTTAGAAGTTTTTCTTTTGAAATACATAGTTTTCAATGGATTTTGCATTGTAAGGACAAATGTTTTCCGCTGCTTTTATAAATAAAATAAATTTCCGTTTGACTTATTTATTTATTTGTTTATTTCCTTGCAATGAAATCGTTATGAAAATTGGTGTTTGCATATTTCTGCAACAAATGGATATGATTCTTATTTATGGTGTTTATGGAAAAGTCGAGAATTTACCAAATAGGGAGAGTTTCTCATCGCCCAAGTTTCAATTGGACAGAAATTTGGAATCATGCAACTTGGTTGCACGATGAATGAGAAATTTCATATTTTGGAAATTAGACTAATTCATTGACAAAGTGTCAAGTGAAGGACTAGGAGATCGAGCACACAAAGTTGCGTGTTGATCAAGTCCACCATAAGAGTAACAAATATATTTGTCTTGATTTACTAAAGGTTTAGTAAATATGATTATACTTACAAGATTAAGTGTAATTCTGAATTGATTAAAAAGGGTTAAATCAATAGCAGAACGAATAAGAAGAATCAAGTAGGCAGAAAGATAAAAGTTTCTCCATTCTAAGAAGAAGGGAGAGTACCTTTTATGCTTTATGATAGGTCTTAATGATTAAGAACCATATCTCAATTGATCCTCTAAGTGAGTCTTAGTACAATTGTATGTCTAAGAAGAGGAATCAAGAATTGAAGAAATGGTTAAATCAATAAGTCAATCATACTTCATTCCAATAACAAGTCTTAAAGTTAAGATTGTGACATCGAGTGAAAAAGTAAGGTTTATAACATTCATAAAATGTGGAAAGTTGTGATATCTTGGATAAGACATAGACCAACTAGGACCAATTTATGAAGAGTTTTGATAAAAGCTACACTAACTCTTGAATATTTGTTTGTTAAGAAATGTTTTGACAAGAGAATCTTATATGTCAAGGAGTTAGTGGGAGTCTTAATGGTCTTGAAAGGTTTCAAGAACAAATCAAATAAACCTCATCAATCATCACTAGCACACGAGTTGAGGTTTACAACCTATCGTGTTGACATTATTTTGTTTCTGTGCCAATCCAATCGAGTTAATTATGCATGTGAGTTCTATGAGTTCTCATTTTGAATGCATAAAAGGCAAAGCACCTTAATCAATGAAAGGTACATTGATAGGAAAGGGTGAGCTGCTAAACTACTTGCAAGACATGGTGGGCAACTGTGCTACCATAAGGCAAGAAATCAAGATTAAGAAAGTTCGATCCATATGAGTTTGAATTTGTCATAAATTTTGGTTTTAACAAATTCACATGGATAGGAACACATACACCGTTTAAATCTAAGTGTCATAAGATTTCCTCATTCATGAAAATGATTTTGAGGAAATGCTTTCACTAAGAAAGATTTTAAGAAGATAGTGATTGTAAAATTGCATTCTCGAATTCAATTATGATTATGGTATCCCTTTCCATAATTTGAATTGTGAGGTTTGGCAATTGTTTACACACACATATGAACTATCTAAGGCAAAGGTGTATAAGTTTAAGAGGCCTTGATAAAAGATTATCAAAACATTAAGTATTAGAAACATGGACTTAAGAAATTCAATAGGTATTGTTTTTCTGAAAGTTAAGATGTTTATGAATACATGTCGAAGCTAGTGGGAGCATAAGTGTTATGTTTTATAGTAATCATCATGATAGTGGGAGCATAAAAGTTATGATTGTATGATTATTATGGAACGTATTGCAAGTTGGCAATATTAATTATAAAAAACAAGAGTTATACCTTGCAAAGTTGTAAGGGTTGTAAAGTTGTTTTGCTATAATTAAGGGAGAGAATATTATGCTTCATTTCAAATCTAAAGGCTTAGGTTGAGAAATGTTAACAAATTTAGTCAAGGGTACATAGTGTGTTCTTAAAATTTTGATTATGATTACGGCATTCCTCTTCACAATTCGAATTTTGAGAACATAGCAAATAAAACATTATGCGTCGTGTCCCATACGCTTCGGGTATAGGATCGATTGCAAATGATTTAATGTTTGACCATTCTAAAATTTTCCAAATGTCGAGCGCATTTAGAGGGAAAAGGGACTAGAATTGGTTTTGACTAAAATAATTAAACAACTATCAAAGGACAATCCAAAGTTCGACGAGGATTGGTCGCTTGTGAGTAGTTGGAAGTATAGTATTAGAAAGTATGTAAATGTTTCCATATTGGATGGACCATATCGATATCATTACGAATAGATAAGACTCTATTAAGAATGAGTTGTCATATGGAAAATATGGAAATGTGTCCATATTGGGAATTTAATATTGAAAATCTATGTCTAGATTAGAAACTTTTATGCAAGGGATGTTCAAAGGAATGTACTTTGAGTGAGAGACATCATATCTAAGGATTTGTCTTGTAATAATCTCCGTTAGAGAACTTTGTAATATCATTGGCAATAGTCTTTGTGACTTTGGTGCAGTGACATTATGAAATGATCGTTGCATAGAATGTTAGAATCTAGCATATTCTATAAGTGGTAAGAATTTGATATTCTTACACTTATGAAAAAGGATCTGGAGTTGTGAAATGAGAATGATTGGAAATGTGTTCAATTTGATCTATTTCACAAAGTAAGAACCATAGGTAAACATTGTGTGCATGCTAAGAGCATGGGACAAGTGTAATAATTCAAGTAAGAAGTTGATTACCCGAAACGACAAATAATGAGTAATCGGTATGGTGATAAATAAAAGGAGTTTTATTTATACTCAAAGGTTTGAGGCCATATGAGATTAGTATTATTCTTGTGTTTCACATTTGCATGTTTTGACTTCCAAAATAATTGAGTTTATTAAGAATAATCGAATTATTCAAACGGGCCACAGGCGTTCATATGTTGGAAGTAGATATGAATGAAGACTGTCGTGAATTGGTGTGTGGATTGTCTAAAAGAGTATTAGACATAAGCAAATGTTTGCTGCAACGTTCATGAGTGCTTATGAATATGATTTGAGCATTGGATTAAACCCAGGCTCACTTGGATCACTCCATGGATTGTATCACGAGTGATTGGTGAGACGATAACATCTTATATTCTTGAAACCGAGATGTGTGAGTTGTATCTTGCAAATCGGTTGCACATTGATAATATGTAAACGCACTAGTAACTTGGTGTTATAAAACATATTGTTGTGTGTGATTTGGTTAGTAAGTGCAGGCAAGCATTGTATAAAAGTTTATCCGTTCCTTTTATCCAAAGTAGGATAAAAGCTATATCTTTGGGCCCCTCGATGATTTAGTGATGACAAACGTAAATGCTCGGCCGAGCTAGGGCTAATTTGATTTGTTCAATTATTCAGTCGTCATAAATCGGGAATCGAGATATAGTACAAAGAGAATGATTTGAAATCATATCTCATATGATATCTAGAATGGAGGAATATATGATCCCTTATCTAAGGACACGCGTATCTGATATGATCAGAGTTGACAGCGACTTTGGAAAGATACGATTGCAGATCAGGATCTGAAGTCATACGCATAATAGTTTTTAGACTTATCCAAGTGGGAGACTGTTGGATTAGTGTCTAAGTCCATAACTATTTTGGTATGTACTTGACCCGATGGTGCACGGTCCTTTTGGGTTGCCTTCACCAAAGCAACTTGATTGGAGAAATAAATAAAGAGAGAGGTTATTATGATTTATTAATATGTTATAAGAATAATATATTAAAGGAGAAATCATATTTTTTTAATTAATATTGGTCAATAATTAATTAAGAATTAATTTTGTGATCAAGTGTAATTAATTAAACTAGAGGGGCTGAATTGTAATTATGTGATAGTTGCAAAATAGGGCAATGGTTATCCTTGTTAAAGGATGGAAGAATTCAAGGATAAGGATATCCTTAAAATCGTCCAAGGTCCAAGAGATAGGGATTTTCAAGGCTTATCTTATGGTCGCTTGATGGGCAAGTAACTAGATAAGGATAAGGACTGAAACCCTAATCCCAACCCTATATAAAGACCCCTAAGGCCTTAGGATTTCGTACACTTGTTCCCTAGAGCATCTAAGGACGAATTTCTACCTCTCTCCTCTCTCTTTATACCTTCCCCACTTGCTTATGGTGTTTGTAAGCCATTAGAGGAGTGACACTTGTGACTGTAAGCCTTCCAAAGTCAATTCAAGGAGGAATTGGGATTGTTATTGCTACATAACAATCAAGGTAATATCATAAACCCATTTATATGTTAATATCGATTTCCCATATGCTAGAATTAGGGTTTATAGCATTGGATAACTTGCATGTACAATAGAGAAACCTAGATCCAAGCATTAGGGTTTATATGAGCACATAGGATGTCTTATGACCTAAACCCATCATGTTTCAAGTTGGTATCAGAGCCTTGGTTTGAGGGATTCAGGCGCACTCCCGAGTGTGTCTGAACTCAAACTAAGAAAGTGGTAAAAAGTTTTTAAAAAGAAAAGAGTTTCAGAAAAGCAAAAAGAATTTATAGAAAGAAAAGAACTTTGAAAAGAGAAAAAGGGTGTGGTGCATGCAATCAGCCGAGCTCAAGTAAGTAAGTACTCCCAAATTACCCATACAAGTTCATGTTATGTTTATCAGTTCCAGTCTCAGTAGAACAACATGTTATAATAGGACTAAGGATCTAGGAGGATGCCTTATGTTCCTGCCATATGTGTTTCGGTTTTATGAGAATTGCATGCTAGTATTGAGTAGACAGCAGTAGGATAGCCTGTGTAGGTTATGCCTGATAGTATGAGCATAGCATTGTATGCTAGTACAGTTTCTTGTCATGAGGATAGAATTGCTTGAGTAGTCTCATGTGTCTGAATGTTGCTTGCTTTGTGCTTTGTGGGACTCGGAGTGATGGGAGCTAGCCATTAGGTGAGTATGTCACGTCACATGTGATCAAGGTTGAATAATCTCAGAGTGCTAGATTTGGCCCTATTGCGTAGCTCTTGTTTGAGTCTAACCGTTGTAGGGACGAGTCTTTTACTCGAAGGATTATCTGAGCCTCGCCACATGTGATGATATTTAGGTAATGGCTAATTGGCATTACAAAGAGGCCTTCAACAGCTGATCACTGTATTGTTTAGAGTCAGAGATTTCCCTAGGGCAAGCCTAGGATGAGAGTAGCAGAGATCAGTAGCAGTAGAAGTGACTTGGTGGAGTCGAGGCAGTACTTGAGGAAAGTACGGATAGATATGGAAGGTAGTATGGGCCCGTACTACTGAAAGTAGAGGATCCGTACTCGAATCAAGGAAGGCTGAGATGAATCCAGGAAACATGTAGTGTGTGAGATCCCTCGAGTTTGGATGAGTATTGTGATGTTAGTGATCGTATGTTGCTGAGTGTAGTGGCGCTACGTGGTAGACCAGATGGTAGTTTTGGTGTCGACGAGGGATTAGGCACGGACTCTGGAGTCGGGCAGATTGATGATCATATGAGGTAGTTCATTCCATCCGAGAATTACACGCAATATCATTGACTAGACTCTCTTGACCTTCAGTGTGATCAAGGAGGGCATTATAGAGATTTGTGATGAGAGTCCGAGTGCATTCTGCACTGAGATAACAGTCATGATAGAGACTCGTACATTGATATTTTGGGAATTCAGATTTTATGAGGCTTCAGATTGTCATGGGGGTTAGGGACCCCATTGTTAACAGCAGATGGTTGGCAGATGTCACCAACACTTTTCGTACCAGATGTTGTCTCGAAAGGAGACAAGATCTGACTTACTTTCTGTCTGCTGAGAGATAGAGCACAAGATTGATAGGAAGAGGTCGGTAGCGAGTTGTTTGATGATGCGATTAATGCTAGGTCATGGGATGACTTTTAGACCATATTATGGGCAGAGTGTGCCCAGGAGATTGAGGTGCAACAGTTGGCGCAAGAGTTGTTAGATTTCCACCAGACGACCGAGAGTCCGAGACTGTGGCAGAGATCACTGCCAAGTCTCAGGAAAGAGCGTATATGGTACCACAGTATGCAACAGACGAGGAAATGAAGAAGGTAGGTTATCAGAACATATGGTAGAATGATAGCAAGGAGATCATGAGTACCTCGGGGTGCAAGACCCTGAATGATATGACTTCTAGAGCTTGAGAACGAGGCATGGACTTGGAGCACATTGGTAATAGGAAACCAGATCAGTTGCTTATATTGAAGGGTCTCGGGAGGAGACCCAAGATTCAGGATTTGCTTTTGAGAGGCCAGCAGGACCAGATTCGGTGCAGCACGTGTGGGAAACTGCACGATGGAGTTTTCCATTCCAAGGGTATGAGTAAGTGTAACTTTGAGTTATTCTATGTTGAGTATGAATTATATTTTCAAGTGATGTCATATGCCAATTGCATACCGAGAAGCATTAGTGAATAGTGATAGAGCAATTCCCCAGATTACAGGATTGGAAAAGTACATCGTCATCTTGGTTTATTCCAAGACTGAGGAGCAGCACGAGAAGCACCTGAGGGAGGTGCTAGAGACTTTGAGGAGGGAGGGAATTTTCGCAAGGTTCTCCAATTGTGAGTTCTGGTTGCACAGGGTGCAATTTATTGGGCACCTTGTCAATCAGAAGGATATTCTAGTCAATCCGGGCAAGATAGAGGTCGTGATGCAGTGGGAGATTCCGAGGTCTCCAATTGAGAATCGGAGCTTCCTGGGTCTAGCGGGTTATTACCGGAGATTTATTCGGACTTTTAGAAGTTGTGTGATCTTTTGGATTAGCTGGTGTTGAAAACACTAGCAATGGTAAGTATGGTTTCTAGCAGATTGGTCATGGGTGGTGAGAAGGATTGGGAATTCTTCCAGTTTTGTGTGCTATAAGGCATTAGCTGAATCAAAGTGGGGGAGAATCGCCCAAGGATTCAGAAGCGGGAGCAGTTTTGAGACTAGGATAAGTTTTACATCCTTGTCTGAAAGGAAGACAGCCCATGTGGCTGTATGGTTCAAGGAGAGTGTGATATGGAAGTTCAGAAAAACTTGCCAATGGTGAGATCGCGTTCTCGGAATGTTTGCTTACAAGCCTTAGCAAATCCGGTTGGGGATTCCAGTCAGGACATGAGTTCAGCTGAGTGCGGGTCAAGCGCATGTTCGACCCGGTATTGATAGAATTAGAGTGTTGTAAGTCTGCGGGTGTAGTCGTATCATTCACTAGCAGTCAGATAGTATCAGAGTGTTGTAAGTCTGCGGGTGTAGCCGTAGCATTCACTAGAAGTCAGATAGTATCAGAGTGTTGTAAGTCTGCGGGTGTAGCCATAGCATTAACTAGCAGCCAGATAGTATTAGAGCGTTGTAAGTCTGCGGGTGTAGCCGTAGCATTCACTAGCAGCCAGATAGTATTAGAGTGTTGTAAGTCTGTGGGTGTAGCCGTAGCATCCACTAGCAACCAGATAGTGATAGAGTGTTGTAAGTCTGCGGGTGTAGCCGTAGCATTCACAAGATTAGCAGATAGTGATAGATAAATGTATGTCTGTGGGTGTAGCTGCAGCCTTCACTAGGTTGGTAGATAACATGAGTGCGTTGTTAGGTCGCGAAGAGAACCGTAGTACCCACCATTTCGGGTATAGCAGAAAGGATATGGAAATCCATGGATTGGATTTCGGAATTTCCCAGACGGATTAGACCTGGTTAATCCAGTGATAAGACTGTAGAAGAGCCACTATAGAGATGAGAGCAAGGAAGCAGTGGACTGCTTAAGGTCATTAATGAAATGAGGCTACCAATGGTCGTGTAGCAATCACTTTAGCCTTGGGTTTGGTGACGTATGGACTAGATCAGTTAGATCAGAAAGTTATTAGAGCCTCAATGGCATGGTAACTAGTGGCAGCTAGTTCTAGAGAAGGAATTGTTCAGAAGTCGTGTGAGGTGACTAAGAAGGGAGTCCTTTGGCTCCGCAATTGGACTGGAACCCGATATTTCAGATGATTGGCGAAAAAAAATTGAGACCAGGTAGGTCCCAGTAGAAGTTGGGAAGCAGCCATGTGGCGGCATACAGTTTCAGACAATTTAATGTTTCAGGCAGTTCAGCGTTCAGGTAGTTCAGTGTTTAGACGGTTCAATGTTTCAGGCAGTTTAGTGTTCAGACAGTTTCGGTGTTTGGCAATGTTTGTAATTATGTATAGGTTGCAAGTACGGATAGAATAGCTGGTTGAATTGGATAGTGACAATTCACTCACAGTGGAAATAGCGAAGCATTGACCAAGCATAAGTGAATCACAGGGATAATGGATTTGTGATTCTGTTTTTCTAATGGGAGCCTTGAGTTATCAGGAGGTGAGTAGGCAGCTAAGAGACAAGAGGACTGGATCCGGTAGTAATGACCCAGTAAGAGTGGTCGGTTAGGGGTTCAGACCATCTCGAGATAGCAGAATTCAGATGAAGTAGATGTGATCTTGTTGCGAGGAATTGGTTCGCCTGCATGTGTTAGGGCTTTGCGATGTTGTTCGTAGCTACCCTGAGAAGGCTAGGGTGTACCCAGGTTTATGGCCATGTTACTTGAGTAGTTAGCGTGTAATGTATGATAATGAATGATTTCGAGGATGAAATCTAGTTTAAGTGGGGGAGAGTTGTAACACCCCATTTATTAAATGAATAAATAGATAAAGTTGATAAATATATAGAAGCCATAAAATGAATAATATTTGAGCGAGGCGTTAGTTTCGAGGAGTTAAAAGTCATAATTACAGAAGTTAGGGTGCGTTTGGTAAAATTGGATTAAAGTTGAAAATATATTATGAAGGCAGGGGCTAAACTGTAAGTGTTGGATTCAATTTGAGAATAATTTATGGAAACGGGGGCTAAGGAGTAAATTCCAGACTTCATTGGAAGAGATTTTAGATGGTTGGGGTTAAAAGAGTAATTTATGAACTTAAATTGAAAAGACTTTTGGAGTCAGTGACTAAAGGGGTAAATTCTGGATTTGAATTGAAAAAGGTTTTAAGAGGAGGGACTAATGTTAATATATTGGACACATGTTTAGATGGGACACAGGTTTAAACCCGGTATCCTTCCCTCCCTCTCATTTTAATGATACAGCAACCCTAATGTAACGACCCAAAAATCACGACTAAAAATTTCTTTTAAAAACATTACTAAAAATGGATTTATAAACAACGTATCATAAGTCAAACATAACTTTTGAGTATTAAATTCAAAACATTTAGCATTATCAGAGTCAAACATTCCCAGGCTAACTGACTATGGTGTGTGCTCTGCAATCTTCCCGAGCTCCTCTTTTGAAAACCGAGTACCTGAAACCAAAACTGAAAACCGTAAGCACGAAGCTTAGTGAGCTCCCCCCAACCTACCACATATCGCACAAAACATATAAAGCACATATTGGGCCTTGCCCACTGCATCGGACCGAAGTCCGGACTAACGGGGCCTTGCCCCCTACATCGAACCGAAGTCCGAAGCTGACATTGGACCGAAGTCCGAAGCTAACTGACTGGGGCCTTGCCCCCTCCATCGGACCGAAGTCCGAAGCTGACTATCTGGGACCTTGTCCCCTCCATCGGACCGAAGTCCGAAGCTGACATCGGACCAAAGTCTGAAGCTAACTGACTGGGGCCTTGCCCCCTCCATCGGACAGAAGTCCGAAGCTGACTGTCTGGGACCTTGTCCCCTCCGTCGGACCGAAGTCCGAAGCTGACATCGGACCGAAGTCCGAAGCTAACTGAACACAACATATCATAACATATCAACTGGCATAAACTCACATATACTGCATACTACATCGGGCCGTAGCCCGGAACACATAACACATAAATCCTGTTTGAGCCACGAAGGCATCAAACAAACTAACTACTGTATCAGATCAACATCCGAAACTACTGCTAGCTAAACGGGCCGACATTGTGGCCTTAGACCCGTTCCTACTGGAAGGAAACTCACCTGAACTGCTGAGCCCTGCTGATAAACCTCTGGCTGCTACTCGACAATCCCCTGAACCGCTGCTCCTCCAGCTCTCCGAGCTATCAATATACATATAACACTTAGTCTGACAGTCAACTAGGTCAACTCTGGTCAAAGTCAACCTTCCAGGTCAACCCTACTCGCTGAGTCTTCCTAAAGACTCGCCGAGTTCATAAGCTCAGGGTCTTTCTTATTTGCGACCCGACTCGCCGAGTCAGTCCATGACTCGCCGAGTCCAACTAGTTCCAAGTCCTGTCCTGACCAACTCGCTGAGTCACCACCCGACTCACTGATTCGAGTCTCAACTCAAAGGGTTTAGGGTTTCGCGATCTGACTCGCCGAGTCCAAGAACAGACTCGCCGAGTCCAAGACAATCTTCAACCAGCTCGTCGAGTTGTTCATCCAACTCGCCGAGTCCATGCCTAACTTCAACCGACTCGACGAGCCGTTCATTCTACTCGTCGAGTTCCTCCTCATCTTCAAGCTACTCGCCGAGTCCACTCGAAGGACTCGCCGAGTCTATCCAGTCTCCAATCCATGCAGTGGCTTTTCGAGCCAAACAGAACTTCCAACTCATAGATCCATACTTCTAGGGCCTATTCCCCACGTAAAGTGGCAAACTTTACGTGTAGATTAAGAGATCTATGCTCAAAACACACTAAACTAGGGTTTATGGCAAACATGCTTCTTCAACATACCAAGGGTTGATACTTTAGGGGATTCAAGACCAAAACCAACATGGATCTGAGGTAGCAACCTCAGATCTGAACCTCCAACTCGAATTGGTTACCAATCATACCAATAATGACCAAAACTCACACATAAGAATAGATCTAGATGCAAAGGGAGTCCAATCAACAGCTTATTACCTCCAATTGATCTGAAATGTCTTCACAATCTCGGATCTACAGTCCCTTCTTGCACTTCCAAGGCTTTTCTTCCTTCTCCAAGCTTTTAGTGCTCTTTTCAATGCAAGATCTAGCCCAAAAACGGATATGGCGGCTAGGGTTGATGTTCTGGGGGTAAAGAGGCACTAAAGGAACCCTAGGAAAGAGAATGAGACGCTTAAATAGGCTCCAAGTCCCGGATTTAGGGTTTTCCTCGTTCAGACCCAACTCGTCGAGTCTCCTTGGTCGACTCGCCGAGTCGGTCGCTAACACCTCAACCCGGATCCCGCTTGGACTCGCCGAGTCCCTCCTTGGACTCGCCGAGTCTCTCCTTAAAATTGAGGTCTTCTTTCTTTTCTTGACTTTCCAAACTTTGGGGTGTTACAACTCTCCCCCACTTAAACTAAACTTCGTCCTCGAAGTTTGCTATGACCAACTGCCTGCGAACTGCCTCCAACTCTCTGTCTGGAAAATCCATCACCCTTTTGCCCATCACTCTGGCCACTCACAGTGCCGATCACTACCGATAGAACATACTGAATCCTTCTATTTCCCATAATTTCCTCAACGTTACTTCCTTCGACTGAAAATCCTGCTGCCCCCCATCCGCCTACCGGATGTACTGAGACTACTCTGGTCTAACCAATCTCCCTATATCTGAGTTACCGGACTCCCACCGGTCACTACACTCCATCGCAAACTCCTAGTCTCTTCCAGCGACTCCTAAAGATACTTCGATTATCTATAACTGTTCTATCTACCCTGCCGCTCATACTGA
Source organism: Lactuca sativa (assembly GCF_002870075.4). NCBI lineage: Eukaryota > Viridiplantae > Streptophyta > Magnoliopsida > Asterales > Asteraceae > Lactuca > Lactuca sativa. The sequence continues at coordinate 5,913,079 of NC_056630.2, read as the reverse complement.
ATCGATGCTGCTGGAACCAGCTTGCTTTTATCCCACCTGATTACTCATCTCCTACTTACTCGAGCCTTCCCTCCTGAATGAAAAGCTACCTGCCTAGCTATCCTTACAGATCACTTATACTCGGCAAAAGGCTCAACTGATCCTGCTGAGAGGGACTTGCCATTTCCAAATCAACCAACTATATCATCAGCACTTGCATTCCAACGCAAATACAATACTGACCCAAAACCCTGGAACCTTCCAAACACTGAACTGCCTGCAATACTGAACATGCCTGAAACACTAAACTGACTGAAACATTGAACTGGCTGAAACACTGAGCTGCCTGAAACACTGAACTGGCTGAAACACTGAACGGGCTAAAACACTGAACTGCCTGAAACACTGAACTGGCTGAAACACTGATCTGCCTGAAACACTGAGCTGACTGAAACACTGAGCTTCCTGAAACACTGAACTGCAACCCAACTGTGGAGTCAAGGGACTCCTCACTTGGTCGCTTCCACGACTTCTGAACGAAATTTTCCTCTAGGACTAGTTTCCACTAGTTATCCTGTCACTGCGGCTCTAACAATCTTCCGATCCAACCGATCGGGTCCATACGCCACATCCTGACATCATCAATTCCACGACTAACACTATGATGGCTCCCAGACTGACGGTAGCCCATTACATACCCGAACCCCAACGGTCCACTACTACTCTGATCTCATAACTGATGCAACGATCTATAGCCAAAATTGCTGACTTAGCCATCACTGAACCATTTGGGAAATCCGAAGTCTAACCCGTGGATTCCCATATCCTCACTGCTGCACCCGAACTGGTGGGTACAACTACTTTCCCACGTCTAACACGCGCTCATGCTACCTGCCAATCTGATAAAAGGCTGCGACTACGCTCGCGGACTTACAACTCTCTATTACTATCTGGCTGCTAGTGGATGCTACGGCTACCCCCGCAGACTTACAACACCACTACTACTATCTGACTGCTAGTGAATGCTACGGCTACCCCCGCAGACTTACAACACTACTACTGCCATCTGACTACTAGTGAATGCTACGGCTACCCCCGCAGACTTACAACACTACTACTGCTATCTGACTGCTGGTGAATGCTACGGCTACCCCCGCAGACTTACAACACTACCACTATCTCGAGAATATCCTGACTATCCCTAGCCCCGCTAGTGATTCCTCATCCCGATTTCTAAAAAAAAATAGCCCTTAGTCTTCGAATACTGCATCAACCTCAACATCTTATATCCTTGATGTTCTTAGCTCTTTGTTGAGGAATTCTTCGGCTTGGTTCCCAAACCAACCGTCTACTAATCCCGATACAAGAAGCTATTGTTGGGAAGTTTCCAACCTCCCAATTCCTGAACCTACGCAACCTGCATGCTGCCTCAGACACTGGCTACTAATACGAAAACATCTCTTGTTACCCGTTCTTAGGGTCTTCCTTCCGACTCTCATGCGTCCGACAGGTGGTCCTCCAATCTTGGATTCCCAACCAGCTTCTAACCATCTCGATTACATGAACTAACTGATGGAAAAAGTTCTCGAACTCCTAATTCTGAACTTCTCAATCCATCCATCACTGTGCTACTACCATTTCTTCTTAGAGGCCGCGCACTCATTCTGAGTCTACGAGACTCTTATATATATATACCCGGAGGGTTCTCCCCCACTTCGATCCTGCTTACCCCTTGCTGCTTCACACTCAAAAGAGATCCCGATCTTTGCTGCCATTCCATAAACATTCTGCTAAGGAACCCAAGCCTGCCATAGCTAGGGATCTAACCAATCCATCCCAACACTAACCACTCCGAACTAGCGAAACGAACCAAATCTCTCCCAACCATGCTATAGTTACTGCATCCTCCGAAACCTTCTTCATAAGAGCACATCCCCTAACTACCAACCAATTTTCCGAGGTATGCAAATGGCATATAACATAATCACAAACAAGCCACACTAACACCACACATAAGCTTATTGACATCAATGCAGCAACATAGCAATAATGTTGTGAATAATAAAATAGAGGGAAAAGAATCATACCTGCAACCTGCTCTGAAGGATCCTCAAATCCCTCTGATTTTCGAACTCTACTATGACAATGAGGCTGTCCCAACCGCTGAACGGGGCAGTTCACCCTAACATGGCCAGGCTGATGACAACGATGGCATAACTCTACTTCTACCGTGCATTCCTGACGTTTGTGACCCTTCCATCCGCATCTGCCGCACTTAGACTTGCTGCGCACGCCAACTCGTGCTCCCTTCTCCCTCGTGCAACTATCTCGACCTTGCGGGCCCCTGACACCCACTATGACAGTGTCCGACTGTCCATCTTGCCGAACTGGACCGCAAGACCGCTTCCTCTTCCTAAGCTGACTATCCGAGCCAATCTCCCGTTCATTGGTCATGGTGACCATTTCACCCATTGCCTGGACAGCTGAGGTCCGCCTTTCAATCCCGTCGACCACTCTATCGGTGATACGCCCAATGGTGTTTGGTAACTCTTCCTGGAGAGCCCGCGAAACCTCTGCAGCAATCCAATCCTGCAGAGAACCCTCTTGGGGGTAAGGTGGACCACTCACTACCGACCCCGGATGACAAGTGCTAAAAATGGAACTCCCTTCCCTGATGGATCCCTGGGATCCATGAGAATCGGGCTCTAGATGAGCCCCAAACTGTCCTGAAACTGCCCCGGCCCCTAAGGCCTTAAGTCGGCTGTCCATAAGCTCCATGATGGCCTCTCTAACCGAACCGAAAATCACTGGAGTCTGATCGATGATGTTGTGCATGATCTCTGCGGAAATGAAATCCCTCATCTGATCATCAAGCTGCCCGGCTCCAAAACCCGAGCCAGACCCCTCCTCGACGCCTGAACTGCTAACTGGTAGCTTGCGCAATGTCACCATGCTGAAAATATAACAAAATCCTGATCAATTTACACACTACTGCTGAGGGATTTCTCACTCACTACACCATTCCCTGGTTTCGTCTTGGCCCCTCTTGAATCGAGTACGGATCCTCTGCTTTCAGTAGTATGGGCCCCTACTACCTTCCACATCTATCCATACTTTCCTCAAGAGTTACCTCAACTCCACCCAGTTCCCTTTACTCTTCTACTGATCTCTGCTACTCTCATCCTAGGCTTGCCCTAGGGAACCTCTGACTCTACCCACACAGTCCTCAAATGCTGAAGGCCTCCTAGTAATGCCAATTAGTCACCACCTGAATACCATCACATGTGACGATGCTCAGATAATCCTTCAAGTAAAAGACTCGTCCCTACAACGGTTGGACTCAAACGAGAGCTGCGCAGTAGGGCCAAATCCAGCACTCTGAGATTATTCAACCCTGATCACATGTGATGAAACGTATTCACCTAATGGCTAACTCTCATCACTCAGAGTCCCACAAAGCACAAAGCAAGCAGCATTCGGATAAGGGAAACATACTCAGGCAAAACAATTCTCATAACAAGAAACTGCACTAGCATATAATGCTAAGCTCATACTATCAGACATAACCTACACAGGCTATCCTACTACTGTCAACTCATTACTAGCATGCAATTTTCATCAAACTGGAACACATAAAGCAGGCACATAAGGCATCATCCTAGATCCTTAGTTCTATTCTAGCATGCTCTTCTACTGAAGCTGAAACTGAAACTGAACTGAAACTGATACTGAAACTGATATTGAAAATAATAACATAACTTGTATGGGTAAATTGGGAGTACTTACTTGAGCTCGGCTGATTGCACGCACCACACCCTTTTCTCTTTTCAAAACTCTTTTTGCTTTTTCTAAAAAATGTTTTGTTTTCTCAAAATTCTTTTGTAACTACGATTTTTCTTTTGAAAACTATATACCACTTCCTTAGTTTGAGTTCAGACACACTCAGGAGTGCGCCCGAATCCCTCAAACCAAGGCTCTGATACCAACTTGTAACGACCCAAAAATCACGACTAAAAATTTCTTTTAAAAACATTACTAAAAATGGATTTATAAACAACGTATCATAAGTCAAACATAACTTTCGAGTATTAAATTCAAAACATTTAGCATTATCAGAGTCAAACATTCCCAGGCTAACTGACTATGGTGTGTGCTCTGCAATCTTCCCGAGCTCCTCTTTTGAAAACCGAGTACCTGAAACCAAAACTGAAAACCGTAAGCACGAAGCTTAGTGAGCTCCCCCCAACCTACCACATATCGCACAAAACATATAAAGCACATATTGGGCCTTGCCCACTGCATCGGACCGAAGTCCGGACTAACGGGGCCTTGCCCCCTACATCGAACCGAAGTCCGAAGCTGACATTGAACCGAAGTCCGAAGCTAACTGACTGGGGCCTTGCCCCCTCCATCGGACCGAAGTCCGAAGCTGACTATCTGGGACCTTGTCCCCTCCATCGGACCGAAGTCCGAAGCTGACATCGGACCGAAGTCCGAAGCTAACTGACTGGGGCCTTGCCCCCTCCATCGGACAGAAGTCCGAAGCTGACTGTCTGGGACCTTGTCCCCTCCGTCGGACCGAAGTCCGAAGCTGACATCGGACCGAAGTCCGAAGCTAACTGAACACAGCATATCATAACATATCAACTGGCATAAACTCACATATACTGCATACTACATCGGGCCGTAGCCCGGAACACATAACACATAAATCCTGTTTGAGCCACGAAGGCATCAAACAAACTAACTACTGTATCAGATCAACATCCGAAACTACTGCTAGCTAAACGGGCCGACATTGTGGCCTTAGACCCGTTCCTACTAGAAGGAAACTCACCTGAACTGCTGAGCCCTGCTGATAAACCTCTGGCTGCTACTCGACAATCCCCTGAACCGCTGCTCCTCCAGCTCTCCGAGCTATCAATATACATATAACACTTAGTCTGACAGTCAACTAGGTCAACTCTGGTCAAAGTCAACCTTCCAGGTCAACCCTACTCGCTGAGTCTTCCTAAAGACTCGCCGAGTTCATAAGCTCAGGGTCTTTCTTATTTGCGACCCGACTCGCCGAGTCAGTCCATGACTCGCCGAGTCCAACTAGTTCCAAGTCCTGTCCTGACCAACTCGCTGAGTCACCACCCGACTCACTGATTCGAGTCTCAACTCAAAGGGTTTAGGGTTTCGCGATCTGACTCGCCGAGTCCAAGAACAGACTCGCCGAGTCCAAGACAATCTTCAACCAGCTCGTCGAGTTGTTCATCCAACTCGCCGAGTCCATGCCTAACTTCAACCGACTCGACGAGCCGTTCATTCTACTCGTCGAGTTCCTCCTCATCTTCAAGCTACTCGCCGAGTCCACTCGAAGGACTCGCCGAGTCTATCCAGTCTCCAATCCATGCAGTGGCTTTTCGAGCCAAACAGAACTTCCAACTCATAGATCCATACTTCTAGGGCCTATTCCCCACGTAAAGTGGCAAACTTTACGTGTAGATTAAGAGATCTATGCTCAAAACACACTAAACTAGGGTTTATGGCAAACATGCTTCTTCAACATACCAAGGGTTGATACTTTAGGGGATTCAAGACCAAAACCAACATGGATCTGAGGTAGCAACCTCAGATCTGAACCTCCAACTCGAATTGGTTACCAATCATACCAATAATGACCAAAACTCACACATAAGAATAGATCTAGATGCAAAGGGAGTCCAATCAACAGCTTATTACCTCCAATTGATCTGAAATGTCTTCACAATCTCGGATCTACAGTCCCTTCTTGCACTTCCAAGGCTTTTCTTCCTTCTCCAAGCTTTTAGTGCTCTTTTCAATGCAAGATCTAGCTCAAAAACGGATATGGCGGCTAGGGTTGATGTTCTGGGGGTAAAGAGGCACTAAAGGAACCCTAGGAAAGAGAATGAGACGCTTAAATAGGCTCCAAGTCCCGGATTTAGGGTTTTCCTCGTTCAGACCCAACTCGTCGAGTCTCCTTGGCCGACTCGCCGAGTCGGTCGCTAACACCTCAACCCGGATCCCGCTTGGACTCGCCGAGTCCCTCCTTGGACTCGTCGAGTCTCTCCTTAAAATTGAGGTCTTCTTTCTTTTCTTGACTTTCCAAACTTTGGGGTGTTACACCTAACCCTATCCTTATGAAGCCGCCGCCATGCATGCCCCTTCCAGCCGCCACCAACTTCGTTGCTCTGATCAGACCAAGCCGCTTAGCGGCCATCATGCCATTGATGCGCTACCAACAAAACCTGCTGCCGGAGACGATGTGTACCATTGGAAGATTGTCGAGACCGATGGAAGGGAACCGAGAAAGATGAAGCTCAAGCTGTGAACGTCGGGAAGGCCCTCGGTAAGCTTAAACCGTGACCTATCTCTTCCATCCTTCGTTTTTTTGGTGATTTGACACTGTGTGTGACGGTTGTGGGTATCGTCAGCCCTTGGGTCGTCGTCGCTGGTGCTGTTGACGACGTCATGACGGTATGTTGCCCCCCTAGCCGCCGTTGTTAGAGCCTTACGACCACCGAGGATCGACGCCATCGTCCCACTGCTACGTTGTCGCTGCTGTGGTGAAACGCTAGCAGTCGCCGCCATTGCCGATATGGTTGCTGCTCCGCCGATGTCGCCTCTACATGGTTCTGCCGTCGCCAACCGCCACCGGGAGGGTGGCTGGATCTGTTGGCAAGCAAGAAAGTGTATGGGTGTTTGTCTGTTGTAAGGTGTGTGGTGTTTGGTGTGTTTATGTTGGTCGGAAAGCCATTGCCGCCACGAGCCACCGCCGGCCACCGCTAGAGTGGTTGTGTGTGTGTGTGTGATTAATTTAGTTTAGTGTGTGTATGTGAGGTTAATCGGGTTTTGGCTTGTAAAATGTAATAAGCTTTGAATAATGAAAATAATAATAACCACCACCGTGAGGTGGTGGCCGCCGCCGTGAGTCGCGATTGACCACCACTACCTGGGGTGGTAGTGGGTGGTGCCCCGCCAGCAAACCCTAATTGACCTAGAAAAAACCCTAATGGGCTTATGGATTAGTTTTGGGCCTAATGGGTCGTGTTTGGGTGAAAAACCCTAATTAGGGTTTAGAAAACCCTAATTATGAGCATTGGGCCTTAGACCTATTGGACCCACTTTTGGGCCATTGGGATTGGAGTGTGTATTAAGCCCAAATCACTCCATATCATTTATCTAGTAGAGTAAAGGACTTGATGGAATAAGTCCTTAATGGGTTAAGTAAGAAACACTTAACCCTAGTTATCATTTTATGTGAAACCCTAATTTCACTTGGGCTTTGTGTTGGGCCATCCAAGAACAAGCAAATGGACTAGAATAATTTATTGGGCTTTAGGGTAAGGTCCATATGAAGGATTGGGCCCAATTTGAAAAATTGGGCCATAGATGGGCCTAGATGGTTGTGTGATATTGGGCCCTTAGAATGAGACATGTTGGACTGGACTGATCAATTGGGCCTTGAGGGAAGTCCATGTAGAGGCTTGGGCCCAATTTGCAAAATTGGACCATATGTTGGGCTTTGATCCCTAGCTGACTTTGGGCCTATGGATTTGGGCCTTGGGCTTGGGTAAGCCAATCTAGGGGTAATGTAGTAATTATCAAGTATGTATTTATAGTATGTGTTAGAACCCAATTATTAATTGGGTGTCATTTTAGTGTTTAGTGTTGACAGTTCGGGAATCTGTCATCCAGCAGCTAGGGTTGAATCTGTGGGACTTCAGCAGTATGAGAATCGTGTCTACGGGACTTCAGCAGTGTGAGGTGAGTTTCCTTCCAGTAGGAACGGGTCTACGGACACAATGTTAGCCCATTTAGTTAGCAGTAGTTCCAGACTTCAGTCTGATGCAGTAGTTCAGTATGCTTGGTGTCTTTGTGATACATACATGGTATGAGTTATGTGTTCCGGACTATGGTCCGGTGCAATATGTAGTATATGTGTTCATCTTGTATGCTATGATTATGTTATGCTATGTTCAGTTAGTTCGGGACCTCGGTCTGATGCAGTAGTTAGGGTGCTTGATGTCTTTATGATTCAAGCATGTTTTGTGTTATGTGTTCCGGACCCTGTTCCGATGCAGTATGCAGTATATGTGTTCATGCTAGTTGACATGTTATGCTATGTTATGATTCAGTGAGTTCCGGACTTCGGTCCGATGCACTTAGTTCCGGACTTTGGTCCGGTGCAGGGGATAAGGTCCCAGTTAGTTTCGGACTTCGGTCTGATGCAGTTAGTTCCGGACTTCAGTCTGATGCAGTTTCCGGACTTCGGTCCGATGCAGAGGGCAAGGCCCTGGTCAGCTTCCAGACTGCGGTCTGATGCAGTTTCCGGACTTCGGTCCGATGCAGTGGGCAAGGCCCAATATTTGTTTATATGTTATTGTATGGTATGTGGTAGTTTGGAAGAGCTCACTAAGCTTCGTGCTTACAGTTTCAGTTTTGGTTTCAGGTACTTTGTTTTGAAAAGAGGAGCTCGGGAAGATTGCAGTGCACACACCATTTGTTCAGCCTGGGATGTTTATACTCTGATATACTTGACAGTTGTTATGATATTTTGAGATACATTGATTATGATTTTTATATGAGGTTTATCGACTATGGTTTTTATTATTAAATTAAACGAAATTTTAGACTGTGTTTTTAGGATATTTCATATTATTTGTTTAGTCACTTAATTTTTTTTGGCTCTATAAGATCTTTAACTTATTTCGTTTCTAGATAATGACTACAACATGTTTCTCATATTACCTAATTTTGTTTGTTACCTAAGATTATTTTTCATCCATGTATGTAACTATGTTTTTACATGTTTTTTCATAATTTCGTTTTAACATTTGTTTTAAATGTTATTTTATAGTATCATCTTTACTGTATGTTCGGTAAAGAGTGGTTGAGAGCTTCTGGATTTTAGGTTTTAACAAAACGTTCGACTTAAACAAAAAGTTTTGTTTGATCGTACGATCTTTAACTTTTACTTTAAACAAAACGTTTTTTTTTTTTTAAATTGAGCTTTTAGAATTAATTTCCATAAAAACCCTTAAAAATATATTTATATATTCATCTTTTTTTACAATTTGTCATACTATTTGTTACCCGATATTAGCAACCAACTTTCAATTTCCAACTACTAACTAACAACTAATTACGAACTTATGGATTCGTTAGCTCCTTTGGTATGCAGGTATATGCTAAATGATGAAGCAACAACTCTTTTATTCATTAAGACCTCTACTTTCCGACATTACCCCTCTATTGGCCTCTCTAATTCGGTGTTATTTAATATTATTTTTTTTGTGAATAATCACTAATGAAATTATTTTGTGATCGTTTTAATTATGTATGTCGACATGTTCTTGCAAAAGTGGAACCACAAGCGGTTGAGGGAGTCAAGGTCAGACCTCAGAAAGAGATCTTAATACATACTTTTCATATTTTTATTTTCTTACGGTTGGATATAATTGCAGTCGGCTAAACGCCATCTTTTCCATGATGAGACACTCTCATCTTTCTTCAAAGGATTAGCTTGTTCACTTGATGGTTCATTTCTTCTTGTGGCTGCTGGTAAGAGATAAATTAACCATTTAATTTGACTATTTTGCCCTTGCCAATAGTTGTACCATTTTCCCCTTTATAACAGTTGGACCATTTTGCCCTTGCCAACGGTTGTATCTTTTTATGCTTTGTGTTTGAGTTAAAAAGTCTTTCTATATATTTGATAAATGTAAGAATTTGACGAAGAAGAAGCTTATGCTAACTAAGCAATCTACATGTCAAGTAAGATATGCCAAATCAGCCATTAAGTAGAACCCCCAGTAACCTCAAGGTAAGATAAGAAAAAAATGTGAAGTTAGATGGTAATGTATAAAAAATCCCTTCTACCATGATGTTTCTGGTACATGAATATTTATTTTTTTTATTCATAATGGGTTCCCTGAAGTTGATATTTGATTTTCATCCTCTGGATGTAGGTGGTGTTTTGGTCGGAAAATGGAATAAGTAATCGATTTTCAAAGAATTTGGTGAAGAGTCGCCGGATGTCAGGAGTAACCATTAATGAGATGCGATGATCTATTCGAAGACTCATGTACCATTACTCAATTTTAATAACACAAAAAAGCAAAAAAAAAAAACAAAACAAAAACAAAAACAAAAAAAATTCTTTGAATTGTACACATTGTGTATGCCTAATGATGTCCTTTCAACCATCATCATAATTCAGGTCTCCTGTTCAAGCAAGAAATCAACGCTCGAGGGTTGCTATGCTTTATTGTGTGTGTGTGTTTTTTTAATAGTGGTAGCTCTCTAAGAAGAATGGAATGGAGGAAGGAATGTAATTATTCATTCAGTTGCCAAATGGAATGGAATTGACCATTCCGTTCTTCGTATTTTGTTAATTTTTCATTGTTCACTGTGTAAATGTTTTTCTTTTTGTTTCGGTTCTATAATGGAGTGTAATGGATAATTGCAACGTAAACAAATTCTATTTATATAACTTTTAATGTCATTTTCAAAAAATTATTTCCAATTTTTTATCTTGTAACATTGTTCAAATGAGCGCCGGCGCAACCGAATTCCTTCTAGTTATTTATAAAATCATACTTTCATATTTCAAATAATAGTACTACAACATTATAGTTTTAATTTTTTTTTTTCTAAATAATACAATATATTTTAAAAAACCTATTGAATTATAACATTTTACTTGTATTTTTTTATTAAAAAAGTAAAAATTAATTTGTATCTATATTTGCTATAGCTTAATAGATTAGATTTGTTTTTAGATGACATTGCAATCACTTAATAGATTTTTCTTTTTCAATATACATGGTTGTAATAAAAAGAAATTAAAAAGCAGAATGCTATAATATACTTCCATTGTTTTTTTCTTTATTACAGTACTAGGTGTGAGCCCCATGTATTACGTGAGTGTATTTAAAATAATTAAATATGTATAAATATTTGGGAAATTTGAATTCATAAGAAAAATAAGAAAAATATTGAATTACTAAAATTAAAGTGTTTTTTTTCTCTTTTAAATTTAAACAAATCATTTAAATAAAATAATCAAAGCAAATTAATCACATTTTATTTTATAATTATAAGGAAAGTTTATTAATGAAATTGATATGTATTTATTATTAAATTTAAATATCATATGGAATTTAATAAAATAGAAAAACAACAAAATTACATATGGATTAAAAATTAATTCAAAATAACCACAAAATGATATGTGTCAAAATGAATGAAAGTGTGACAAGTGGAAAAAAAAATACCTCATTTACTAGAGAAAAGAAGACACTGCAGATTGTTGTGTTGTTTCACATGGGGATTTTTTTATGTTAGTGGAATCAATGGTTAATTGGATTTCACAGCTGCTAGATTCACTTGTAAAATAAACAAATGATTAACAGAGGTAAACAACGAACAAGGTTAAAATTAAACCAAAAAATTGCATAAGCTTATGTATGTACATATTAGAATGGAATACAACATATATATATATATATATATATATATATATATATATATATATATATATATATATATATATATATATATATATATATATATATATATATATATATATATATATATATATATATATATATATATGAAATTCATATGCGCAGCTAATTAGTACGGAAGTATTGTTTCGAAACAGTAGACACCATCCAACTCCGGGGCGAACCGGGGACTAATCTGCAGTTTTGGTGAATTCTTCTTGATGTCGGGCGATGGCGTCGGTGGATTGAGATGGCCATCCTTGGAATCCTTTTGAGTGTTGGTGACAGGAAGCTTTTGTCCAATGGATTCAGCGCAGAAGGCATCGATTGAACTGAAAATTGACATAAGCATGATGATAGTTACTTGTTAATGATGATGATTTAATTGGAAGAAGTTGGTTGAGGTAGAAGAGACGAACTGCAGGGTATAAATACGAGATAGGGGTAGGGATTAAGGATTAAGGAAGGAGGAAGATGTGGAAGAATCGAGAAGAAAGAACAAGCGAAACAACGTGTTGTTTCCGTAAGGGAGAAGCATCTAAAGTATTCCAGAGTGTAGTGTTCAGCTGGTCAAAGAATATGAAATCTTCCAACCATCAACTTCCACTTCCAAGGCTTCCCCTCTTGTTTATCCCATACAATAATAATAATAATAATAATAATAATAATAATAATAATAATAATAAAAAATTTACAAAAATATTTATATCATTGTCAAAGTTATATAGTTCTGGTCTAAAAATTTTGATGGTGTACAGGTCTAATTTATATACTTAAAATTATTATTAGAGTATCTTTAATGCAAGTTTATTTATAGCATTTTGCTATTTGCTTGACCACTTAGTATTATTAAGAATCATTTGAGAGAATAATTTTTTTTAAAATTTTTTTATTGACCACTCAATATATATTGAGTGGTCAATATAGTTTAAAGGTTTGTCCAATCTAACTCTTTATCTTTAAGAATATTTCATTTTACCTACATAATTTTATTTTAGTTGAAATAATATTTATTTCTTTAATAAATAATTATTTCTATTAGATGTTACAAATGTTTATATATTATAACTACAATAAAGTTTAATACAAACAATTTTTAATAAAAATTTAATGTGTTTAAAAACAATTAATTAAATGAAGTTTTAAGAAACAATCTATATACATGTGGATCAATTAGTTAAACTTAAAAAATATAAAAAAAAAAAAAAAAAAAAAAAAAACTATGTTGAGGTTAAACATTGCTACCCGCCAGTACCATTCACCGCCAACCACCTCCGTCTCCCCCACCCTCACCTCTTCTTCCTTAACCTGATGACCCTTCACCACCAAACCACCGTTCATTATATTTTTGCCAAAAAAATCCTACAAGATGCCTTTCCCTCCTGGATCTTTCCATAAAAACGAACCCAAAAGCTCCGTCGATCTCCACCATCCACAAAGACCTTGAATGTCAGAAAATCGACAGATTTAAAGAAGACGACTTCAATTTGAAGGGTTTATCACCTCTTTCTTCTTCCTTGGGTATGAATTTGCAGATCGGTAGGTTTAAAGAACAGATCGGGTATGTCGGTCTCGTTTGCAGATATGAAAACAAACATATGACGTTAGGATGACGTTACTGGGGAAGATGAAGGGGCGTGGTATGTGAGCCGCGCCACTAGAGTTTGCATATGGGTCGCAAGTTGCCGTTACTAGAGTTTGCTACGAGGTGGGCGATATTGCAAAAGTAGGAGGTGGTAGTGGTGGTGGTTTCCGAGCACCGATAGAACAGAGAGAAAGGGTAGACCGGTTATGGTGATGTCAATAAATAGATGGTAATTTCTTTTTCTTTTTCTTTTATGTAAAATTATAATAAGTTAAATAAAGTAAATGAAAATGGAATTATTTAAGGATATATTGGTCATTTCAAGTTCGGTGTGGACCAAAACTACAAAAATACCAACTATAAGGACAACACCGCATAATTTATATAAAATTGAATTATTGATGCACCACCAAATATTTATGGACAACAACCATATATAATTCGAACAATCACATAAACAATTTTTACAATTTTATCAAAAAAACCATTTTTTTTCGTTACATTTCATCCCCAAAACGACGAATAAAAACATATTGTACTTCTAAGTTTTGATGAAGGATGTACTCACAAGTATCTTTGATTTTAGTATTTTTTTCGGGTCTTAATAAAAACCATATTGTCCTTTTAAAGATGTGCTCGGTGCACACAAATATTTATGATTTTAGTATTTAGAGGGTGTGGTACGGGCCCGTTATAGGGACATTATGCCCGTCACGTCACCCAAAACATCGGTATAACACCAGCTACACCACCCCCTTTCTTGTTAAGGGGGCATTATGGGGCTTCCGATCATAACGACGACGAGATGAAACATGAAATCTGTTTGGCTATTCGTTTTTTGACCGTTGGGGTTTGAAGAACTAAAAAAAGATAATTAATTAATTAATTTGTATACCTATAAATACATAATATCAACCATTTTCAATTCAAACAATTCCCCTCTTTGTCTATATTTTCTACAATTTCAAAACTTTTCAAAAAAGAAAATTATGGATCATTTCTACTCGTCCGGCGATGACAATGACGATATGTCGATATATTTATCACTACGATGTACCAGTATTGTACCAGCGAGCTACTACAATCAAACACAACCTTTCTTAACAAGACGTACGATGTTAAATAGAAGGGTAAATTACGTCAATCGTCCCTCGTTCATATGTCAAAATGCACGTTTAGTCCCTATTTTCAAAAATTAACTCGGACCATCCCTAAGTTTGTTTTTTCTTGCGCGCTTAGTCTCTCTCGACATAAAAATACTAATTTGACCTTAATAATTACTTTTTTAGTTTAGTTTTATTTATTTATCATTTTTAGAATTAAAAAAACAAATATCCCCACCAACCACACCCTTCACTCTTCCCTTTCGTCTTTCATATCCGGCCAACAGCCTCCCTCCCTCCTCACATCCTTCGTCTTCTCCGGCAAGCTCAAAGAAATCAAACCAGAAATCAAGGTTGACTCCCAGTGCACATCCGTTGACTCTTTCAGCCATATTCCTTCATCCATTCCCTTTTCCCGATATCTCTATCTCCCTCTCTCGCACTGTAATGACTGAACATCAAGAAACCACAGGTCACCGTCTCCGGCGACTTGTAGCTTGGGTAGGTCAAGCATTCAACAATGGTGGTTGAGCCTTGGTTACTATGGATGTGGAATCAAATAAGTTCGAATCTCAAGCACACTCTCCTCTTGGAATCATCTTTGAAACCATCAACCAAGAACAAGCAAGAAATCAACAACAAAACTCCAAAAACAATTGGAAACGTTTCGATTGAGGTTGCAAATGTGATGTCAAAAATCGTTCACCTCCACAAGAAATCTACAACAAAACTCCAGAAACTAAAAGAATTTGCTTCGGTGAGATCACCGTCTCTGGCGACCGGTAGTCTGGTGGTTCGTTCGAAGTTATGATGTTGATGCTTAGGATTGGTCTAAAAGAAAAATAAGGAAAAGATATAGTAGGTTAGATTTTTAGGGTGGGTGGATGGGGATATTTTTTTCTATATTTAAAAATTAATAATGATAATAATGAAATTAACTTAATTTGAAAAGAAATACATAAAGGGCATTATGGTTATTTCATATTTGACATGGACTAGAAGCGCAACAAAATTACATATCAGGGACGAAGCATGCAAGTTTATAACAAACGAGGGACTGAGTTAATTTTTGAAAATAGAGGCTAAACGTGTGTTTTGGCACATGCACAAGGGACGATTGGTGTAATTTACTCTAAATAGAAATCTTAAGGAATGACACGAACCTTTGTATCACGATTACTTTGCAGATAATTGTGTATACAGGTCGAAAGAGTTCAAAAGAAGCTTTCGTTTGAGTAGGAATGTGTTCCTACAGATCGCCAACGCTTTGGAAAGACGGTATCGTTTCTTTAGTTTTAATACATATTTACTATACTTTTATACAAAATAAATACAACTTTACTACATTTTTAATACTAGTGTACTATATTTTTAAAATATAATTAATATATGTTTAGGTATACATTTTTCCAATCTAGATATGATGCTTCTAACGTCCCAAAAATAAGACCCAAAAATTTCCTTTTTAATTTAATAAAAAAATTAATACAAACATTGCCATACAACCCCAAAAGATCAAAGTATGACAATGCATCAGAACATATCAGAGTAAATCGCAAATGCGAAAAAAGGTGGTGTGTGCTCTGCAATCATCCCGTAATTTTCCCTTTCGATCCTGAAGTACCTGAAACATAAACTGAAAACTATAAGCACAAAGCTTAGTGGGTTCCCGAAAATACCACATATCATACATACATAAATAAACACATAATAGGCACAACCCGACATCGGTCCCTGCCCGACATCGAACCCCGCTCGGTATATAGATCTATCTGTCATCAGGCCCCGCTTGGTATCGGGTTCTGCACAGTATACATATAACATAAAATCATATAAACATACAACAATTGAGATAATCACAAATATAAGAACATATAGTACCATCATCGGGCCCCGCCCGATAAACATATACACATAACACATATAAGAGTCACGCAGATAACTAGCATACCAAATCATCAAACCGTGAGCCCAACATATCGAAGCCCATTTGCTAAGTACGTGGGTCGTACTCAGCTCGTACACTAAGCGTACTTGCTTTGGGGGTTGTACGCGCGACGTACCAGCTTGTATGTCCAACGTACTCCCAGATCAGCCAACTTTCTCCATTCAACACTTATTTAGTTAGAACCTCAAACCAAAACTTAGATCTGATCCCTAAGGTTGTCTATCATGTAAAGTTGTCAAATTTACATGCATGCATGGCTTAATGAGGCTCTAGAGCTCAAAAGAGCTTAATAAATGACTTAATACATGCATGAGACCAAAACCACCATAAAGTTTGCACCTTTATACTTAAGAAACCCTTAATATGCCCAAATCTACAAGGATAAGTCCCATAAACGACCTTAGCTCACAAAACCATCCAAAAAGGGACCAAAATAGCCAAAAGCAAGCCAAGGCATAGATCTATGAAATGAGATGACAAGCTTTGAACTTTATACCTCAAAACCCATGAAATGAAGGTGTTAAAGTTGGATCTCTAAGCTCCTTCAACCACTTCAAGATGTATAAAACCCTCAAATGATCAAAACAACAGCACAAGAGCACCACACAAAGGCAAGGGTCGAACTAGGGTTTTCAAAGGGTGGAGGCTGGTCTAAAATGTCCATGAGGTGAGTTAATGAGGCTTAAATGGGGCACAAACCCTAAAAATTAGGTTTTTCCCCTGGCCAACGTACAACGTTCGAACCTGCAATCAAACTCCAGCTAGTACGCCAAGCGTACTCTATAGTATGCCTCGCGTACTAGCCATAAGGACCGTAATGAAATGTTTTACAGTATAAAGGGTCAAATGGAAACATACCAAATTCAAGTGTTACAATGCTAGAGGTAGACGGGGATTCACAACGTTACAAAAATGTGTTGTGCCCACTCGTTTGATGGCTATGGAGGAGTCACCCGACACCATAAACGATTATATGAGAATGTTCGAAAGAACTGCACGGGAAAGTTTGTATAGATTGTCAAAAGGTATTGTGGAAACATTCGGAGACGTATATTTGCGGAAACCTTCGTTGCATGATACGCAAGAACTTTATGCAGCACATGAAGAAATACATGAGTTTCCCAAAATGATTGGAAGCATTGATTGCACGGACTGGAAATGGAAAAATTGTCAAGTAGCATGGAAAGGGCAGTATGCAAGTAGTCATCATGGTTCGACTTCGTTGGTTTTATAGGTTTTTGCTTCCCAAAATTTATGGATTTGGCATGCATTTTCGGGGTTGTGGGTTCCAACAACGACGTCAACGTTCTTGATCAGTCGCCAATATTCGACGATCTTTTGAATGGAAAGGCCACTAATGCTCATTTCACAGTGAATGGAAATGAATACAAGTTTGGGTATTACCTTACAGATGTAATATATCCTCTGTATTCCACATTCGTGAAGGATTTCAACCCGGTTGAAGAAAGAGATAAATTATTTAGGAGAAGACAAGAAGCACGTAAGGATGTGAAACGTGCTTTTGGATTTCTAAAGTTGAAGTGACACATAGTTGAACATGCGACACGACCATTGGACTTAGAAACTCTATGAAGCTCAAACACGTTCAATTTCAACCAGGAACAGCGAATATTTGCATAGATTTGTTGACACTCAGGACGCAAATAAACACAAACAATTTTGAAAGGACTTGGCAAATTATATCTTTGACGCTAATGATGTCGAATAGCGTTGTTTAGGAAAAACAAAGTTTGTATTTTTTTTGTCTTTTAATGTTTTTTTTTAATTTGGATGTTATACGTAATTTAAATGCCTTGTTATCTTTATTTTTCAAACATTATGTTTTATTTAAATGTTATGTTTTATTTAAAATATATTTATTTTAATAAAAAAAAACTCGAAAAAAATTATGAAATGGGAAATAATTGATATTATAATATACTCTTAACATGGTGATCATGCCATCGCTTGATGTTATAACACCATTGGTGAGTGACATGTGAGGTGACACAAAAATGATGTTATAACTAGTTGTTCATATCCAATACTTTTATGGATTATACAAAAGAAATTTAACGACAACATGGTTTTCACTTCTTTTTCTATTGATCATCACATGTACAAGGTATTTATATACGTAAGATACAATAGTACTCCTAAATACATCTATTGATCATCACATGTACAAGGTATTTATATACATAAGATACAATAGTACTCCTAAATACAAGGATCCACTATTTCTCTATTTGACTAGACTTGGTCTATTGACATATGCTGAATAATACACTTGATTTTAGAGAAGCGTTATTATCCCTCGGCAAGCTCATATGCGGGACGAACTTGAAGCTTGTGACATATCTGACGAAAGCAATCTTTATGTAAGGATTTTGTGAAGATCTTTGCGGTTTGATCAACAGATGAGACATAGTTGATGTGAAGCGCTTTGGATTCAACTTGTTCTTTAACAAAGTGAAAGTCTAAAGCAATATGTTTGGAGCGGGTGCGAATGACCGGGTTTTTGGTCATACAGATTGAGCCAACATTGTCACACAGGAGAAGAGGAGAACTCGTAACAGGGGCATGTAGTCTAAGAAGCAGTTGTTTAAGCCACATTAATTCAGCTGCAGTGTAAGCTAAGGCTCGGTATTGAGCTTCTGTACTTGAGCGAGCTACCGCTTTTTGTTTTCTAGATGTCCAACCGATGAGGTTGGGACCATGATAGCTGGCAAAACCATATTGAGAGTGGCTGTCGTCTCTAACTGAAACCCATCCTGTATCCGAGTAGGCAAGAAGAGAAGTCTTTTTAGTTGGGGAGAAATGTAGAGCATGAGTGATAGTGCCTTGTAGATATCGTAATATGCGTTTAACAGTCTGCCAATAAAGAGTGGTGGAGGATGAGTACTCAATTTGTGCTCTGATACCATATACAAAAGAAATTTGGCGATCAAATGTTTTTCACTTCTTTTTCTATTGATTATCACCCATGAATGTACATGGTATTTATATACATAAGATACACCGATACTCCTAAATACAAGGATCCACTATTTCTCTATTTGACTAGACATGCTGAATAATACACTTAATTTTAAAGTAAAGAACCGTTATTATGGATTCACTGTGTGAGTTGGCTTAGGAGTCAGTTTTATTGTTGGAATCGATTGTGTTGAGGTAGTTGATGGGGTCAACTATAACCACCGTCAATCGTCTAAAACCATTTTAGTACTATAAACACGTCATCCTTGTCCATTGTGGGTAATTACCGATATATGTAAATATGTAATACACATTTTGGGTTTAAGATCCGAGTGACCATTTACACGATTCCAGTATTGTCCTTTGATTGTGATTTGTTCAAAATACGAACACACACAATCCAAAAGCAGTCCAGCCAAAATCTACCTCACTTCCCAACATATGTAATCCAAGAGTATTTCCAATTCTAACAATAACACTCTATTGATTATCATATACATCCCAAAATCTCACTTATTTCCAACAACAAGCACACGATTTCTATGGATAATTCCTCGTTCATTGAAGACATTTTTGCAAACAAGATCTTTGGCATTATCCAAAAAGAGCATTTTCATTCTTTTGTCGAACTATGTGCACCATATTATAAAATTTTGACTTGTTCTTGACCAAGTATATCCATTTACATCTTCTACTGTGATAATCAACATAGGTGAAGAGTTGGATCATGGTATCCCCTCAAATACTGAACGAAACTGGTGCAAGAAACTGGTGATTTATATTCTAGTAATTTCTAAGTAACAAATGTACAAAAAGAGACCAAATCGGGAGAATGCCACAGTGTCATCTTTGAGGGCCCACTTGCCTCCCTATGGACCCAAACCTCTTGGCAACACCAAATATTACAGCTTTACTAAACAGACCACGATCAATACTACATGCCACCATAACCACTCCACCAAATAGTAAGAGCTTTGGCACCTTCATCCCCACCACCTCTGCTACTTTGGTGGTGGTTTCTGCCATATCTGCTACTTCATCATCTTCTTCCTCTTCCTCCTCAGATTCTAAAGAAGCCAAGTATTTTTCATCAATTTTGGTACTCATCTGATCCATAACCACATGAAGCGATATTGTTTTTGAAAAAGCTCTTTCCTGTTGATATAATCGAAACCCTCTTTCAACTTTCCTAGCTGCTCCCCACATCCCTTGCCTTACTCCAAATTTTGCAATTTCCCAAGAGATCCCCATATCTTCATGATGGAAGAATGTCACCTCACACTTTGATTCCACTGTGTCATTAATTTTAAACATATCCATGTGAGTCAATAATTGGTACAAAAACAAATCAGCCACTTTTGCTATATGCATATGATTACCTGATTGAATAAACCAACTTGAATAATATAGATCAACACGCCTTGGTTTCTGCTTCCTTGGGACCCAAGGGATGGGTACTCCCTGTAACAAGAAAATTAGGTCAAAACAAACAAAGAAGCTGTTGAATTATTAGTATATGTTTATTTTGGTATACGTACCTTTGTAACGCAGTAATAAGATCTTTCAAGTTCCCATATGCGGCGACCAATTGTGTATTCTCTATCACTACAGAAAAAAGGGAACTGTGCATATAGCCATATGCATGTGAAAGAATTAGGAAATAAATATAAAGGAGACAGAAGATGATGTAAATTAGAGAACTTGACTTACCTTACGTATCCAATGTACTACGCTTGTTCCAGAATTAGGGAATTCTTCCAGGATTGCAGCATGTGAAAGCATATCATCCCACTTGAACCGAAATTCATCGTCCCAGAAGAAATCCCTCATCAACTCAGGTGTCGCGTTTTCATATACAGTCTTACTGCAATATTGAGGAGGGCCAGTCTACAATGCCCACAAATTAGAAAGACAACTCAATTGTTTGGGGATTGAAAATGTGAAGGTGGATGAATCGTTGAATCAAGAAGAAAGGAGAAAGTACCTCGGGATCTCTTTGCCAGGCTTGATATTGCATGCTAGGGGTTGAGCGATTCATCATATGCTTCCATTGTGGACCGCCGTCTTTCTTTTCCACGAGATGCCATAGATGTTTTAAATCTTCGTCTGTAAGAAGAAGACGGTTCTCGTCTTTTTTGGCAATTGATGAACTACAGGAATGTCGAAAGATGCGTATTACAGTTTCTATAGTACAGAAAGCTAACTATGGTGAATCTATGGTTTTAGATTGACAAAGAAACGGCAGCAAATCCTGACACAATTCAACAATTACCTGCAATTGGGATTGCTGCTCAAAAGCAATGTGGTGGGTCCTTCAACAACATTTCTATCCATGTTAACAGACGATGGATGCTGAAGGCTCTGGTTTGACTTTGACCCGAAGTCTTGATTCTTAAGAGTCGAGGGCATTAAACTCAGAGGAGGAGATGAAGATACTAAAGAATCGATTTCGCAATTGCCTAAGTTAGCCCATCTGGGTTTCCACGCCCAACCAATCATAACCCCAAGAAAGAAGGCAATCCCAACAGGACCCAGAATCATCAACATCTCTCTAACAATTTCCCCCAATGTGGGTCTCTTTAGTATCTCCCAGAAAACTTCAACAACAAGCATAATTGGGGAAAGAAAACAAATTTATCAGATTGAGATGGGTTTACGAAAAGGGTATTTGGAAATGAGAAAATGAAGCGGAGATTTTAGAGATTTTAGAGAAAAGGTCTTAGAAAGATGGGGAGGAAGATTTATAGGAGGCTTAGATTTAGGGCACAGTGGATAAGGATGAAAGAGATGGCAACGATGACAAGCCACATAGGACCGCCAATGTCGTTGCTGGCTTGCTGCCGCAAATTGTAGCCATTGAAATATTGAATATGAATGAATGAGGGAGATACCTAGGTAGGGAGCGAGGCATATGACTTTGCTAAAGAACTATTATATCGACGCTAATTTTCGAGGGGTATATTATTAGTTCATTGGTTTTTCTTTTTCTTTTTTTTTTTAATCATTTTTGTCAATTTTTATATTTATTTGGTATTATGAATATCGACATAGCTTCACATGGTAGTCGATACTCTATATCACAAATTCATTTCTCATTTTTCATTTTAATATATATATATATATATATATATATATATATATATATATATATATATATATATATATATATATATATATATATATATATATATATATATATATAAACAAAAATGAAAATGAGAAATGAGTTTGTGACATGGAGTATCGACTACCATACGAAGCTATGTTGATATTCATAATACCAAATAAATATAAAGCTCTAGCCTTGCTTAGTATTGACTTATATCTCTTCTTGAATTTATTTGTATGCTTTTAGCATGGGTGGTTGTTGAGGAAGTAGAGGTCCCGAATGTTTATCCTTTTCAGATCTATGATCTTCATGAGCTCTTTTGACACGGCCGGTGGCATAATGGCAAGACTATGGTTGACAGATAGCACTCTTATTGATTATGGTATATATGTATGGCTCACGGTTATGTATGACATCTATGGATCGTTGGATATGTATGGTATGTGGTATTTTGGGAACTCACTAAACTTTGTGCTTACAGTTTTCAGTTTATGTTTCAAGTACTCCAGTTTTCAAATGAAAGAGCTCGGGACGATCGCAGCGCATACACCCGTGTTGTCCGCAATATGTGATATTTGGGATTGGACTCTGATAATTGTGTTAATTGAAATGATTTTCAATGTTTAGAACAAAGTTACAATAGTGTTTTGATTATAATAAAAATGAAATTTTTACCTTGGATTTTTGGGTTGTTACAAGTTGGTATCAGAGCCTTGGTTTGAGGGATTCGGGCATATCCTCATATGTGCCTTAGCTCAAACTGGGGAATTAGTGAATTTTTTTTATAAAATAAATATTTAACAAAAAATGAATTTCTAATCAAAGAAAGGGGGTGTGATGCATGCAATCGATCGAGCTCAAGTAAGTGGTTCCCAGAATACCAATATATGTTTATTATGTTATATGTTATGATTATGATAATTGCATGCTAGATTAGGGATAAGGATGTAACGCCCCAAAAATACGGTCCAAAAATTTCTTTTAAAAAACATTACTAATTCATAGTTAAGTCGTTCAAACTTACAAAAAGGGTTTATATTACAAATCATAGTCTCATTTCCAAACACTTGTTTAATTATCAGAGTAAAACATCACAGGTTAACTTGTCATGGTGTGTGCACTGCAACCCTCCCGAGCTCCTTCTCTGAAAACTGGATACCTGAAACCAAAACTAAAAACCGTAAGCACGAAGCTTAGTGAGTTCCCCAGATACCACATACCATACAAACCAACTTATCCATACATGCCATACATAGCCAACATATCCATAATCAAGTAAGGTGCTATGTGCCAAACATAGTCTTCCTAAGGTGCTATGTGCCAAGCATAGTCTTGCCATTATGCCACGGGCCGCACGTGGTCTTCCTGGTCAAGCCTGGGGCCACTCCCTGGGTCTTACAGACAAGTGCCAAGGGCCACCCCCTGGTCTTTTATGCAAGTATCACAAAGACAACCGTACATACTACTCTACTTAGCTAAACAGCATATAGTGTGCCAGAAGCCACCTCCTGGTCTTTCATATATAATAGCATACAATGCGCCAGGAGCCACCTCCTGGTCTTTCATACATATTGCCTAGGGCTAACCCCTGGGTCTTCCTACCTTACATAATAACATACTGTGTGCCAGGAGCCGCCTCCTGGTCTTTCATGCATATTGCCTAAGGCTAACCCCCGGGTCTTCCTATCATACATAAACTAAATTGGCCGACATTGGTGCCTTAGACCCATACAAACAGTGAGGAGACTCACCTCGTACTGCTGAACGTTGCTGATAATCCTCTGGCTGTTGACCGACAACCCTCTGAACCGTTGCTCCACTAGCTACTAGTATCAACATAACACTTAGTTCCAAACTGAACTCCAGAAGTCAAACTAAGTCAACTCCGGTGAAAGTCAAATTCCTGGTCAAAGTCAACCTTCCAGGTCAACCCTACTCGCCGAGTCTGCCTACTGACTCGCCGAGTTCATATGCTCAGAGTCCTTCCATTCGCGACTTGACTCGCCGAGTCCACCGATTTCCGAGTCCTGTCCTGTCCAACTCACTGAGTCCCCACTCAACTAATCCGAGTCTTAACTCGAAGGGTTTGGGTTTTCGTGACTTGACTCGCCGAGTCCAAGAACAGACTCACCGAGTTGTTCTTCTAACTCGTCGAGTTCCTGCCCAACTTCATCCAACTCGCCGAGTCCACCCATGTGACTCGCCGAGTCCACCCATGTGACTCGTCGAGTAGCTTCAGCTCTTAATCCATACAGTGGCTTTTCGAGCCATGCAGGGGCTCCAAACTGTAGATCCACTCTTCTAAGGCCCATCTTTCACGTAAAGTTGCAAACTTTACCTGAAACCAAGATGCTATAGGCTTAAAACACTCTAGGGCTTGGTTTTGTGACAAGCATGCTTCAACAACACACCATAGACTGCTGCTTTATGGGTTTCTAGGCCAAGACAACCCTAGATCCGAAGTTCTCTTTGCTCACAAAGGCACAATACATGAATTGGCTTTGAAAATGGCCCAAAATGACAAAATCTAACTAGGAAAGGGGATCTAAGTGAATAACAGCCAAGGTATGAGCTTCATACCTTTCTAGGACCTGAAATGACACACCAACACAGAGTCCACTGCTACTTCTTGAATCACCCAAGGCCTTCCTTCTTCTTTCTAGCTTTAAATCACACAAAAATGGCAAGAGAAGCTCAAGGACACTCAATGGTTGCGTAGGGTTTTGAGAGAAGGTAAAGGGAGTGATGGAGGCTGGGGTAAAGGCCTGAAATGAAGCTTAAATAGGGCACCAAGCCCGGAAATTAGGGTTTTCCAACCCAGACCTGACTCGCCGAGTCGGTCCCTTTGACTCGCCGAGTCGGTCACTCAAACCCCGACATGGTTCCTGCTCCAACTCGCCGAGTTCACCCATGGACCCGACGAGTTGACCCCTTTAACTTAGGTTGTGACCCCTTTAACTTAGGTCATGAAACGAAAAGATGTTGAGTGCATGTGGTTTCTGTGAGGTTGTGATCCTACTGACTAGGTGCATGGTACGAACTTAATTACTTCTACAAATTAGCATATAATCATGGATTCGCAACACATAGCAATTTGTAATGTCATAATAAAACACGTAAAAGTTCACTAATATTATCCGCATTTGATACATGAAAATTTTGCTCGAAAGAGCATACATAAGTGATATTAGTTCGACAGCATAACGGCTCTATGAGTAGTGTAGTCACTTAAACATAGAGTCGGGATACATAGCATAGATCCTAATGGCCTAGTCAGATAAGCCTATCCCTAACACTCCGTGGTGCGTCCTATATAGTGGCGGGGTCATATGCCGAAGTGTTGAGCCAGCAATTGAGCCATCTCAGTCATGTCTCCAATAACCTCATCCCTCTCATGCTCAGCTTGCACTGCACGTGCTTCCATGGCATACAACTGTTGCCGCAGGGCGGCGATCTCAGCTTCGGGAGAGCGGTTCTCCCTTAGGGGGTTCATTGGTGGGGCGGGGTGGTCCGGTTGCGCCTCGTCTACAAACGACGTGGCGTGATCTTTGCCCAGGTCTTGTCCTTCCTCTATGTCATCATCGGTCTCCTCGAACTCGTAGTCGGTGTCTGTGTATTCGTCAGGTCCGACGTCGTATGCTTCCTCTTGATTCCCTTCTGGTTCATCTTCAAGCATTCCGTGAGCTACTAGGACTTGATGAAATTGGATACCCTGCTGCTCTCCCTCCATGGAGACCGGGGGAAGGTATAAACTATCGTTACTCCTATGACTCTACAACTATGGTATAGACTAAACATATGTTCTCTTTTTGGTGATAAAGGGGTATGTTTTTAGGTTCCCTAGCTATCACGATCTCCTCAGGACGTGTGGTAGTGATACCTTGGTAGGAATGTAGTTGATCAGGCTACATCCATTCCTTGATACAACTAAGAACAGTCCTGGATTAACCGAGATACTAGCATTATCTTCTTTTGATTCGGTGTTAGGTTCTTGTTCCTAATACAAGCAAGGGTGTTTTATTGTTATGTTTTACTTGTTTTGTTCAGAGTTGTGTTAGTCCCTCTTTTGGTTTATAGTTGCATATCAATGTGTGGCTAGATATGCTAGTTCACTATAAACAGAGCTCTGATACCAACCTGTCACACCCCCGAACCAGACGGCGGAAACGTCCGAGGGCTATTGTGACTCAATTGAATACCATCACAATGAATATACATGAATCATAACATCATTCATCACCATGCATTGAAATATTACAACCGATATTGTTTACATTCAGTACATTGTTTCAAAACATTACAATTCCAAAACGTAAACCGTTCGATATTATTTAAACAAACATCATGACATAACTGGACACATTTTTCTTCGATTTACCTGTTACCTGAGAATACAAGTATTTTGGAAAACGTCAACATATGAAATGTTGGTGAGTTCATAAGTAAGGCTTGAAAAGAAATGATTTGTATAGTTTTGAAAACCTCAGAAAATCCGATATTTTCTAAAAAAACGTTGTATATGAGAAAAAGTGTGAGGATCCGTAAGTATGCTTGTTGATTATTATAAATGTGAATAATTGTTAGACTTTGTATATATATCACATAATCAAGAGTGTTGAATTTCCCAGGAAAAACCCGATGTTTTCCCAATACATCAAATTACGTGGCTTAGTTAGTATTATTCCGATACGACGTTGTTTTCTATAGTTTCAGGTGACATTGGATTAATTATGGGTTGTGAGTCGTTATAATCACGCATTAATGAAAATGACTAGTTTACAACTATACAAACGATCCCTTAGGCGTCGTCTGTACTACTCACTTAATCCAACCACCCTAACTTCTCATAGCCCCACAACCGAGGAGAAAAGAGGGTTCGAAGCCCCCGTTATTTCCATAAGTCGTTCAAGGCTATCGTGAATGCGAAAGGCACTTGGCCCGACTTGCATTTGACTTCTCGACTTTGCTAGCAGTACCAAAGGAACCTTGGGGCCCAACAGCACAATAAAGCTATTGAAAGTCCTTTTACACGAAATTAGGTCATATAAGGCCCAATAACATGTAAGCGCGTTCCCTTCGGGCCTAAAGATCATGTCATTGGGCAAGCTAGGCCCAACAAACACGATTTGAAACTTTCGAGCCCAAAGATGGTGTATTGAATTCTCGTAAATTTCCGCGTGTGTATTGAAGTATCATTGTTTATTGATTTTTGATTCGTTATTGATTCGAGACCGAATCAATTCGTTTGGTAACGATTTTGGTGTTGAAGGTGTATTTATTATTACGTTTCGCCGGTAGACGTAGTACTTGTATTTTTATTTTAAGGGATCCATTGTTTTAAGAATGTGATTTTATCTTCTTAAGCCCTTCCTCGGATAAAATTTACACTTTTAACCCTTTGAGTATAAAAGAATTTCCTGTTTAGTCCTTAAACTGTTTTTCTTGACACTTTAGTATCAAAACTTATTGGAAAGACATTTTTAGCACAAATTTACTTGATAAACAGCTTAAGTCCTTCAAAAATGAAATTTTCTCGGTTGAAACCTCCATTTTCGCAACTTTTACAATTTTGACCCAAAATGGAAAATTTTTGCATCTTTGGTCCCTGTTTAATTGGAAAAATATTTTTGACCCTTGAAATAGATTTGGTACACTAGCAATCCCCGGTTTTATAGAAATGTGCAGTTGCAGCCCCTCCAACTCAAAATTTTCGCACTTTGGGGCTTTATTGGGCCGAAAAGCCCATTTTGGCCCATTATGTTTAAATTTCACATTTTTAACCCTTCAAAAGTGTTAATATTCAGAAAATACATATTAGGAACTGTTTAGACTCATCTCAACCTTCAGAATCTATATTTTTTCGTTTTGGGCCCCTTAGTTTTGTAATTTTAGCATTTTGAGCCCAAAAATGGGTTTTAAGTCCAAAAATGTTCATATTAACCAACTTGGTTATTTTTCTAGACTTGATTAGTGAGAAATGGTATAAGTTATACTTATTTCCTTCATCACATTGTAGATCTCGGTTTTTAGGTTCTTTTGGCTAGTATAAACATCACAATCACATAAGACCATACATATAAGTATAAAAATCACACAAGGCATACATATACTCATAGATCTACACATTTGCTTGTATTCTCCCCCACAAAACTTATAAAAACCGAAAAAGAGGGGGTATGAAGCTCACCTTTGGGTGTGGTTTTGGTTTTTGGAAGAAAATGAGAAGAAATTCGGTCTTAGCAACCTTCCTAGGAAGATTTCGAACTTGAATGCTTCTTAGGTGCTAGATCATGAGTTTGAATGAATTAAGAGGTGATTTTTGGATGAAATGAAGTAGCTAGTTTAAGGATCTAAGAGATTTCTTACCTTAGATGATGATTTTTGTGTAAAAATCCCCTTGATTCCTTCTTAGATCTCGAAATATGGATGAGTTATGAGAGAGTTTCCTTGAGAGAAAAGTGAGTGAAATGTATGTGTGTGTGCTTGAACTCGGCCGAGAGCAAGAGAGAGAGGGAGAAAAAGAGTAGCTAGACTTGGAAGTATGTGAGTGCATGGATGTTTGAGTCTTCATGCATGGATGTCCCTTGAACAATTGTGAGGTGTCACTCACAAAGTCAACTCTCCTCTTCTTTTGGGCTTGGGCCGAGAATGGGGAGGGTGAGAGGAGGTTTTTGGGCTTTTTGCCCTTAAGCCCATGTTATAGCTAGGTTGGATGATTTTTGGCCTAAAAATATAAATATGATTTTTTTATGACCCATTAGGTTAGATTAGGTTATTATGGTCCAAAATGGTTCATATAATTAATCTATCTCATTCTAGGCCCAATATGTGTGACAACCCAAGTTGTTCCGTTACCTTTCCCCGTTACCGTTAACGGAATATTTCAGTTTGTAAAAGTTCCGTTAATTAGAGGTCGTCAATTAAATAAACATTTCATTTGTTTATTAGGCCGTTAAGTCGTGATGAAAGGAAATAAAAACACATAACATAGATTTCCATTTAATTGGAAAAAACTAGTTTTTATTATTACGACCACTAAATCGGGTGCGACCAAAAGCCCTGTTTAACGGCAGTATTGGGTAGAATTCCACTGAGCCCCGACTCAAAACCCTATATAAGGGTGAGTGGAGTCCATTGGAGACTTTTTACACTCCCCAAACCTTCTCTCTCTACAACTCAATTTTGAGCCAAAAATCGTCCGTTTCGAGCCTCAAACGAGTAGGTAAACTATCCTAACTCATTGTATGACTTATCTAGCCTGCAATTTCGAGTTTAAAACATAAAATAGGGACATAATTATGTGTTTACGGCCCAAGAACACTCTTGGACCGTAAACACCAATTATTGGGGTTTTTAAGCCCCAAAACCCCTCCAAATTGCCCCTAAGGCTTAGATATGATTTTTAGGCATGCATATTCGGACTTGGAACACCTTGAACTAGCATTTTGAAGAGTAAACATGAGTTTACTGCCCAAGAACATGCTTGGGCCGTAAACTCCTCTTCATGGGGAGTAAACTCATATTTGTGTGTTAAAAATGCCCTTAAACACACCTATGACCTTGGATAAAATTCTAGAATTGACCACCAACAAGCTAGGGACCTTAAACCCAATTAAACACATAGATTTTGTTGGAATAGTGTCTAAGGCTGCAACTATATTAGACAAGTATTTGACCCGGTTGTGCATGGTCCTTTTGGGTTGCCTTCACCATAGCAACTTGATAGGATGATTTATTAAGAGAGAGTATATATTATTAATATATTATGAGAATAATATAATGAATAAGATATTTGTTATCTGATTAATATAAGTCATAGAATTAATTAGAATTAATTTGGTGACTTAAAGAGATTAATTAAATAAAGGGGTATAAACTGTCAATTGTTTGATAGTTAAACTTTAGACTGTAAATCCTTATTGATATAGGATTGGACGATTTCTAGGGCTAGGATAAGCCAAAATCGTCCAAAGGGTTATCAAGGAAAGGATATGGATTAACTTAAAGTCTAAGTTATCCAATTAGGGTTTAGGTTGTAACCCTTACGGAGTCTACAAGTATAAATAGACCCCATGGCATAGGGAATTCGATACCTCTAAAAAAAAGTAAGAGAACCCTGGCCGAATTCCTTCCCTCTCCTCTCTCCTAAATCATCTTCCTTGCTATTGGTGTTTGTAAGCCATTAGAGGAGTGACATTTGTGACTCTAGAAGCTCCAAGACCTCAAGATCAACAAGGAACTCAAAGGTATGATTTTAGATCTGTTTCAATGTTGTTATTTAACCTAATTAGTCATTAGAAGTCTTGGATTCAAAGCATGTTTAATTAGAAAGCCTAGATCCAAGCATTAGGGTTTTGCATGCGTACATAGGAAAGTTCTTATGGCTAAAACCCATCAGATTTGAGGGGTAAAAAGGAGTTTACGGCCCAAGCACATGCCTAGGCCGTAAACACCTCCAAACCATGTCAAATGATGGTTTTAATCCCCCCAAATGGCATCATACTTCATTATAAATCACTAGAATTGAACCAAGGGCCTTAAACTTCAATGAAACCTAGGGGAGTAGGAGTTCACGGCCGTGAACTCCCATTGGGGTGGTTCATGGGCCGTAAACTCCCATTTGATGCCCAAATGGTGCCCAAACTCCTTCATTCAGCTTGGAAAAATACATAGGATTTATTCTCTATCATTTAAGCACTTAAAACACCCAAGGAATATGTCCCTAGGAGTTTACGGATGTAAACTCCCTTGGTTAGGGCCGTAAACTCCAAGTTGGTCCATATAGGTGCTTTAAACCCATTCACACACTTGATATTTGAGTCTAGCAAAATTCCACAATTGATATGAGACACTTTAGCACCCTAGAACACCCTCACCATGAGTTTACAGCCGTAAAATCATGGGGAGTAGTCCCAGGGCCGTAAACACCCTATGGTGAGTTTACTCTTGGAGAGTAAACTCCCTTCCTAAGTCATACTAGCCCTTAAATGTTACCCGGGACACCCCAAACACTTAACCAAGGTGTTATCCGCTCCTTAGGGTGCGTATACTTGTTTAATTGGTATTATATGTACTAATTGTATGTGAACATATGTTAAATAGGTCATTGTGTGTGTTTGAGTCCTTGCGTGACACCGAACGCCCAAACGGCACCTTCGTCGGACCTACTTACACCAGGTGAGTTCATACCCCTGAATGAACCTCTTAAATGTTTTTACATGTTTTATAGGGGGGAATACAAGTTAAACGTGTCAGTTATCATATCAATCACATGTGATTGATAACCCGCATGCACAAGATTTTACCACTGTACATTGTTTTACCGAGTAGGACACTATAAATGGTTTTCAAAAAGGGTTTTCACTTGGTTAAGTTCTTACTTTTATTGCTTTATCAAAGTTCGATTTTCAAATTGATTTATGAAAGATTCCCAAAGATTTATAAAGGTTTTCACACTTATTTTACCAAAGAATACAAATGCGATTTTCCTGAGTATAACGGTTTTTCCAAGGTTTTCAAGTATACTTTTACTTGTTAGTTACTGCTGCTTCACTTATACTTATTTTTAAACTCCTACTCGATAACGCTTTCACTTCGTGATGCGTTTATACTTGTTATTGTCTCTATTTCGCTTATACTTGTAGTCGCTTATACTTGATAGACGCTCTTACTTCACTTATCGTCGTTTCCACTTCGTGATACACTTACACTTGGTACACTTATACTTCACGATTCGATTATCCCACTCTGTACGCTTATACTTTACAACTTGGATGTTCCACTGTATGCTTATACTTCACGACTCGGATATTTCACTGTACGCTTATACTTCACAAGTCGGATATTCCACACTGCACACTTATACTTCACTGTATGATTTCACTTGATACACACTCAAGCGTAGTTAGATGTATGTTTGTGCTTGTATAGATGCATATAAATAATGATTGAAGTTCTTAGGAAGGCTTGTCCGCCCTATTTCCTTTTCTTCGTTGAGATGTGGTCTGGTGGGATCGGATGTCCATCCGAAGGTCGTTTGATTCATTAGTTATATATTATGAACACAAGCATAGACATACGGGTTTACTTCAGTCAATTCAGTTAAGATTCTCTACCTCTAGTTCAACACTTACATTAGAAATCCACTAGTTGGAAGTCTCTACCCACTATTTGGGATGCATCTTCAGGACATGGCCTTCTCTGTCGTCTAGTTGGTAACCAAAGTCTCCTGTAGGGAGAGCGGACATTGTGTGTATAGATCTATACGGGATTGACAACCCCGCGCCTAGACTGCTAGCTACAGTCCCGGCCTACCAAGCCAACGGGTGACAAATGTCACATTATAGACGCTTGTAGGGCGTCTGGTACTCTAGTCAGTATGGTTACGAGTATCCCGGGTTACCTTATAATTCATTGGCTTTAAGGTAACGATATTTCGCCAGCAATTTACACTGTATGCTGGTAATTCAATTTCAGAGTCACACTGTTTGACCTTACAAGACGTATCTTTCATTTGATACTGTCTGGGGTCTGTCTCCTCTGTTTTGACCTTACAAGACGTATCTCTCATTTGATGCTGTATGGGGTCTGTATCCATTGTATTCACAGTATCCACTGTATTCACAGTATCCACTGTATTCACTGTATTCACTGTTTTAGACCTTGCTAGACATATCTTTCATTTGATATTGTCTGCGGTCTGTATTCACTATCTTGGACCTTACCAGCTGTACCTTTCATTTGGTACCTTTTGGGGTCTGTGTCTCTATTTGTTAGACTGAGCCAGGCGTGTCGTTCGTTCGATACTCTCCTGGAGTCTATGATTCCTTTTCCTTAGTCAGCAGTCCTCACTGCTGAGGCATATGTTATTTCCCTGTTGTCTTTTGCTTTCTTTAATAATCAAATTCAGTATTTTGATAATGATAGCAATTAAGGGAAAACCACTTTTTATCACATAACACTGACCAGACTTGGTAGAAGGCTGCTTTGATTAAAGAAAATATAAGATTTTCTGGAAAGAACTTTAATACACTGTAGACACTTAAACTATTACTTTATAAAGTTATTTGAATGAAATGTCACTAAATACTTATGAACTCACCATCATTTGTAAAAATGTTGATACTCGCTTTTCAAATAACTTGTATTCTCAGGTTAGCATTAGACAGGTACATCCCCAGAGATGTTGATGAAGATGGCTTAGTACCGCGCTGTATTTATTCTATTAATTGTATTACTTTGATGTATTAATGTAACCATGTAAAATTATTACTATTAATGCAATGTCTTGTTGTACTTTGATTACTATAATGCATGTGTTGTGATACTTGACATGACGTCATCCACACAGAACGTTTCCGCCGTTCCGGTTTTGGGGTGTGACAATATGGCCCAAAATATTGAATTAAATGGAAGTGGGTCCAATTATAACCTATTTAAGAGTTCTAAGCCCAAGATAGCCAAATTGGAAGCTTATTGGTCCATTGGGCCCAATAAGGAAGTCCTAGTCCAAAATGGACTTAAACAAGAACTTCTAGGGTTTCCAATTGCTTAATGACTATTTGAATTGCTTGCATGGGGTGTTTGATTGAAATTTTGCTGACATAGAGTATGCACATACATGCTCTTATGTTTTTGATTCATTAATTGGTTTAAGTGTTGGTTACAAGGCACAAAAATTCCTAATTGTGACACTTGTGCCGCTCTTGGTCTCTAATGACCTGTCGTCTTCCAGACCCATCATAATATGGCCCGCTCACATCCGGGCGGCTGCCCCGTCCTGAACTTATCTACCTGAAAACCCCGCCACTGAATCATACACCTGCTACATCCGCTCTAGCGAATAGGGACCGAAGAATGCTACGGGCCACCCAGTAGTCTTACAACACTTTTATGCTGCCAGCCAACCAAAGCTACGGGCCACCCCGCAGTCTTGCTAAACCAGTGCTACGGGCCACACCGTAGCCTAACCATACTCACATACGATTGCTACGGGCCACACCGCAGTCTTACTAATCTAATGCTACGGGCCACACCGCAGTCTTACTAACTATCCTCACATATGATTGCTACGGACCACACCGTAGTCTTACCACACTCCTCTTACTATCTGACCACTGGTGAATGCTACGGCCATCCGGTAGTCTGACAACACCTTTCCACACCGACTAGCTGCTAGTGGATGTTGCGACTAACTCATAGTCGGTCATACAAGCACAATCTAGTACCCCCAAGTGGTACTCATGTCTCAAATGGAACTCCCAACCGATTCCTCTAAAATCTGCGACCAGACATTTCGAGAATGAGGTCTCATAATTGGCAAGTTTTCCCAACTTCCAATTCACACTATCCTCAATTCATACAGCCACCTGGGCTACGTTTCTTCCTGACAGGAGAGCGAAACTTATCCTAGTTTCAAAACCCCTTCTACTCCCATAACCTGATTGTTTCTCCCCCACTTAGCTTCAGCTAAGTCTTTACTGCACGCGAAAACCCAAAGATTTCCATTCCTTCCTTCCTTACACAATAGGAATGATAACCACCATCGCCCTATTCTTGCTAGCGATCCGTCTCTAGCCCACTCCAAATACCGTATGATTACCGAATACTAGATGAACACCTCCCGCATCCCTGATACTGAAAATCCCCCGAGCTCTGACTAATGTCCTTATGGTTCGAATAACTACTGCCCATGGAAAAATCCTCGGTGATAAGCCACTTCCTTTGATGCTTCCAACAACTATCCCAAACGCCAAGACAAGAACCATCAAACCCTGATGATGGTGGCTGACTACTCCCTGAACCGTTTTCAACCGTAACTGAGATGATACTGGACACTTCGAACCCGAAGTGAAAGATGACCTACACTAGCTACTAATAGCTCCTGGTGTGCAATTGGCATAACGATTCCAAATACAATCCGAATACAAGTAGAGAGACAACTCATTCATACTATCCCCTGAGTCCGGGGTAAGAACTTCCCTAATTCACACAGAAGTGAAAATAGCCATATGTATGTACCTGCAACATTCCCTGCTGTAATCCAGATCTCCCTCATATGTCATTGCAAGGCCCTACCCTCTCGCCCATCCGTAATCCTCATAATCGTCGGGGCAGACGCACTCCCTGCTCCTCCCCTCATCGTCGGGCAGTTGGTCCTCTTGTGGCCCACCTGATTATAGTGAAAACATAATGGGCTTGCCCCCTGTGGGAAGTCTCTGCTGACGTGACCATCACTGCCACACTTGTAGCAGCCGGAACCCCTGGAACAACACACTCCCTCGTGCGGTTTCCCGCACGTGCTGCACTAACTTCAGCCCTGCCGACCTACTAATCGCTGATCTGAAGTCTTGGGTCTCTTCCCGGGACCCTCCAAAGTGTACGTCTGATCTGACCTCCTCTTCGCAATGTGCTCTAGATCGATCTCCCTTTCCCGAGCTCTAGCAATCATAGAGCCCAGGGTTGGGCATGCCGAGAAGCTGACATGCTCCCGAATATCCGCTCTCAACATGTCATGATAGCGGGTCCTCTGCATCTCATCATCCCCTGCATATTGAGGCACTAATAAGGCCTTCTCCCGAAACTTGGTGGTAATCTCCGCCACCGACTCTGTCGTCTGTCTCATGTCTAAGAACTCTCTGGCCAACTGCTGAAGCTCCACTGCCGGTGCAAACTCCGCCCTAAACCTGGTCACAAAGTCTGAACAGGTCATAGCCTCGACGACCGAGGCTCCCAATGAGTCACCAAATGATTCCCACCAATCTCTAGCTCTGTCTCTCAAGCATCCCACCGCAAAGCGGACCTTCGACCCCTCCGGGCAGAAGCTCGTCAACTGTGCAGATTCAATGTATGTGATCCATCTTTTGGCAGCAATGGGGTCCTTCACCCCGTGAAAATCCGGCGCACCACTCCCTCTGAAGTCCTTGAAGGACAGTGTGTGCATACTCGCCTGGCCAAACGCCACATCACTCCTGAAAGCTCGGAGGCGATCCTCCATCAGCTCAATGATCCCCTCCTTGATCGACCCAAAAATGATCGGGGTCGCCTCAAGGATGCCTCTCGTAATCTCAGACGCGATGAACTCGCGTAACCCATCATCAACTTGCTCAGATTTTGCGCCCAATCTTGATCCTGAACCGAATCCTGATCCTCCTGCTCCGTGTCGCGTGGTCGCCATGCTGAAAATACATGCGTAAATTTCAGGATCATACATACTCTCGAGAGGTCTAACACACTCTCCAAGGTTCCCGGTCTCATCTTGGCCTTTCTCGAATCGAGTACGGATCCTCTGCTTTCAGTAGTATGGGCCCATACTACCTTCCACATCTATCCGTACTTTCCTCAAGAACTGCTTCGACTCCACCAAGTCCTTTTCTCTACTACTACACCTCTCATCACTATCTCATCCCAGGCT
This sequence comes from Lactuca sativa, assembly GCF_002870075.4. Classification (NCBI taxonomy): domain Eukaryota; kingdom Viridiplantae; phylum Streptophyta; class Magnoliopsida; order Asterales; family Asteraceae; genus Lactuca; species Lactuca sativa. The sequence continues at coordinate 5,876,447 of NC_056630.2, read as the reverse complement.
TACCCTAGGAAAACCTCTGACTCAACCCAAACCAGTCCTCAGTTGCTGAAGGCCTCCTTGTGATGCCAATTAGCCGTCACCTGAATACCATCACATGTGACTAGGCTCAGATAATCCTTCGAGTAAAAGACTCGTCCCTACAATGGTTAGACTCAGACGAGAGCTGCGCAATAGGGCCAAATCCAACACTCTGAGATTATTCAACCCTGACCACATCTGACGTGACGTATTCACCTAATGGCTAACTCCCATCAATCAGAATCCCACAATGCACAAACCAAGCAACGTTCAGACAAGGGAAAATCCAACCACATAATCCAATCATACTGCTCTATCCTCTATTCAGGAATCTATTCTAGCATGCATCTCATAAAGCTCATACACATATAACAAGCACATAAGGCATCCTCCTAGATCCTTAGTCCTAATCTAGCATGCAGTTCTAATAATCGTATCATAACATGACTTGTATGGGTATCTTGGGGTACTTACTTGAGCTCGGCTGATTGCATGCACCACACCCTTTTCTCTTTCCAAAGTTCATTTTTGCTTTTTCTAAAACCCTTTTCGTTCCTCAAAAATCCTTTTATAATTATTGTCTTTCTTTTTGAAAATTTTATACCACTTCCTCAGTTTGAGTTCAGACACACCCGAGAGTGTGCCCGAATCCCTCAAACCTAGCTCTGATACCAACTTGTAACGCCCCAAAAATACGGTCCAAAAATTATTTTTAAAAAACATTACTAATTCATAGTTAAGTTGTTCAAACTTACAAAAGGTTTTATATTACAAATCATAGTCTCATTTTGTAACGACCAAAAAATTCCAACCAGTTTAAATTTTTCAAAAACAACTCGATTCCATTAAAGTTATTACAAAAAGGTTTTCAACACAATTTATTTAAAGTATTCCCAGAATCACATCACGACAAAAACACGAGGAGCGGTACGATCACGCCTTTGCCTTGCCACGGTCTCCTGAAGAACCTGAAAAACATTAAACCAAAACTGTAAGCCCGAAAGCTTAGTGAAATATCTCCAAAATACCAACCACATATACCATACACGCATAACATGCCATAACATATCCGATCACAGAACAGCCATGCACTTCAGGTCTACTGTGTGACTGGTCTGCCGCACTGGCCAACAATCCACCTGGTCCACCCTCCGAGTCTAGCCATATACATCGAGTCTACAGTGTGATTGGTCCGCCCGCATCGGGCCTTCAACCCACCCGGTCCACTCTCTGAGTCTACAGTATGACTGGTCCGCCCGCGCCGGGCCTTCAGTCGGCCTGGTCCACTCTCCGAGCCTCGGCACGTCTGGTCCGCCCTCTTGGGGCCTACAGCTTATCCGGACCGCTCGCTGGGCCTTTGGGACAACTGGTCCGCCCTGGGTATCTTGGCCTACAGCACAAAGCAGGACCCGCCTTAACCCAACTCCAGTCCAAACAACCATGTGCACATAAACATACAATCATATAACAATTCACAGTCAACAAGCCGATCAAACAGATCACATAACATACCATCATCCTAACCAGGATACCGACCTAACCGGTCACTAGCATAGCATCACCCTACATATCAGGGAACCGACCTTAACCAGGTCTCTAACATATACCATCCTAGCTACCAGGATGCAAACATATCAAAGCAATAACATAACAACAAATACCTGGATCTCAATCCGATAAAGGGCCGGCCTTGGTGCCTTAGACCCTGTTGATATAGTGAGGATAACTCACCTCGAAACTGCCGGCTGAAAAGATAAGATCCCGCTGCTCCAACTCCGACACAAACTCCTCCACTAAACAACACCAAGGCACTGAACTCAATAATTACCAAAATACCCCTGGATGACAACTAGTCAACCCTTGGCTAACTCTACTCGCCGAGTCAACCCGATGACTCACCGAGTCATCCCTTGACTCACCGATTCTCGGCTCAACCAGAAAAGATTGGGACTCCTCGACAAGACTCGCCGAGTCCAAGAATAGACTCGTCGAGTCTAAGGCTATCCTCAACCTACTCGCCGAGTTGTTCTTCCAACTCGTCGAGTTCCAGGCCATCTTCATCCAACTCGCCGAGTTCCAGCCTATCTTCAAACAACTCGCCGAGTCTACCCATGTGACTCGCCGAGTACCACCGGGTCTGAATCCATACCGAGGCTTTCCAAGCCATGCAGATGATCCAAACCGTAGATCTACCCTTCTTAAGGCCATCCATCACGTAAAGTGGCAAACTTTACGTGAATCCAAGGAGATCTAGGCATTTTCACTCTAGGGTTTGGGCTTGGGACAAGATAGCTCCACCAATCACTCAAAAGCAGGGACTTTTATGCATTCTAACCCTTTTCCATTCCAGATCTGATGTAGCAACCTCAGATCTAACCTCTAAACTCCAATACATCAAAAGATATGATCTCTAACACCTCCAAAATGATGAATCTAGATAATAGCAGCTCAAACAATGAAATAATACCTCAAAAGGAAGCTCCAAGAGAAGATTAATCTGAATCCTTGCAAAGCCCTTTGACCCAAGTCTCTTCTCCTTCAAGATTCCTTCAACAATCACTTCTTCAAGCTCCAAATGCACTCTAATCCCTCAAAATCGCGCCTCAGGGCTTTCTGGACTTCAACAGAGGGTAAAGAGGCTGGGGAGAGGGTATAGTGTTATTTATATAGGGCTCATCCTCCGGATTTAGGGTTTTCTCCACTCAGCGCCTACTCGCCGAGTCCATCCGCTGACTCGCCGAGTCGGCCACTTAACATGCGACCAAAGTCGCGACCCTACTTGCCGAGTCCCCCCATGGACTCGCCGAGTTCCCCTTCCCAATTTACTCTTTTAGCCCTTCAACTTTACTCTTGATATTCCAGGATGTTACACATTTCCAAACACTTTTTTAATTATCAAAGTAAAACATCCCAGGTTAACTTGTCATGGTGTGTGCACTGCAACCCTCTCGAGCTCCTTCTCTGAAAACTGGATACCTAAAACCAAAATTGAAAACCGTAAGTACGAAGCTTAGTGAGTTCCCCAGATACCACATACCATACAAACCAACTTATCCATACATGCCATACATAGCCAACATATCTACAATCAAGTAAGGTGCTATGTGCCTAACATAGTCTTGCTAAGGTGCTATGTGCCAAGCATAGACTTGCCATTATGCCACGGGCCGCACGTGGTCTTCCTGGTCAAGCCTGGGGCCACTCCCTAGGTCTTACAGACAAGTGCCAAGGGCCACCCCCTGGTCTTTTATGCAAGTATCACAAAGACAACCGTACATACTACTCTACTTAGCTAAACAGCATATAGTGTGCCAGAAGCCACCTCCTGGTCTTTCACATATAATAGCATACAATGCGCCAGGAGCCACCTCCTGGTCTTTCATACATATTGCCTAGGGCTAACCCCTGGGTCTTCCTACCTTACATAATAACATACTGTGTGCCAGGAGCCGCCTCCTGGTCTTTCATGCATATTGCCTAGGGCTAACCCCCAGGTCTTCCTATCATACATAAACTAAATGGGCCGACATTGGTGCCTTAGACCCATACAAACAGTGAGGAGACTCACCTCGTACTGCTGAACTTTACTGATAATCCTCTGGCTGTTGACCGACAACCATCTGAACCGCTGCTCCACTAGCTACTAGTATCAACATAACACTTAGTTCCAAACTGAACTCCAGAAGTCAAACTAAGTCAACTCCGGTCAAAGTCAAATTCCTGGTCAAATTCAACCTTCCAGGTCAACCCTACTCGTCGAGTCTGCCTACTGACTCGCCGAGTTCATATGCTCAGAGTCCTTCCATTCGCGACTTGACTCGCCGAGTCCACCGATTTCTGAGTCCTGTCCTGTCCAACTCACTGAGTCCCCACTCAACTTACTAATCCGAGTCTTAACTCGAAGGGTTTGGGTTTTCGTGACTTGACTCGCCGAGTCCAAGAACAGACTCGCCGAGTTGTTCTTCCAACGCGTAGAGTTCCTACCCAACTTCATCCAACTCGCCGAGTCCACCCATGTGACTCGCCGAGTAGCTTCATCTCTTAACCCATACAGTGGCTTTTCGAGCCATGCAGGGGCTCCAAAATGTAGATCCACTCTTCTAAGGCCCATCTTTCACATAAAGTTGCAAACTTTACATGAAACCAAGATGCTATAGGCTTAAAACACTCTAGGGCTTGGTTTTATGACAAGCATGCTTCAACAACACACCATAGACTGCTGCTTTATGGGTTTCTAGGCCAAGACAACCCTAGATCCGAAGTTCTCTTTGCTCACAAAGGCACAATACACGAATTGGCTTTGGAAATGGCCCTAAATGACAAAATCTAACTAGGAAAGGGGATCTAAGTGAATAACAGCCAAGGTATGAGCTTCATACCTTTCTAGGACCTGAAATGACACACCAACACAGAGTCCACTACTACTTCTTGAATCACCCAAGGCATTCCTTCTTCCTTCTAGCTTTAAATCACACAAAAATGGCAAGAGAAGCTCAAGGACACTTAATGGCTGCTTAGGGTTTCGAGAGAAGGTAAAGGGAGTAACGGAGGCTTGGGTAAAGGCCTGAAATGAAGCTTAAATAGGGCACCAAGCTCCGACATTAGGGTTTTCCAACCCAGACCTGACTCGCCGAGTCGGTCCCTATGACTCGCCGAGTCGGTCACTTAAACCCCGACACGGTTCCCGCTCCAACTCGCCGAGTTCACCCATGGACTCGACGAGTTGACCCAGTTAACTTAGGGTTTTCCTTTCCTTTCTTGGTCTTCCTGATTCTGGGTGTTACAAAGGATCTGCTCAGTAATATATGATAGGAGATATGCCTTTTTATGCCTGATTGTATGAGCTTTAGAATTGCATGCTAGTATGGATTCCTGATGAGTGGATAGAATGGCTTGATTAGTGTATGTTGGTTTGATTTTCCGTTGCCTGAATGTTGATTGCTTTGTGTTGTGTAGGGCTCTTAGCAATGTGAGTTAGCTACTAAGTGAATATGCTAAGTCATATGTGGCACATGCTGGATAATCTTAGAGTGATGGACATGAGCCTATTACACGACTCTTGTTTGAGTCCAACCATTCTAGAATTGAGTCTTTTACTCAAAGGATTATATGATCTCTGTTGCATGTGGCTATATTCATGAGGTAGCTAGTTGACATTAATGGGAATACTTCAGCAGCTGAGGGCAGTGTGAGGTCGGGAACCTAGGAAAGCCTAGGATATACTTTGGTGGGTTAGTAGTGCGGTTTAGTGAGTTTTGGGTGCATTAGTTTGAGGAAGTGACTTAGAGGATTCGAGAGGATTGCTAAGGAAAGTATGGATAGGTGTGGAAGGTAGTATTGAGCCCGTACTACTGAAAGCACAGGATCCATACTCGAATCGATGAGAGTCTTGTAGAATATAAGAAGTTGATGGGAGGTGGATTCTTGGGTATGTTCTGATTGTTGGCTTGTCGTATTTCAGTTTGGAGATGAGCTTTTAGGGAGGTGGTTCAGGTTCGGGTTCTGGCTCAGGTGCAGGTGATGAGCCGATTAGCAAGCAGTTACGGGAGTTCACTTTATTAGAGATTTCTCGTTATGTTTCATAGATATTGGATGAGCACTTAGGCGTGTTCCGTGCGAAGGTTATGACTATCATTGGAGCTTGCACTCTGCCTTTCCGAGAGTTTCGTGCTTGTGGAGCTCCTGCGTTCCATGGGGAAAGGCACCCCATTGTTAGTAGGAGGTGGTTAGCGGATATGGCTAACGTGTTCAGGACGAGTATCTGCCCTAAAGAGGCGAATCTCAGATATGTTTCTTGCTTACTGAAGGACAAGGCACGAGATTGATAGGAAGAGGTTGGTAATGAGTTGGGTGATGAGATGTCATGGGATGACTTCTCGATCTGGTTCCAAGCTGAGTTTGTACCAGCGATTGAGGTACAATAGTTGGCGCGAGAGTTTCTGGATCCCCGCTAGACTATTGAGACTGTGGCAGAGATCACTGCCAAGTTTCGGGAGAGAGCTTTATTGGTACCGCAGTATGCAGTAGATGAGGATATGAAGAAAGTGAGGTATCACAATATGTTGCAGGATGATATCAGGGAGTTCGTGAGTATTTTCAGGGTGCGAGACCTTGAATGATATGGTTTCTAGAGACCAAGAGCGGGAGATCGATTTGGATCACCTCGGGAAGAGAGGATCAGATCAAGTGCATGTAGTGGAGGGTCCCAGGAAGAGACCCAATACTTTTGATCAACGTTTGAGAGGCCAACGGGGCCGAATTCAGTGCAGCACGTGCTAGAAACCGCACGATGGAGTTTGTCGTTACATGGGTTTGGGTTGTTTCAAGTGTGGCAGGGTGGGTCATGTCAGCATGGATTATCCTCAGGGGGCAAGTTCGTTAAGTTTTCACTACGATCAGGTGGGCCACAAGAAGGCTTACTGTCCGATGTTCAGGGGAGGAGCAGTGAGCTCGCCTACTCCGACTACTTTGAGGATCACCGATGAACGAGAGGGTTGGGCAGTACCCCCAACGGAGAGGAGTTGAGCTTTGTAGTGTCAGACAAGTGAGGTCAGGACTCCAGCAGGTAATATTGCAGGTATGTATCTTTTTCCTTCTTTCGAGTTATTTATGTAACATACCGAATTTCAGAAGTACGATTTAAGAGTTTAAAGTGTAATTTTGAAGAAGGGACTCGACGAGTAGGTACGCTTACTCGCCGAGTCGGATCGGGTTTGGGTCGCGAATTAAGTGACCAACTCGCCGATTCGGAAGTCGGACTCGACAAGCTGGTATTGGGATGAGAAAAACCCTAATCTTAGGGTTTGCACCCTATTTAAAGGACCTAATGTCCTCCCCTCAGCTCCCTTAGCCCCCTTTGAGATCCAGTAAACCCTAGCTCGTGTGTATAAGGCCATTGGAGGGAGATTGAAGCTTTGAGAGGTGTTCTAGTGAAAGAAACTTGAAGATAAAAGGGGTTTGCATCAAGAAAGTATTGTAAATCCAGAATCTACTGCAGTTTTGGGCACATCTTGGAGGTAATGAGCTGTTACCTTTCATTTGTTGCTTTTAGATTTATTCTCGAATGAGATTTGGGGCCATTTTGGTATGATTGAGATCCACTTCGGGTTTGGAGTCCAGATCTGAGGTTGCTACTTCAGATCTAGACTTGTATTGGTCCAGAAAGTCATAAAGCATCAGTTATTGAATTGTTGGTGAAGCCCTTTGTCTAACACCCAATCCTTAGTGTGTTTTGGGCCTATATCTCTTTGGTTTCATGTAAAGTTTGCAACTTTATGTGAGTGATAGATTGTAGAAGGGTGGATCTACGGATTGGAGCCTCAGCATGGCTCGAAAAGCCGCTGAATGGATTGAGAACTGGAGAGACTCGGCGAGTCACATGGTTGTACTCGACGAGTGTATGAACACGTGCATGGACTCGACGAGTTGGAAGAACAACTCGGTGGGTCTTTTGAAGATTGCCTTGGACTTGGCGAGTATGTTCTTGGACTCGACGAGTCAGGTCGCAGAACTCCAACCCCTTTTGGTTGAAGCCTTGGATTAGTGAGTCGGTTGGTGACTCAGTGAGTTGGATAGGATGGGACTCAGAGATCGTTGGACTCGGTGAGTCTTGGGGCGACTCGGCTAGTTAAGTTGTGTCATGAGAGTTTTCTGGGTAAGGGAACTCGGCGAGTCGACGGGGTGACTCGGCGAGTAGAGTTAACCAAGAAGGTTGACTTTAACTGAGGACTTTGACCTTGACCAAGAGTTGACCAGTTTGACTTCCAAGGGTACTTTGGCAATATTGGTATTTATGGAATTGGTACTTTGGTAGTGTTCAGTTGCGGCGATCGTGTTGGAGGTCGGAGCAGCTTGGTCTTATCTCTTCGGTCAGCAATTTCAGGTGAGTTATCCTCACTATATCAATAGGGTCTAAGGCACCAAGGCCGACCCTTTTAGTTTTTATCTTGGTTACAGTATGCTACATGTGGTTATGATATGTTAGATTGGAATCAGAATAGACAGTATGTTGTTATGCTCATGTGATCCGTTAGGATTGGTATGTTAGCGACCTGGTTTGGTCAATGCCTTGGTCATGAGAGATTGCTATGATCGATGATCTGTGAGATAGTTATATATGATATCTGTACTCGTACTGTTGATGTGCTTATTGATCTATTTGGTCGTTGTCCTGGTAATTGGGACAGTATTATGTCGGTGACCTGGGTTAGGTCGGTATCCTGGTATATAGGATGGTGTTATGTAAGTGACCTGGTTTAGGTCGGTATCCTGGTATATAGGATGATGCTATGTTAGTGACCTGGTTTAGGTCGGTATCCTGGTATATGATGATGCTATGTTAGTGAACGGTTAGGTCGATATCCTGGTAAGGATGATGCTATGCTTTATGATCTGCTAGATCGATTTGTTTGCCTATGGACTGTTATGTGATTTCCTATTATATGTACACATGGTTATTTCCTTGATGTTTGGGTTGAGGCGGTCCTGCTTTGTGTTGAAGGCCAACATACCCTACGAGCGGTCCGGATAGATTGTAGGCCCGTATGGCGGTCCAGTCATACCGAAGGCTCGGATAGATCCAGATAGACTAAAGGCCCGGTGCGGGCGGTCCAGTCATATTATAGACTCAGAGAGTGGACCAGGTGAAATGAAGGCCTGTTGAGGGCGGACCAGTCACGCTGAAGACTTGAGAGGTATGGTTGTTCTGTATTGTGATACAATATGTTATGATTATGGTTGTATGTGGTTGGTATTTTGGGGGTAACTCACTAAGCTTTCGGGCTTACAGTTCAGTGTATTGTTTCAGGTACTTCAGGAGATTGTGGCAAAGCGAAGGCGTGATCGTACCGCTCCTCATGTTTTATGATTCATGTGATATGGTTCTGGGGGATACTCTGATGTTTAAACTATTTTGAAAATAAGATGTATGAACTTAATGGTTTTTGAATGAAATAAAATGTTTTAAATTGGCTCAAAATTTTTGGTCGTTACAATTTAAATCAGTATTTATGATTGTTGGAATCTTGCATCAGTTTGGTTAAGCATATATTCAGTTCACTTCTTTGCTCGTGTTAGGGTTATATCTTCAAATATTGTCATATGTCATTTGCATACTGTGAATTATTAGTGGTTAGTGAATGATTGTTTCTCTTATAGTAAGTATGGAGTGTTCTGTGTTATCTTGGTATTAGTCGGGATCAGTTCGGGGGTATTATGTGGGAGGTTTATGGTCAGGATTCAAGGGGTTAGTTTTCCAGTATCACCAGGATCTAGTGGTTTTAGCCATTGTGCTTGGATTAGTTTTTGGAGGGTGCCGAGGGAAGCGGTTTGTTGTTGAGGCTTTAGTCGGAGCATTTGTCCTTTGAACTTCAAGATTTGAGTGTGATGTTATTTTTAGAATCTGGGGTTATCAGTAATATTGGGATTCTGGAAGTGTTCAGCTAGTCTTCAGAGGTTGTGCTGTCTTTTGAGTTGGCTAGTAATGGATCACTAGCAAGGTTGAGCGTTGGTTGTCAGCGGATCGATCGTTGGAAAGTAAGAAGGATCAGGGAATCCTTCAATTCTCGTTTGCTTTGAGAATTTAGTCGAATCAAAGTGGGGGAGAATCTTCCAAGAGTTTAGGAGTAGGAGTGGTTTTGAAACTAGGATGAGTTTTGCATCCCTGCCGGGGAGGAAGGCGACCCAAGTTGGTATCAGAGGCTTGGTTTGAGGGATTTGGATAATTGTGTTTTGATTATAATAAAAATGAAATTTTTACCTTTCGGATTGGACTCTGATAATTGTGTAAATTGAAATGCTTTTCAATGTTTAGAACAAAGTTACAATAGTGTTTTGATTATAATAAAAATGAAATTTTTACCTTGGATTTTTGGGTTGTTACAAGTTGGTATCAAAGCCTTCGTTTAAGGGATTCGGGCATATCCTTGGATGTGCCTGAACTCAAACTGAGGAATTGGTGAAAAATTTTAAAAAATAAATATTAACGTAAAAGGAATTTCTAATCAAAGAAAGGGGGTGTGATGCGTGCAATCGACCGAGCTCAAGTAAGTAGTTCCCAGAATACCAATACATGTGTATTATGCTATATGCTATGATTATGAGAATTACATGCTAAATTAGGGATAAGGATTTGCTCAATAATATATGATAGGAGATATGCCTTTATGCCTGATTGTATGAGCTTTAGAATTGCATGCTAGTATGGATTCATGATGAGTGGATAAAATGGCTTGATTAGTGTATGCTGGTTAGATTTTTCGTTGCCCGAATGTTGGCTAGTAATGGATCGCTAGCAAGGTTGAGCGTTGGTTGTCAACGGATCGATCTTTGGAAAGTAAGAAGGATTAAGGAATCCTTTAGTTCTCGTGTGCTTTGAGAATTTACTCGATTCAAAATGGGGGAGAATCGTCCAAGAGTTCAAGAGTAGGAGCAGTTTGAAACTAGGATGAGTTTTGCATCCCTGCCGAGGAGGAAGGCGACCCAAGTGGTTGTGTGGATTGAGGATTGTGTGAGTTGGAAGTTCGGTAAACTTACCAACATTGACATCGCGTTCTCTTGGTGCTTGATAGCAGGCTTTGGGGGGAACCAGGTTGGGGTTCCAGGCATGGCTCGAGTTCAGCATGGTCGTTCGGTCGAGCATCAGCTAGACTCTGGGTGTATTCAATTTGATAGATTAGAGGTAAGGCTTTGGTTTGCGATTATGGTAAGTGAAAGTGTTGTAAATATGCGGGGTAGCCCGTAGCATTCACTAGTTAGCAGTTAGTGTAGAAGTGTTGTAAGACTGCGGGGTGGCCTGTAGCATTCACTAGTGGTCAGTTGGTGTGGGAGTGTTGTAAGACTGCGGGGTGGCCCATAGCATTCACCGGTTTGGGATGGTTTGGGCCTGGGTGGGTCAGCTCGCAAGGCTATTGGAGGGTAGCAATATGATTAGAATCAAGATATGGTAGGTCGTGGGAGACCGGGTATGAGGAAAGACTACAGTTAGCCCTGTAGCGTTCAGTTTAGCATCAGGTTGGTGTCGGGATGGCTTGGGTAGTTATTGCTTGTGAGGCTTTCTGTCGGAAGTCTTGAGGGGCGACTGTGTGGGAGTCTTTTGGCTCAGCAACTGGGTTGGACCCGGTATATCCGATGACTGGCAGACGGATTGGGACCAGGGAGGTCTTGGTATATTTTGGAAAGCATACAGGAGACATTATTGGTGTTTCGGGCTGTTTTCAGCGTGTCGGGCAATTTCAGTGTTTCGGGCAGTATCAGTGTTTCGGACAGTATCAGTGCTTCGGACAGTATTTGTGATTTAGGTTTCCTGTGTGTGTGGAGTAACTGGTTGATTTGGGAAATGCTAAGTCACTCGTAGTGGGATTAAAATAATATCCGAGTAATTGATTTGACCCTGTTGCGCAACTCTCATATGAGTCTAACTGTTGCAGGGATGAATCTTCTACTCGATGGATTATCTGAGTCTTCTGTCGAGTATAAGTGTTTTGTAGTTGTTTATGGTCAGTGACTTTGTTTCCCTTTGAATAAGCAATGTGATCGAGGGTTGGAAGCATTTCGTTTGGTGCGAGACTCTATGAGGATGGTTTGGTGGCGGTTCGATGTGGAAGGTCTGACAGGGGGTCAGAACATTGAGACTTTAGATTTCGGAATTCAGGTGAGATAGGATTGGGTTTTATTCAAGGAATTGTGGTTTCGTTCTTCATCAGGATTAAGGAATTACTCTCGGGATGGTTTCGGTAGACCTGGAGTAGTTGTGGCATGGCCATAGTTGGAAGTGTTGTGTTTGGTCTGTTATTCGTTGAGGGTTTGTCACGGAGTTGTCTTGGCATGGGCAATCTATTGGGGACTCAGGCCATTATAGACTTCAAGTCTTGAAAGGTAGAAGTGGTTTGCAGGGGCTGAAGGGTTAGATGATATTTTTGGGATAGAAGTTTTGGTTGCCTTGGGAATATTATTTTGTGCACAGAATTTTTGTTTATAATCGTTAGGTTGGTTGTTTTAGTGTGAGTGTTAATAAGGAGCGATATAGAGGATGAAATCTAATTTAAGTGGGAGATGGTTGTAACATCCGGAATCTAGAAGGTCAATTATGGAAACATATTACTTTTTTTTAAGGGCCAACTCGTCGAGTTTATGGCATAAACTCGATGTGTTGGAAGCTTTTGGGGTGCGTGTTTTTAAAGATCAACTCGTCGAGTTGGTGAAGGGAACTCAACGAGTTGGACGCTTTTTGAGTAACCCTAATTTTTGGGTTTTTCACCCTATTTAAACACCTTAAGTTCCAAGTGTTGGCATCTTTTCCAGCCTCCATAGCCCCTAAACCTAATATCGAAACCCTGGAGCCTCTTGAGTGTTGTGAGCTCATTGTGGGTATGTTTTTGTGTGTTTAAGGCTCATTGAAGGAAGATAAGATTGGTGCAAGGTGGTGGTTCAAGTAGGAGCTTTTAGATCTTGGTTCTCTGCTCCATTTCCAGCATATTCCGGGTATAAAGCTCTAACCTTGCTTAGTACTGGCTTAGATCTCTTCTTAGGTTTATTTGTATGCTTTTAACCATGGATGGGTGGTTGTTGAGGAAGTAGAAGTCCCAAATGTTTATCTATGACATCCACATTTTCACGGCTATAAAAGACCGATTTATTTATGCTTTATTTTGAAAATCAGAGTATCTCTTAAATAAATATGTTGCGAAATTTGTTCCCAGAAAAACATGATAAATATGTTATCAAATCATTTCCGAAGAAATTTAATTTGTTTATATTAAAACTTTGGGATGTTATCGTCGATACAAAAATATAAGCATAAACAGACCTTAGATTCATTTACACTAGTGATTTACATCTCCTTTAATCTCTCAGTGTAATGTAGATTCATATCGACACCTGTGATACAAGTAAATTGAGTGGGTCATGTTGGGAAACCTGGTGAGTACATAGGGTTTTCAACCCACAATAATAAAGTTATTATGTTTCATCATCAAAAAATTAACCCAATTACCCATCCTCATTATCTTCTTTATTTCTTAAGGTTCTATCATATGAACCATCTATCATTCACTCATTCATTCCTAAGGATTGTACTAAGGAATATGCACGAAGTCCATCGCTGCTAGGGTTTATTTAACAGGCACTAAGTCCATAGCTGACGATGTTATCTGATAGGCACTAAGTGCATAGCTGCCAATGTCCATCTATAGGGCGCTAAATCCATAGCTTCCAATGTTCATTTGTAAGGCACTAAATTCATAGCTGCCAATGTTTGTTTATAAGGCACTGAGTCCATAGCTGTCAGGGTTTCTAGATTACACTGGATAAACATATCGTTTACAACACCTACAGGTTTCGAGCCTGCTAGTGTTCCACTGGACTATCTAGAATAGTCTATGGTTGTCATCCATACTTTGCTAGATGACTGGGCCAACGCTTGGGTCAAGGCTTCTCATCATTTTTCACCTCTCATTCTCATCTTTCATTTCTCATGATTTATATCATCTTTCATCTACCCATCTTTACCCATTGTAATTTATAGGTATAAAATGCATATACAATTTAAATTGAATAAAACATATACATTTTGTTCATCTAGCATAGATATCATAAACACAGATAATATGCACACATAGCACATAAACTTAAGGGACCAGAACTGTCAATTCTATGATAGTTGAATATTTGGCTAATGGACTCCATATTAGAGGGGTGGATGAATTCTATGGGGAAACCCATTAGAAATCGTCCAAGGCCTCTAAGGAGGGAGTCCATGGGTTGCTTAGGGCCTAAGCAGTCAAATTAGGGTTTCCTTGTTAGATAACCCTAATAGCCTCACTATTTAAGGATCCCTAGAGCACCAAAAACGTGGTGAAGAGTTTCCTTAGGGTTTCTACACGTTTTTTGGGTGCCTCCTCTCTTATCATTCTTCATCCTCTTGCTCTTGGTGTTTGTAAGCCATTAGAGGAGTGACACTTGTGACTCTAAGCTTTCTAAAGCCAATTCAAAGGAGGATTTGAGATTGTTATTGCTACATAACAATCAAGGTAAGATCTAAACCCTATTCTTATGTTAATATGATTAATTGTATGTTAGATCTAGGGTTTATGGATTTGGATATTCAATTGCATGTTCATTAGACAAACTAGATCCAAAAGCTATTAGGGTTTGCATGTACACCATAGGAATGATGTTTTTCTCAAAACCAATCAATGGTATCAAATCCATGGCTGTTTGTTTGATGTATTTGATGCTATTGTGGATTATCCTTGCTTGAAGATCGAAATTTAGGGTTTCTGGGGGCGGAACTCGCCGAGTCCATAGATGAACTCACCGAGTCCATGGTGAACTCGCCGAGTCCATGCCTGACTCGACGAGTTAGCTGGTCAGAAAGAGGGAAAATCAGGATTTGGTGCTTCTTTGGCTGTGGGATAGTCTCCAAAACGTTTTTTTATTGATATAAGTTAGATTTTAATGATATTGGGTGATTATCTTTGCCAAAATTAAATATAAATTCATATTAGTTAGATAATTATTTTCTTATATGATTAGATTTAGTTATTTGAATTATTTGGTGAATTATCTTGCAAGAATCTGGACTAGGTCAAATTAGATAACCACCAATTAATTGTTAATTGCCTTATTTGAATTTTGTGATCTAGAATCTTCTTGACTAAGTTTGGAAAAGTTTCAAATTAATCCCTTTAGGTTTTATAGTTTAAATTTGAACTTAAAAGTTTTGTTTTTGAAATTTAAATAAGTTAAACCCTAAATTTTTGAAATGTTTCAAAACTTGCCCTCAAGTTTTGGAATTTAAAAGTTGATTAAAAGTTTAATTTAGAAATGTTAAATTCTAAAACCCTAGTATTGTTTTGAAAAGTTCAAATCACATCCTTATGGTTTTATTAATTAATTAAGGTGTATAATTAAAGGAGATTTAATAAACCCATAAAGTTTTGGTTTACATTTAATCAAATTAAAAGTATAATATATTAAATTAGACCGCCTAGTATTTTAAAAGTGTAAAATACACCCTATACTATATATAACATTAAAAGTCTAGTATTATATATGTATGAGTAAACAGTCAGTCTTACCGTTAGTAGGCCTCATTCATGAAGCTAGTCTATAAGGGGTGTTTAAGGAAATTGCCTATAAAATGGCGATTGAATGGGTATCCACTCTTACCCACCGCACTCTTGACCAGTGGAGGGTCGTTAGCCGAACGGGTAGGATAAGACAGAAACCTTCCATTATAAGTATAATGAAGTATAAGAGTAACTAAATGCTTTTACAAAATTCCTAATCTTAGTTACTTTAGGCAAAAATGAATTGATGCAATTCCATGAAATTACACTTTGTGCCCTTGCAAAGACGTTAGTGGAGCGTGTGTGGTTAACCGGCACACTAATTGGTTCTAAGCAAAGGTAGCAAAGGGTATCTCATTGTTTGTCATAGTTCGGTGGAGCGTGTGTGGTTAACCGGCACATCGAATAGGTGACTGTAACATTGGGGGCACCATGTTAGTTTGCATGGTTATTCACACCCTGTTTTGTGATCGTCGGCATCCCAGTCACAAATCGAGGGACATATCGAGATTTAAACATGCCATTGAAATGTTCAATGAATCTCAAAAGATCTAGGAATTTTCAATAGATTTAAAACTTAAATTTCTTTTTCGTTTTTCATGGTGGAAATTGGTAAATCGTCATTTACCTACCTTCAAATATTCTGCAACTGGATTACGGCATCCCTCTTCTAGGTTGTAGAGTATTGTGTTGGATCCTAGCCTCGATGTTTCATTTGGGTGTCACATCGAGGATTCTAATCAACTTAACTTGAATTTTCTCCCATTTTGTAGATGTCAAAGTATGACAACTATGGTCTTCCCAAATCCCGTGGAACAAGCTTTTCACATGAAGATGATATTCCACGATTCGATCGAGGAACACGAGATCATGCTTCACTTCCTCCACCTCCTCCTATTTTTCTCCCTAACCCACAAGTTCAAAAGATTGAAAAGGTCAAACTCACTCAAGCCCTTTTGGCAAGTAAACATGAAGAAGGAAAGTCAGTGTGTGCACACGTCCTAGAGATGAAGTCACACATTGATAGATTAAGAATGTTAGGATCTGTTGTGTGTGAGGAGGTGGCTGTTGACTGGGTTCTTCAGTTACTTCCTGACTCATAAAGTGAGTTCGTAAGAGAGTACTATATGATGAACCATGACGTAACCATCATCGATCTCACCTATATGCTTATTGCTGCTGAATCAGTAATGATTTGGCGCGCTGGAAAAGCAAAGTTGATTGGTGGATCTGCCTTCCAGACCTCTATGGATATAGGCAATGGCAACGAAAGGCATGACATGATCGAAAAGTTTGATCATAAGAGATAGGAAAAATCAGAAGTAGTTCCGTGTGCTGTCCCAAAAGATTCAATTTGATTTTATTGCCAAGAGAAGGGGCATTGGAGACGAAGTTGCCCTATTTACCTAAGAGATCTAAGAGATGGGAGAGTCAAAATGTATGGCTCTACTTTAGGTAAAATCCATTAGCTAACTCTTTTAAGTTCCTATTCTAGATTCTTAATACATGATGTGATAAGATTACATTTTAATGTTTTGTAGGATCCAAGAAAAGAAAGGAAGCTTAAGGGAAGAAGTGAGTTGAATCTAATCGTGAAGAAATGGATTTCGATCGCATTGCTTGAAGATTAGATTCTTAAGCTACTACTTGGAGTTAGAATAGATTGCTTAAGAATATGTAACAACATAGTTTTTCAATTGAATAGCGTTGTAAGGACAAATTTTTCCGCAATAAAATAAAAGGAAAATGTCACAAATGCCCTACGAACTTTTTAGTGTTTACCCGTTGAGTCCCTAAACTTTTTGTCGGACTTTATGGGTCCCTAAACTAGGATATGAATTGCTCTTTTAATCCCTGTCAACTTGTAATAGCCGGTTCAGTGATCTTTTAGACCAAAAAATCTCACATTGTGCCCCTATAAAGCCAAAAAAATAAGTTCAGGGATCAATACGTATTGAGTGTGAACTGGCTTTAGAAGAAAATGAGAGGTTTTTTTTTGTACGAGTTGATCCCCGAACTTATTTTTTTGGCTTTATAAGGGCACAATGTGAGTTTTTTTGGTATAAAAGGTCACTAAACTGGCTATTACAGGTTGACAGGGACTAAAAGAGCATGTCATATCCTAGTTTAGAGACCCATAAAGCCCGACAAAAAACTTTAAGGACTCAAAAGGTAAACCCTAAAAAGTTTGTAGGACATTTTTGTCATTTTCCCTAAAATAAATTTTGATTTTATATTATTTATTTATCCTTGCAATGGCGTGTATGAAAAATTGATGTTTGTAAGTTTCTATTATTAGCAATAATGGATTTGATTCTTAAGTATGTTGTTTGTGGAAAGGTCAAGAATTTACCATATAAGGAAAGTTTCTCATCGCCCAAGTTTCGATTGAACAGAAACTTGGAATCATACAACTTGATTGCATGATAAATGGGAAATTACATATTTGAAAATTAGACTAATTCGTTGACAAAGTGTCAAGTGAAGGACTAGGAGATCAAGTACACAAGGTTGTGTGTTGATCAAGTCCACCACACGAGTGACAAAGATATTCGTCATGATTTACTAATGGTTTAGTAAATATGATTATACTTATAAGATTAAGTGTAATTCCGAGTTGATTGAAAAAGTTTAAATCAATAGCAGAATGAATAAGAAGAATCAAGTAGGCAGAAAGATAAAAGTTTCTCTATTCTAAGAAGAAGGGAGAGTACCTTTTATTATGTTTTATGATAGGTCTTAATGATTAAGAACCATATCTCAATTGATCCTCTAAGTGAGTCTTAGTTCAATTGTATGTCTGAGAAGAGGAATCAAGAATTGAAGAAATGGTTAAATCAAGAAGTCAATCATACTTCGTTCCAAAAACAAGTCTTAGAGATAAGATTGTGAATTGAGTGACATGTCTTCAGAAGGTTTATAACATTCATCAAATGTGGAATTTGAAAAAGGCTTTCTTATTCTTGTACATTTGAAATTGGAAAGTAATGATGTCTTGGATAAGACAAAGACCAACTAGGACCAATTATGTGAAGTGTTTTGATAAGAACTACACTAACTCTTGAATATTTGTTTTGTCAAAGAATGTTTCTTAACAAGAGAATCTTATATGTCAAGGAGTCAGTGGGAGTCTCAAAGGTCTTGAAAGGTTTCAAGAACAAATCAAGAATAAACCTTATAAATCATCACTAGCACACGAATTGAGGTTACAACCTATCATCTTGACACTATTTTGTTTCTATGCCATTCCAATTGAGTTAATTATGCATGTGATTTCTATGAGTTCTCATTTGAACGCATAAAAGGCAAGCACCGTGATCAATGAAAAGTACATTGATAGGAAAGGGTGAGCTGCTTAACTACTTGGAAGACATGGTGGGCACTCGTGTTACCATAAGGCAACAAATCAAGATTGAGAAAGTTCGGTCCATATGAGTTTGGATTTGTCGCAAACTTTGGTTTTGACAAATTCGCATGTATAGGAACACATACACCATTAAAATCTAAGTGTCATAAGATTCCCTCCTTCATGAAAATGACTGTGAGGAAATGCTTTCACTAAGAGAGATTTTAAGAAGATATTGATTGTGAAAATTGTATTCTCGAATTTGATTATGGTAACGGTATCCCTTTCCATAATTCGAATTATGAGATTTGGCAATTAGTTTGAATTGTTTAGACACGCATATGAACTATCTAAGGCAAATGTGTATAATTTTGAGAAGCTTGGATAAAGGATTATCAAAGCATTAGGTATCAGAAATATGAACTTAAGAAATTCAATAGGTATTGTTTTCTGGAAGTTCAGTTGTTTTCTGAATACATGTCAAAGCTAGTGGGAGCATAAGTGTTATGCTTATATGATAATAATCATCATGATAGTGGGAGCATAAATGTTGTGCTTGTATGATTATTAAGGCAAGTATTGCAAGTTAGCAATATTAATTATAGAAAACAAGAGTTATACTTTGCAAAGTCGTAAGGATTGAATAGTTGTTTTGTTGGATTAGTGTCTAAGTCCATAACTATTTTGGTATGTACTTGACCCGATGGTGCATGGTCCTTTTGGGTTGCCTTCACCAAAGCAACTTGATAGGATGAATTATGGAGAGAAAGGATTAAATATGATTTATTAATATATTATGAGAATAATATATTAAAGGAGAAATCATATTGTTTAATTAATATTAGTCAATAATTAATTGGTAATTAGTTTTGTGACTAAAAGAGATTAATTAAACTTAAGGGACTGGAATTGTAATTATAAGATAATTGCAATTTTGGGCCATGGATTGCCTTGTATTAAGGAGTGGACGAATTCTATGGGAAACTCATGAGGAAATCGTCCAATGCCTTAAGGAAAGGGGTCCATGGGTTGCTTAGGGCTTAAGCATCCAAATTAGGGTTTCCTTGTTGGATAACCCTAATAGCCTAACTATATATACATCCCTTATGAACCAAAAACGTGGCTAAGACTTCTTCTAGGGTTTCACACGTTTTAGGGCAGCCTCCTTCCTCTCTCCTCTTCATCATCTTGCTCTTGGTGTTTGTGAACCATTAGAGGAATGCCATTTGTGACTCTAAGCCTTCTAAAGTCAATACAAGGAGGAATTGGGATTGTTATTGCTATATAACAATCAAGGTATGATCTAAACCCTAATTATATGTTATATTGGTTATCATATTCTAGATCTAGGGTTTATAGTCTTGGCAAACTTGCATGTACAACAGAGAAACCTAGATCCAAGCATTAGGGTTTGTATGAGCACATAGGATGTTCTTAGGACCAAAACGCATCAATGGTATCAGAGACTAGATTGGTTTCTATTGTATTAATGCCTTGTATGTTGAAAAAATTCGTTTTTTGTGGTTCTGCTTGCTGAACTCGCCGAGTTCATGCTGACTCGACGAGTCGGCTGGTCAGAAGGAGGGAAAACTGGTATTTCTTGTTGTTTTTGCTTAAGGATAGTTTCCTTATCATATTAGATCAATATTAATCCGATTTTTGATATATATGAGTATATTCTTGATCTAATTGAAGATATTTACCAATTAATAAAATATTTGTTTCCTTATGTGATAATTGATTAATTATTTTGATTAAATTGATAAATTGTTTTGCAAGAAATCATTAAATAAATCAAATATAGATAATTATGTTATTAATTGTTAATTTAGATTATTTGTTATTTGATCCTTGTGTTATGAAAATTTTCACATTTTCCCCTTTAGGTTTTATAATTTAAATTTGACCTCAAAAGTTTTGTTGTTTTGAAATTTAAATAGTTGAAACCCTAATGTTTTGAAAAAGGTTTCAAAACTTGCCCTCAAATTTTGGAATTTAAATTTTGATTAATTGTTTAATTTTGATGTATATTTAAATTCTAAACCCTAATGTTTTGAAATGTTTCAAAACTTGCCCTCAAGTTTTGGAATTTAAAAGTTGATTAAAAGTTTAATTAGGAATGTTAAATTCTAAAACCCTAGTATTGTTTTGAAAAAGTTCAAATCACACCCTTATGGTTTTATTAATTAATTAAGGTGTATAATTAAAAGAGGTTTAATAAATCCATAAAAGTCTTGGTATACAATTTAATTAAATTAAAAGTATAATTATTAAATTAGACCACCTAGTATTTTAAAAGTATAAAATACACCCTATACTATATATAACATTAAAAGTCTAACATTATATATATATGTATGAGTAAAAGTCAGTCTTACCGTTAGTAGGCCTGATTCACGAAGCTGGTCTATAAGGTGTGTTTAAGGAAATTGCCTATAAAATAGCGATTGAATGGGTATCCACTCTTACCCACCACACTCTTGACTAGTGGAGGGTCGTTAGCCGAACGGGTAGGATAGGACGAAACCTTCCATTATAAGTATAATGAATTATTAAAGTAACTAAATGTTTTTCAAATTCCCAATCTTAGTTACTTAGGCAAAAGTGAATTGATGCAATTCCGTGAAATTACACCTTGTGCCCTTGCGAAGACGTTAGTGGAGCGTGTGTGGTTTACCGGGACACTAAATGGTTCTAAGCAAAGGTAGCAAAGGGTGACTCAATGTTTTTCATAGTACGAAGGCTTGAAAAGTTCAAGCTCACTCAAGCCCTTTTGGCAAGTAAACATAAAGAAGGAAAGTCGGTGTGTGCATACGTCCTAGAGATGAAGTCACACATTGATAAGATAAGAATGTTGGGATCCGTTGTCTGTGAGGAGATGGCTGTTGACCGGGTTCTTCAGTCACTTCCTAACTCGTATAGTGAGTTCGTAAGAGAGTACTATATGATGAACCACGACGTGACCCTTATAGATCTCACTTATATGCTTATTGCTGCTGAATCAGCAATGGTTTGGCGCAATGGAAAAAGCAAAGTTAATTGGTGAATCTGCCTTCCAGACCTCTATGGATATAGGCAATGGCAACGAAAGACATGCCATGATCGAAAAGTTTGATCATAAGAGAAAGGCAATATCTGAATTAGTTCCATGTCATGTTCCAAAAGAGTCAATTTGCTTTTATTTCCAAGAGAAAGGGCATTGGAGACGAAGCTGCCCTATTTACCTAAGAGATCTAAGAGATGGGAGAGTCGAAACGTATGGCTCTGCTTTAGGTAAAATCCATTGACTAACTCTTTTAAGCTCCTATTCTAGATTCTTAATACATAATGTGATAAGATTATCAATGATGTTTTGTAGGATCGAAGAAAAGAAAGGAAGCTTAAGGGAATAAGTTAGCAGAATCTAACCGTGAAGAAATGGATCTCGATCGCATTACTTGAAGATTAGATTCTTGAGCTACTACTTAGAGTTAGAAGTAGAAATATGTATTAGCATAGTATTTCAATGAATTGCATTGTAAGGACAAATTTTTCCGCAATAAAATAAATTTTGATTTTATATTATTTATTTATCCTTGATGTTTGAATGTTTCTAATATTAGCAATAATGGATTTGATTCTTAATTATGTTGTTTGTGGAAATGTCGAGAATTTACCAAATAGGGAGAGTTTCTCATCGCTCAAGTTTCAATTGGACAGAAACTTGGAATCATGCAACTTGGTTGCACAATGAATGAGAAATTTCATATTTGGAAATTAGACTAATTCATTGACAAAGTGTCAAGTGAAGGACTAGGAGATCGAGCACACAAAGTTGCGTGTTGATTAAGTCCACCACAAGAGTAACAAAGATATTCGTCATAATTTACTAAAGGTTTAGTAAATATGATTACACTTGTAAGATTAAGTGTAATTGTGAATTGATTAAAAGGGTCTAAATCAATAGCAGAATAAATAAGAAGAATCAAGTAGGCAGAAAGATAAAAGTTTCTCCATTCTAAGAAGAAGGGAGAGAGCCTTTTGTGCTTTATGATAGGTCTTAATGATTAAGAACCATATCTCAATTGATACTCTAAGTGAGTCTTAGTACAATTGTATGTCTAAGAAGAGGAATCAAGAATTGAAGAAATGGTTAAATCAAGAAGTAAATCATACTTCGTTCCAAAACAAGTCTTAGAGTTAAGATTGTGACATTGAGTGGATAAGTATTAAGAAGGTTTATAACATTCATCAAATGTGGAAAGTTGTGATGTATTGGATAAGACAAAGACCAACTAGGACCAATTTATGAAATGTTTTGATAAAAGCTACACTAACTCTTGAATATTTGTTTGTCAAGAAATGTTTATTGACAAGAGAATCTTATATGTCAAGGAGTCAGTGGGAGTCTTAATGGTCTTGAAAGGTTTCAAGAACAAATCAAATAAACCTTATCGATCATCACTAGCACACGAGTTGAGGTTTACAACCTATCGTGTTGACATCATTTTGTTTCTATGCTGTTCCAATTGAGTTAATTATGCATGTGAGTCCTATGAGTTCTCATTTGAATGTATAAAAGGCAAGGACCTTGATCAATGAAAAGTACATTGATAGGAAAAGGTGAGTTGCTTAACTACTTGGAAGACATGGTGGGCAGTTGTACTACCATAAGTCAAGAAATCAAGATTAAGGAAGTTCGGTCCATATGAGTTTGAATTTGTCGTAAACTTTGGTTTTGACAAATTCACATGGATAACACATATGCCGTTTAAATCTAAGTGTCATAAGATTTCCTCCTTCATGAAAATGATTGTGAGGAAATGCTTTCACTAAGAAAGATTTTAAGAAGATAGTGATTGTAAAATTGCATTCTCGAATTCGATTATGGTTACAGTATCCCTTTCCATAATTTGAGTTGTGAGGTTTGGCAATTAGTCTTAATTGTTTAGACGCACAAATAAACTATCTAAGGCAAAGGTGTATAAGTTAAAGAAGCCTTGATAAAAGATTATCAAAGCACTAAAGTATTAGAAACATGAACTTAAGAAATTCAATAAGTATTGTTTGTCTGAAAGTGAAGATGTTTCTAAAGACATGTCAAAGCTAGTGGGAGCATAAGTGTTATGTTTATAATAATCATCATGATAGTGGGAGCATAAAAGTTATGATTGTATGATTATTATGGGAAGTATTGCAAGTTGGCAATTTTAATTATAGAAATCAAGAGTCATTCTTTGCAAAATCGTAAGGATGGAATAGTTGTTTTGCTATAATTAAGGGAGAGAATATTATGCTTCATTTCAAATCTAAAGGCTTAGGTTGTGGAATGTTAATAAATTTAGTCAAAGGAACGTAGTGTGTTCTTAAAATTTCAATTATGATTACGGAATTCCTCTTCATAACTCGAATTTTGAGAACGTAGCACATAAAATATTATGGCAGAAGATTGATAAAGTATCGAATCTTCATGTAAGACATTATGCATCGTGTCCCATACGCTTCGGGTATAGGATTGATTGCAAATGCTATAATATTTGACCATTCTAAAATTTTCCAAATGTTTAGCGCATTTAGAGGGAAAAGGACTAGAATCGGTTTTGACTAAAATAATTAAACAACTATCAAAGGACAATCCAAAGTTCGCCGAGGATTGGTCGCTTTGAGTAGTTGGAAGTATAGTATTGGATGGACCATATTGACATTATTATGAATAGATAAGATTCTATTAAGAATGAGTTGTCATATGGAAAATATGGAAACGTGTCCATATTGGGAATTGAATATTGAAAATCTATGTCTAGATTAGAAACTTTTATGCAAAAGGATGTTCAAAGGAATGTACTTTGAATGAGAGATATCATATCTAAGGAGTTGGCTTGTAACAATCTCCGATAGAGGTTTTTGTAATATCATTGGCAATAGTCTTTGTGACTTTGGTGCAATGACATTACGAAAGGATCATTGCATAAAATGTTAGAATCTAATATATTCTATAAGTGGCAAGAATTTGACATTCTTTTATTTATGGAAAGGGATTAGGAGTTGTGAAATGAGAAAGATTGGAAATGTGTTCAATTTGATCTATTTCACAAAGTAAGAACCATAGGTAAACATTGTGTGCATGCTAAGAGCATGGGACAAGTGTAATAATTCAAGTAAGAAGTTGATTACCCGAAACAACAAATAATGAGTAATCGATGTGGTGATAAATAAAAGGTGTTTTATTTATACTCAAAGGTTTGGGGCCATATGGGATTAGTATTATTCTTGTGTTTCACTTTGCATGTATTGACTTCCAGAATAATTTAATTGGTTAAGAACAGTCAAATTATTCGAACGGGCCACAGTCGTTCATATGTTGGAAGTAGGTATGAATGAAGACTGTCGTGAATTGGTGTGTGGATTGTCTAAAAGAGTATTAGACATAAGCAAATGTTTGCTGCAACGTTCATGGGTGCTTATGAATATGATTTGAGCATTGGATTAAACCCACACTCACTTGGATCGCTCCATGGATTTTATCACGAGTGATTGGTGAGACGATAACATCTTATATTCTTGAAACCGAGATGTGTGAGTTGTATCTTGCAAATCGGTTGCACATTGATAATATGTAAACGCACCAGTAACTTGGTGTCATAAAACATATTGTTGTGTGTGATTCGGTGAGTAAGTGCAAGCAAGCATTGTATCAAAGTTTATCCGTTCCTTTTATCCAAAGTAGGATAAAAGTGATATCTTTGGGCCCCTCGATGATTTAGTAATGACAAACGTAAATTCTCGGCCGGGATAGGGCTAATTTGATTTGTTCAATTAGTCAGTTGTCATAAATCAGAAATCGAGAAATAGTACAAAGAGAATGATTAGAAATCATGTCTCATATGATATCTAGAATGGAGGAATATATGATCCCTTGTCTAAGGACACGCGTATCTGATAGGATCAGAGTTGACAGCGGCTTTGGAAAGCTACGATTGCAGATCAGGATCTGAAGTCATACGCATAATAGTTATTAGACTTATCCAAGTGGGAGACTGTTGGATAAGTGTCTAAGTCCATAACTATTTTGGTATGTACTTGACCCGATGGTGCATTGTCCTTTTGGGTTGCCTTTACCAAAGCAACTTGATAGGATGAATTATGGAGAGAAAGGATTAAATATGATTTATTAATATATAATGAGAATTATATATTAAAGGAGAAATCATATTGTTTAATTAATATTAGTCAATAATTAATTCGTAATTAGTTTTGTGACTAAAAGAGATTAATTAAACTTAAGGGACTGGAATTGTAATTATAAGATAATTGCAATTTTGGGCCATGGATTGCCTTGTATTAAGGAGTGGACGAATTCTATGGGAAACCCATGAGGAAATCATCCAAGGCCTTAAGGAAAGGGGTCCATGGGTTGCTTAGGGCTTAAGCATCCAAATTAGGATTTCCTTGTTGGATAACCCTAATAGCCTAAATATATATACATTCCTTATGACCCAAAAACGTGGCTAAGACTTCTTCTAGGGTTTCACACGTTTTAGGGCAGCCTCCTTCCTCTCCCCTCTTCATCCTCTTGCTCTTGGTGTTTGTGAACCATTAGAGGAGTGACATTTGTGACTCTAAGCTTTCTAAAGTCAATACAAGGAGGAATTGGGATTGTTATTGCTATATAACAATCAAGGTATGATCTAAACCCTAATTATATGTTATATTGGTTATCATATTCTAGATCTAGGGTTTATAGTCTTGGATAACTTGCATGTACAATAGAAAAACCTAGATCCAAGCATTAGGGTTTGTATGAGCACATAGGATGTTCTTAGGACCAAAACCCATCATGTTTTGCTATAATTAAGGGAGAGAATATTATGCTTCATTTCAAATCTAAAGGCTTAGGTTGTGGAATGTTAATAAATTTAGTCAAGGATACATAGCATGTAAGACATTATGCATCGTATCCCATACGCTTCGGGTATAGGATTGATTGCAGGTGCTATTATATTTGACCATTCTAAAATTTTCCAAATGTCTAGCGCATTTAGAGGGAAAAAGGACAAGAATCGGTTTTGACTTAGATAATTAAACAAATATCAAAGGACGATCTAAAGCTCGCTGAGGATTGGTTGCTTGTGAGTAGTTGGAAGTATGGTATTGGATGGACCATATCGACATTATGTCTCGATTAGAAACTTTTATGCAAGAAGGATGTTCAAAGGAATGTACTTTGAGTGAGAGACATCATATCTATAGAATTGTTTCTGATAGAGATTGGCCAAGTCTTGATGATTTTGAGCGATGACTTTACGAAAGAATCATTGCATAAAATGTTAGAATCTAGAATAAGTAACGAGAATTTGATATTCTTATACTTATAATAAGGATTGGGAATTGTGAAATGAGTATGATTGGAAATGTGTTCATTTGATCTATTTCAAAAAGTAAGGACCGTAGGTAAACAATGTGTGCATGCTGAGAGCATGGGACAAGTGTAGTAATAATTCGAGTAAGAAGTTGATTACCCGAAACAACAAATAATGAGTAATCAATATGGTGATTAAATAAAATGTTTTATTTATACCCAGAGTTTGGGGCCATATGGGATTAGTATTATCCTTGTGTTTCACTTTGCATGTTTTGATGTAGCACCTGGTTCCCGGTACGTACTCCTTGTAATTAACATTTTTAAAATAATGCATTTTCATCTTGGACTCAGCGAGTTGATAGAACAACTCGCCGAGTAGGAGCGGGATAAGACCGGGGACTGAACTGTGGACTCGGCGAGTCAGTTCTCGGACTCGGCGAGTAGACCATGTTTGGGAAAAAACCCTAATCTGGGTGTTTGCACCCTATTTAAACGCTCTAACTTGGCCTCCTTTGTCCCTAACGCTTCTAAAGAGCTGAAGAGCGAAACCCTAGCCCCCATTTTGTTCTTGAGAGTGATTTTGGCTTTGTGAAGAAGGTATGGAGCTTAGAAGACGAAGAACGAGGTTGTAGTGTGCAAGGAGGGGAGGTAGATCCGGAATCTACACTGCAAGAGGCTTCCATTCAAGTAGAAAAGCCCCTACCTTGATCGCTAGTTCTTTAGATTCCCTTTTTGTCCCTAAATGGTGGTTTTCAAGCCCTAAAACACCATACTCCTTGTGTTTGTGCTTAATGATCCGAAAGGACTTCAGATCTAGACATTATGGACGTATTAGAAGTATAAAGCTTCTGTGGTTGGGGTGATTGAGGTCCCCATTGAGTGTATGACCTCATAAAAAGCTTGGATTTGCCTTTTGGAGCTTGTAGGGCCATGCATGCACGTAAAGTTTGCAACTTTACGTGATAAGCATGCCCTAGGAACATAGATCTATGTTTTTGAAGCGTTGCACGTCTCAGATTTGGTCTATATGGGAAATGGGTCAAGGGACTCAGCGAGTTCTATGAAGATGGCCTTAGACTCGGCGAGTTGGATGAACAACTCGGCGAGTCCTATGAAGATTTCCTGGTACTCGACGAGTTGTTCTTCAAAATCGACGAGTCAGATGAACTGTTACTGAGTGAGAGGGGTTAAAGTGTTGGAGGTCCAACCCTATCTGGACGCGGAATTAGCAATTTAGCATATAGCTATAGTCCTAGAAACCCAAATCCTCGAAAGAAAAAAAAAAGATGCTTTGGTGAGGATTTAGAAGCGAGCAGGAGATCTGCTCGTGGGGACTCGGCGAGTCGGGTCGCAAGTCAGTTCAATCGTCCCAAGTAGTGAGTTAAGGGTGACTCAGTGAGTGGGAAGAAGGACTTGTCGAGTAGGACCGAGTTAGTAGGAGAAGGACTCGTCGAGTCTATGCCATGACTCGGCGAGTTCAGTCAACTGGAAGTTGACTTTGACCAAGGAGTTGACCTTGGACCAGGGGAGGGTCAGTCATTTGACCTAAGGGTATTTATGAGTGTCTAATCTATGTTCATGATTTATAGCCGGAGGATTACCGATTCAGCAGTCAGGCGCTCAGCAAGCAGATTTTCAGCAGCTACTTTCGAGGTGAGTTACCTTCCAGTAGCAGTGGGTCTACGGCCACAATGCCGACCCACCAGTAGGAGTTGTATGATTAGATGATTGTCTCTGTGATATCATCTAGGGTTTCTACTACCTGTGTTATGTTTATGTGCTAGTATGATATGATGCTATGTGATAGTGACAGTAGGGGAGATAGTCCCCGGTTTACCGGCCGGTAGGGCCGAAGGGGCAGTCATGCCCAGCCATGCTAGATAGATTATGTGATATATGGTAGTAGTAGGGGGTGAAATAGTCCCCAACATCCGGTCGAGAGGACCAAAGGGGAGACCAACACCCAAATATGCTAGTTAGTATCCGGTAGAGAGGACCGAAGGGGAGGCCAGCACCCAGATATGCTCGCTAATATCCGGTCTAGAGGACCGAAGGGGTAGGTCGGGCACCCAGATATGCCTGACAATATATGTACAATATATGTACACTATATGTATGATATGGTTATATGGTATGTGGTACAGTGGGGGAAATCACTAAGCTTCGTGCTTACGGTTTTTAGTTGTTGTTTCAGGTACCTCTTCAGCCAAGGGGAAGGAGCCGGCGCGGTAGCGGCATATCACACACACGCTCTTATTTTTCCGCACTATGAGACATTCTGGGATTTGTACTATGATATTATTATGATTTACGTTTTGGTTTACAGAGACGAGACATGTTTTATTAAATGATATGGTCAAATGATATTTTGTTACAAATGTTTTGCAAATCATTTAATTAAAAATGAAATTTTTGGCCCGTATTTTGGGGCGTTACAAGTTGGTATCAAAGCCCTGGTTTGAGGGATTCTGACACACCTTCTAGGGTGTCTGAACTCAAATCGAGGGATTAAGGAATTTCGAAAAAGAAAAAGTTTTATAAAGGACTAAGTAAAGAGTTTTAATAAAGAACGAAGTGTGTGATGTGCGCGACCGGCCAAGCTCAAGTAAGTATTCCCCAAAGTACCCATACAAGTTTATGTTATGTTTAACAGTTTCAGTAGAACGACATGCTAGAACAGGACTAAGGATCTAGGAGTGATGCCTTATGTGCTTGCTTTATGTGCTTCAACTTATGAAAATTGCATGCTAGTAATGAGTAGACATTAGTAGGACAACCTATTTAGGTTATGCCTGGTAGTATGAGCGTAGCATTATATGCTAGTTCAGCTTCTCACAACGAGGACATATTTGCTTGAGTAGTTTTCCTGCGTCTAGATGTTGCTTGCTTTGTGCTTAGTAGGACTCTGAGTAATGGGAGCTAGTCATTAGGTGAATACGTCACGTCACATATGATCATGGTTGAATAATCTCAGAGTGCTGGATTTGGCCCTATTGCACAGCTCTTGTTTGAGTCTAACCGTTGTAGGGACGAGTATGTTACTCGAAGGATTATCTGAGCCTCATCACATGTGATGGTATTCAAGTAATGGCTAATTGGCATTACAAGGAAGCCTTCAGCAGATGAGGACCGGTTTGGGTGGAGTCAGAGATTTCCCTAGGGCAAGCCTAGAATGGGAATAGTAGTGATTAGTAGTAGTGAAAGGGATCTGGTGGAGTCGAGGCAGTCCTTAAAGAAGGTACGGATAGATGTGGAAGGTAATATGGGCCCGTACAACTGAAAGCAGAGGATTCGTACAAGGAAGGCCGAGACAAGACCATGGAACTTGAAACAAATGTGATCCAATTAGAGGTATCAGTATCACTAATGGTTACCTGTGTGTATTGAAGAATGGTGGTACTACGTCAGAGGCCAGCGGGTGGCAGTTCTGGAGAGGGATCGGGTTTGGGATCAGGATCCGAGCCAGTAGATGAGAGACTACGTAAGTTCATCGCGTCAGAGATCACCAGGGGCATCCTTGAGTTGACCCCCATCATTTTCGAGTCGATCAAGGAAGGGAGAGTCGAGCTGATGGAGGACCGCCACAGGGCATTCAGAAGTGACATGGCATCTGGCCAGTCTGGATCTCGCACATTGTCCTTTAAGGACTTCAGGGGCAGTGGTGCGCCGGATTTTCACGGGGCGAAAGACCCCATACCGGCCAGGCGATGGATTGCAGACATTGAGTCTGCACAGTTGACTAGCTTCTGCCCCTAGGGGTTGAAGGTGAGATTTGCAGCATGATGTTTGAGAGACCGAGCTAGAGATTAGTGGGAGTCCGTCGGTGACTCGTTGGGAGCCTTGGCTGTTGAGGCTATGACATGGTCGGACTTTGTGACCAGGTTCAGGGCAGAGTTTGCGCCAGCTGTTGAGCTTCAGCAACTGGCCAGGGAGTTGTTGGATATGAGGCAGAAGACAGAGACTATGGCGGAGATCACCGCCAAGTTCCAGGAGAGGGCGTTATTGGTGCCCCAGTACACGGGTGATGAGGATATGAGGAGGACCCGTTATCATGACATGTTATGAGCTGATATTCGAGAGCATGTCAGTTTTTCAGCTTGCCCTACCCTGGACTCTATGATTGCCAGGGCAAGGGAGAGGGAGATAGATCTGGAGCAAATCTGAAAGAGGAAGGTGGAAGAGGGGCATGTTATGGGGGCTTCGGGGAAGAAGCCTAAGGGACCAGATACGGGGCCGAAAGGCCAACAGGGGCGGGGCCGCTGTAAGAAATGCGGCAAGACGCACGAGGGAGCCTGCAAGTTGGGATCGTCAGGCTGCTGTAAGTGCGACAAGTCAGGGCACTTCAGCAGGGATTGTACCGCCCCTGCACCTATGATACAGACGTTTGAGTTGCTATGTTTCCATTGCAACTAGAGGGGCCACAAGAAGGCCAGTTGCCCCCAGTTGACAGCAGCATCGGCGCCAGTGAAGGCGCCAGCTCCAGCGGCCTGCGGATCACTGATGGCCGGCAGGGCAAGGCAGAGGCTCCAGTGGTGAGGAGCTGGGCGTTTCAGCTGACTACCGAGGAGGCACGCGCCGCACCCGATGTGGTGACGGGTATGATTCTTTTCCTCTAAGTTATTTATATGATGTTATGATATTGATATGTGCTCTGTGTTTATGAATTAGGATCGTTCCATGTGAACGGTATCCCAGTTCAGGTGTTGTTTGACTCGGGTGCCACCCGATCGTTTGTTTCTCTTGCGCTTAGCAAGAAGTTTACTGAGTCTTCGGGCATGTTGGATTGCCCTCTAGAGGTAGAGATTGTCGATGATCGATCGGTGCGAGCATCAGTCGTGTTCAGGGATTGTGTTCTAAGGTTGTTTGAGGAGCGCTATTTGGTGGATTTGGTTCCCATTCTGTTGCGTGGGAACAAGGTGATCATAGGCATGGATTGGTTAAGCCTGAATGGGGCGGTGATAGATTGCGCACAGCAGTTGGTGCGGATCAGGACCCCAAGTGGGGGAGAGTTGGTGATCCACGGCGAGAGGCCACAGTGTGGACCCACAGTATGTTCAGCAGCGAGAGCTAGGCGTTACCTTCAGCAGGGTTGCGCGGGATATGCCGCGTATGTTATGGATACCCGGGAGGCGGGTAAGGCGACGGTGAGCGAGGTTCCAGTGGTGTGAGACTACGTTGATGTGTTCCCTGAGGAGTTTCCTGGAATACCTCTAGAGCG
This sequence comes from Lactuca sativa, assembly GCF_002870075.4. Taxonomy (NCBI): domain Eukaryota; kingdom Viridiplantae; phylum Streptophyta; class Magnoliopsida; order Asterales; family Asteraceae; genus Lactuca; species Lactuca sativa. Next base: position 5,844,456 of record NC_056630.2, on the reverse strand, counting down.
ACAGGTAGAGTTCAGGATCGACCTAGTCCCTGGTGTGGCTCCGATAGCCAAGGTACCGTACCGGTTGGCTCCTACCGAGATGCAGGAGTTGTCTACACAGCTGCAGGAGCTGTTAGACAAGGGATTAATTAGACCAAGCAGTTCACCATGGGGAGCCCCGATTCTGTTTGTGAAGAAGAAGGACGGGTCGCATCAGATGTGTATAGATTATCGGGAGCTGAACAAGGTAACGGTTAAGAACCGTTACCCACTCCCGAGGATTAATGACCTCTTTGACCAGTTACAGGGAGCATCTTGGTTCTCCAAGATCGATTTGCGTTCAGGTTACCACCAGATGAGGGTCAAAGAGGAGGATGTGAAGAAGACCGCGTTTCAGACGCGTTATGGCTGTTATGAGTTCGTGGTGATGCCATTTGGGCTCACCAATGCTCCTGCCGCGTTCATGGACCTCATGAACCGCGTGTGCAGACTGATGCTGGATCGGTCTGTGATAGTTTTCATTGATGACATCTTGGTTTATTCCAAGATGCAGGAGGAGCACTTGGAGCATCTGAGAGATGTTTTAGAGACCCTAAGGAGGGAGAGCTTGTACGCCAAGTTCTCCAAGTGCGAGTTTTGGTTGCGCGAGGTGCAATTCCTTGGGCACCTTGTCAGCCAGAATAGTATACTGGTTGACCCGGCCAAGATAGAGGCCGTGATGAGATGGGAGGTTCCGAAGTCTCCATCTGAGATTCGGATTTTCCTAGGTTTAGTGGGCTACTATCGGAGATTCATTCAGGACTTCTCCAAGATAGTCGTACCCCTGACACGGTTGACTAAGAAAGTCGTGGTCTTTCGATGGGGGCCTGAGCAGCAGGCAACGTTCGAGGTTCTAAGACAGAGATTGTGCCAGGTGCCAATCTTAGCCATGCCAGAGGGCGTGGAGGAGTTTGTGGTATATTGTGACACGTCCATTTCGGGGTTGGGCGCGGTACTGATGCATAGAGGGCACGTCATCGCCTACGCTTCGAGGCAGTTGAAGCCTCACGAGGTGAACTACCCGACGCATGATTAGAGTTGGGGGCGGTAGTCTTCGCCCTCAAGATTTGGCGACATTATCTCTACGGGGTTTGGTGTACCATTTACACGGACCACAAGAGTTTGAGGTACCTCATGGATCAGCCCAATTTGAACACGAGGCAGCGTCGGTGGCTTGATGTGGTGAAGGATTATGATTGTGAGATCCTTTACCACCTGGGGAAGGCCAATGTGGTGGCCGATGCGCTTAGTTGCAAGGTGGTGCCGATCAGGGAAATTTTCATGCGGATGACAGTGGTGACCCCGCTTTTGGAGCGGATTTGGGAGGCCCAGCAGGAGGCCCAAAAGGAGGAACATCGAAAGAGTGAGCGCATAATGGGTCAGATTTCCTCCTTCGACTATGACAGTAGGGGATTATTGACATTACACCGCAGGGTTTGGGTTGACATTACACCGCAGGGTGTGGGTGCCATATCTCGGAGGCACGCGCCAGATCTTGATGGAGGAGGCGCACATATCCCGATTCTCCATTCATCCTGGGGCGACGAAGATGTATAGGGATCTTCGTCTTGACTATTGGTGGCCCTGCATGAAGCGGGATGTGGCTTGGTACGTCGAGCGGTGCTTGACCTGCAGGAAGGTCAAGGTCGAGCATCAGAGACCGCACGGCAAGATGCAGCCGTTGGATATCCCGTTGTGGAAATGGGAAGATATTACGCTGGATTTTATCACGAAGCTTCCCAGGACCGCACGTGGAGTGGATTCTATATGGGTCATCGTGGATTGATTGACCAAGAGCGCCCATTTTATCCCAATTCAGGAGAGCATCTCGGCCGAGAAGTTAGCCGACATCTATATCAGGGAGATAGTGGCACGACACGGGGTGCCAGTATTAGTGATTTCAGACAGAGATGTGCGTTTTACTTCTAGGTTCTGGAAGAAGTTTCATGATGAGTTGGGCACTCGTCTGCATTTTAGCACTGCCTTTCACCCGCAGATGGATGGTCAGAGTGAGCAGACCATCCAGACTCTTGAGGATATATTGCGGGCATGCGTGCTAGATTTCGATGGTAGTTGGGATACCTATCTTCCTTAAGCTGAGTTCTCATACAACAACAGCTACCACGCAAGTATTGACCTTCCTCCCATCGAGATGTTGTACGGACGGAGATGTAGGACCCTGCTATATTGGGGAGAGGTTGGCCAGAGGGTCATGGGAAGCACCGAAGTGGTGCTCCAGACGACAGAGAAGATTCAGCAGGTCCGGAGCAGGCTTCAAACTACTTAGAGTTGGCAGAAAAGTTATGCCGACAAGCACCGTTCAGACTTGGAATTCCAAGTCGGGGATATGGTTTTTCTGAAGGTGTCGCCATGGAAAGGCGTCATCTGATTCAAAAAGCGACAAAAGTTAGGCCTAAGGTACATCGGGCCATTCAGGGTTTTAGCCTGGGTGGGAAAGGTGGCATATAGGTTGGACCTGCCAGCCGAACTCAGCAAGATCCACAGCACCTTCCACGTCTCTTAGTTGCGGAAGTGCTTGGTGGACGACTCGGCAGTGGTGCCTTTGGAGGATATTCAGGTCGATGACAGCCTAAATTACATCGAGCGGCCTGTGGCAATCCTCGACAGGAAGTCGAAGGATCTGAAGAACAAAAGGGTGGAACTCGTGAAGGTGCAATGGTAGCACCGGAAGGGATCAGATTGGACTTGGGAGCCGGTGGAAGAGATGATGGAGCACTACCCCGAGCTGTTCCAGGATCGACCAGCAGACTTCGAGGACGAAGTCTAAGATAAGTGGGGGAGATTTGTAGCACCTGGTTCCCGGTACGTACTCCTTGTAATTAACATTTTTAAAATAACGCATTTTCGCCTTGGACTCGGCGATTTGATGGACCAACTCGCTGAGTAGGAGCGGGATAAGATGCGGGGACTGAACTGTGGACTCGGGGAGTCAGTTCTCGGACTCGACAATTAGACATTGCTTGGGAAAAAACCCTATTCCAGGTGTTTGCACCCTATTTAAACGCTCTAACTTGGCGTCCTTTGTCCCTAACGCTTCTAGAGAGCTGAAGAGCGAAACCCTAGCCCCCATTTTGTTATTAAGAGTGATTTTGGCTTTGTGAAGAAGGTTTGGAGCTTAGAAGAACAAGAAAGAGGTTGTAGTGTGCAAGGAGGGGAGGTAGATCCGGAATCTACACTCCAAGAGGTTTCCATTCAGGTAGAAAAGCCCCTACCTTGATCTCTAGTTCTTTAGATTCCCTTTTTGTCCCTAAATGGTGGTTTTCAAGCCCTAAAACACCATACTCCTTGTGTTTGTGCTTAATGATCCGAAATGACTTCAGATCTAGACATTATGGATGTATTAGAAGTATAAAGCTTATGTGGTTGGAGTGATTGAGGTCCCCATTGAGTGTATGACCTCATAAAAAGCTTGGATTTGCCTTTTGGAGCTTGTAGGGCCATGCATGCACGTAAAGTTTGCAACTTTACGTGATAAGCATGCCCTAGGAACATAGATCTATGGTTTTGAAGCGTTGCATGTCTCAGATTTGGTCTATATGGGAAATGGGTCAAGGGACTCGGCGAGTCCCAAAGTGGAACTCGGCGAGTTCTATGAAGATGGCCTTAGACTCGGCGAGTTGGATGAACAACTCGACGAGTCCTATGAAGATTTCCTGGTACTCGACGAGTTGTTCTTCAAACTCGGCGAGTCAGATGAACTGTTACTGAGTGAGAGGGGTTAAAGTGTTGGAGGTCTAACCCTTCGTACCTGCACGCGAAATTAGCAATTTAGCGTATAGCTATAGTCCCAGAAACCCAAATCCTCAAAAAAAAAAAAGATGCTCTGGTGAGGATTTAGAAGCGAGCAGGAGATCTGCACGTGGGGACTCGGCAAGTCGGGTCGCAAGTCAGTTCAATCATCCCAAGTAGTGAGTTAAGGGTGACTCAGTGAGTGGGAAGAAGGACTTGTCGAGTAGGACCGGGTTAGTAGGAGCAGGACTCGTCGAGTCTATGCCATGACTCGGCGAGTTCAGTCAACTGGAAGTTGATTTTGACCAAGGAGTTGACCTTGGACCAGGGGAGGGTCAGTCATTTGACCTAAGGGTATTTATGAGTGTCTAATCTATGTTCATGATTTATAGCCGGAGGATTACCGATTCAGCAGTCAGGCGCTCAGCAAGCAGATTTTCAGCAGCTACTTTCGAGGTGAGTTACCTTCCAGTAGTGGGTCTACGGCCACAATGCCGACCCACCAGTAGGAGTTGTATGATTAGATGATTGTCTCTGTGATATCATCTAGGGTTTCTACTACCTGTGTTATGTTTATGTGCTAGTATGATATGATGCTATGTGCTAGTGACAGTAGGGGAGATAGTCCCCGGTTTACCGGTCCGTAGGGCCGAAGGGGCAGTCATGCCCAACCATGCTAGATAGATTACGTGATATATGGTAGTAGTAGGGGTGAAACAGTCCCTAGCATCCGGTCGAGAGGACCAAAGGGGAGACCAGCACCCAAATATGCTAATTAGTATCCGGTCGAGAGGACCGAAGGGGAGGCCAGCACCCAGATATGCTCGCAAATATCCGGTCTAGAGGACCGAAGGGGTAGGTCGGGCACCCAGATATGCCTGGCAATATATGTACAATATATGTATGATATGGTTATATGGTATGTGGTACAGTGGGGGAAATCACTAAGCTTCGTGCTTAAGGTTTTTAGTTGTTGTTTCAAGTACCTCTTCAGCCAAGGGAAAGGAGCCCGCACGGTAGCGACATATCACACACACGCTCTTATTTTTCCACACTATGAGACATTTTGGGATTTGTACTCTGATATTATTATGATTTACATTTTGGTTTACATACACGAGATATGTTTTATTAAATGATATGGTCGAATGATATTTTGTTATACACGTTTTGCAAATCACTTAATTAAATATGAAATTTTTGGCCCGTATTTTGGGGCGTTACATTTGACTTCCTGAATAATTAAATTGGTTCAGAACAATCAAATTATTCGAACGGACCACAGTCGTTCATATGTTGGAAGTAGGTATGAATGAAGACTGTCGTGAATCGGTGTGTGGATTGTCTAAAGTGTATTAGACATAAGAAAATGTTTGCTGCAACGTTCATGAGTGCTTATGAATATGATTTGAGCATTTGAATAAATCCACACTCACTTTGATCACTTCATGGATTTTATCATGAGTGATTGGTGAGACGATAATATCTTATATTCTTGAAACCGATATGTGTGAGTTGTATCTTGCGAGTCGGTTACACATTGATAATATGTAAACGCACCAGTAACTTGGTGTCATAAAAGATATTGTTGTGTGTGATTCGTTGAGTGAGTGCAAGCAAGCATTGAATCAAAGTTTATCCGTTCCTTTTATCCAAAGTCGAATGAAAGCGATATATGTGGGCCCCTCGATGACTTAGTGATGGGACCTAAGCACTTGGCCAAGCCGGGACTAATTTGATGTGTTCAATTGTAGTCTGTTGTCAGTCGTCGTAAATCGGAAATCGGGAAACAACACATAGACAGAGAGAATGATTTAAATCCATGTCTCAGTCTATACGATATCTAGAATGGAGAAATATATGATCCCTTATCTAAAGGACGCGCTTCTAATAGGATCAGAGTTGACAGCGGCTTTTGAAAGCTATGATTGCAGATCAGGATCTGAAGTCATATGCATAATAGTTATTAGACTTATCCAAGTGGGAGACTGTTGGATTAGTGTCTAAGCCCATAACTATTTTAGTATGTACTTGACCGATGGTGCATGGTCCTTTTGGGTTGCCTTCACCAAAGCAACTTAATAGGATGAATTATGGAGAGAGAGAGAGGGGATTAATTATGATTTATTAATATATTATGAGAATAATATATTAAAGGAGAAATCATATTGTTTAATTAATATTAGTCAATAATTAATAAGAATTAATTTTATGGCTAAAAGACAATAATTAAACTTAAGGGGCCAGAACTGTCAATTGTATGATAGTTGAATATTGGGCTAATGGACTCCATATTATAGGGGTGGACGAATTCTATGGGGAAACCCATTAGAAATTGTCTAAGGCCTCTAAGGAGGGAGTTCATGGGTTGCTTAGGGCCTAAGCAGTCAAATTAGGGTTTCCTTGTTAGATAACCCTAATAGCCTCACTATTTAAGGATCCCTAGAGCACCAAAAACGAGGTGAAGAGTTTCCTTGGGGTTTCTACATGTTTTTGGGTGCCTCCTCTCTTATCATTATTCATCCTCTTGCTCTTGGTGTTTGTGAGCCATTAGAGGAGTGACACTTGTGACTCTAAGCTTTCTAAAGCCAATTCAAAGGAGGATTTGAGATTGTTATTGCTACATAACAATCAAGGTAAGATCTAAACCCTATTCTTATGTTAATATGATTAACTATATGTTAGATCTAGGCTTTATAGCTTTGGATATTCAATTGCATGTTCATTAGACAAAGTAAATCCAAAAGCTATTAGGGTTTGCATGTACACCATAAGAATGATGTTTTGCTCAAAACCAATCATAATTACCCATCAAATCATCAAAATTTCGTTATATGCTAGACTTTTTACTCGTGATAACAAATGTTTCATTGAATGATGAATTTGTTTTTTCTGTGCATGATTATTAGACTCGTCAAACCCTTATTAGATGTGACATCATGATGATCATTATCATGTCACTAATCCAACACCTTAAGCGTTTGTCTCCTTTTCTTCATCTACTGGCATCAACAACGTCTCAACCATCCAATTCATCAAGTGTTTAAGCATTTAATTTTAAGAAATTTGTATTATAATTATATATATATATATATATATATATATATATATATATGAGTATGTATGTATGTGTAGATGCTAATGGTATTGTGTAGAATACCTATGTGTATGATATGAAGATAAAGATTATGTACTTAATGAGTTAAGTACTTGTTGAGTAACAAATAATATCTTGATGAAATAAATAGATAGATTGTCCAGGGGATAAGTGTCATGTGATGAGTCACATGAAATATTAATAAAAGTGTATAAATTTGATTCCTTCGGGAACAAGAGTATGCTCCCTATAAGGAAAGAGTTGATGATCCCTTAGGGAATGTAGATAGATAATTCTTGCGGGCATGAGATTGTATATCGTTAGAGAAAATAGAAGAAAAGGTCCATGAGTGGAACAAGGAAAAAGAGTTCTTTTAAGAACTTAGATATAATCCATGGGGGATTAAGAGCAAGGAATCCATGAGGGATTTAAGATAATGTTTATGCATTAGAGATGAGAATAAAGAGACGAAGATTAAAAAAAAGTTCGAGACAGGCATGTTATAAGTAAGAGATGTATGAAGATTAGAGTACGAGAAAATGGACAGATGAAAAGAAAAGAGTATAGAAGACGAGTTGAAGATAGAGTACGAGATAAATGAGAGGAGAAGACATAAGGAGAAAATAGTAGAAGAGATAGCAGTGTATGCTATAAGAAGAGGAGATTAGATTACAGAGTATGAGAAAGAAGCAAAGAAGAAAGATAGAGTATGTAAAGATAGAAAGAGATTGAAGAAGAGTATATGAACATGAAAAGAGAATAGAATATAACTCACCGTACTTGTTGTCTGATGTAGCAGTTGTTTTTCATGTTTTGCAGGTTCAGGTAGTAGTCATGGTACGCGAGAAGATAGCAACATAAGGAGTTAGAATAGAAGAATAATTTTTATTTATTTGTATTTACTTGTAACTTATTTAAATATATAGATTTTATTGTATACTTGTGATTAAACCTGGGATGTAAAGTGTTTTAATTTTTATAGAATTCCGCATTTGTTAAAAATTACTCTGATAATCATTAATTAATTAAATATAGAAAATTGGATCATTACAATTGGTATTAGAGCCATAGTTTGAGTGAATTAGGTTTAGTATGTTCACACCTAGACTTAAACTGTAGGAGACAAATAAGAAACATAGAGTATCAAATGGTTTTGTGATAAGCCAAATGAACATGATTGTAGATATGTTCAAATAAAGAACTCGAGATTATGAGTTTAGTAGATTGACCACCCAAAAGGGTTTGGGTCTAGAATGTCAAGAAGAAATAAAGAAAGGTCATTTTAGGAAATGACAAGAATAGGGTCTCAAGTTAAAGACATGCCAAGAGTATGTAGAAAAAATGAAATTATGGTTATCATGAAAGAAATATATGTTAGAAATGATGTGTCCTAGCGAGTAGACAATAGTTATGGCATGTGTCTTTAAAGAGAAGAGAAGAATTAGAGATAGAAAGAGAGTGGAAGGAGATAAAGATACATTAGCATTTCTTGCGATCAAGTAGCCATGTAGATAAGAAAGTCCATTGCTATATGGAATGTGTATGAGATTTGATGAGTAAAGCGTGCACCATGTCATTGGTGTTATAATGATAGCACCGACCATGGATAGATTGGAAGAGAAATTAGATAAATGTGTAGATAAAGAGAAATAAGTGTAGCAAGAATCATGGTTGAAATTTAAGAGAAAGAAGGGAGAATGTTCATGTGTTACTATGTTAAAAGCTAAGGAACGATAGAAAATGTCACACCCCTGGTCGGCGGCAGAAACGTCGGGGTATCGACGCTTGATGTGTTACACAGTTATTTAATATATTGAACAATATAAACAATATAACAAAAAAAATACTTTTATTCATTAGATAATAGATTACATCATTTTTTTGTAGTACAAGCACACGATACTTCCTAACATAGGCTAAACAATCAGAGAACAACAAGTACTTCTAATCGATCCATTGATGACTTCTCCCTGTTTACTACCACTTACATTGTTGTGACAACCCGTAATTTCTATTCTTATAAAAGTCAATTTGGTCAACTAAGGTCAACTTAAATCTTATTCTATCTTAAATGCGTTAGATTAGTGTTTTATAAGGGTTTACACATTGTATTCAAAGTATTATGTGTTTCAAAAGGGAATTAGTTAGAACCGAGAAACTTCGCACCTCTCTTCTTTTCTCTTCCCTTCGGACAACAAACCTTGGTCGCGAATCTCGCATGGCCGCAAACGAGGGGTCGGACCGCAAAAGAGCCCTCGGCCGTGAACCATCCTTCGGATGTGAACCCTTACCCTATATATATATAAGTGAGACTAATTTTTCCCCATTCTTTCACTTCTGACCACAAACTCCATCAATTCTCTCAAGTATCATCTTTCAAGTATTCAACTCTTCTTATAATATGGCTTGGATCTTTAAGGTGTTCATCATTTCATCATCATTCTAGGGATTTCTAGGCCAAAAACGCTTGCATCTTCATCATCCTTCAATCTTGTTGGGTCGTGAACTCAAGAACACCAAGTGTTCTTGGGCCGTGAACTCCAAGAGTAGGCCGTGAAATCCATTCAGCCTTCCATTCTTGCTTCTAACACCCTCTTTTGTAAGTTAAGCTTGCAACTCGATCCGTGTCCTTGCTATATTTATGGTTAAATTCACTAAATGTATACATGTATAGGTCATAATATACTAAATAGGACTCGTTTGTGCTTCGTGACTTCACCCGTGAAACTTATCATCCTATATCAAATCTTCAATCGAATCCACAACATAAGGTGAGTTCATACCCCTATAATTTACCTTTTTAAATGATTTTAAATGCTTTTTAGGTGAGAATACAATTTGAACACAATTAAATTGTGTTAGTAACTACATGTGATATCAAATCATATAATCGGTTTTCTTATGTTTTTAAATATTGTTTTTACAATAAAGGATTACCAAATACTTCCAAAATAACTTAAATTCATGTAAACTCTTTGAAAAACTGTTAAACTCTTTTAAATATTTTATAAACTCTTTAGAACTTATATTTGTCAAAATCATATTTATATATGTATATGTATATAAATAAGGCTTAAAGGACTTAGGATTAATGATCTTCCTTACTTCCTTTTCCTTGTTTGGATGTGGGCTAAAGGTGGGATTATTTGTCTGAAGGTCATTTCTTTCTTAATTATGTATTGAATATATATATATATATATATATATATATATATATATATATATATATATATATATATATATATATAACGTTACTCCAGTTAGTATCATTACCTTTGTATCATGTCGAGCAAAGGGGTACATCATGAAGGATCATGCTAAACAAATATTACATATAAATTATAATAGGTATAATTGATGAACAAACTGGAAATATATTCTTCTAGATAAGTACACAAGGTTAAACCACTTTCCTAAGATAAAGATATAATTCAAAACTTCCATAAACAAGTTAAACTAAAAATGTGAGATACTATTTCACGTCATAGCAATATACTTGCTAGGTCACGTTTTGTAACCAGGGTCTCCTGGAGGGAGAGCGTGAGTTTGTGTATAGATCTATACAGAATTGACCATCCCACACTTTGCTGCTAGCTACAGTGGGACCTGCAGGTCTACGGTGACAAATGTCATACCATTTTCGACGTTTGAAGAACGTCGTGTTTTATACTAGTCAATCAAGTATGGTTATAATCTCAATCACATTTTAACCCTAATTAACCAGTTTAATACTAGGGTAGTTATTACACCAGTAGGGTATTTTTAAGAAATACTACTACATCAACCTTTTCCATAAACAAAACATAAAACATTCTTCTTATAATTTTATGGTGAGTTAAAATTAGGTTATACCATGTTATAAGTACAATCACACATATACAAAATGGTTTTATGGTATTAAAACTACTCTTCACTTGTAAAGCAGAAAGTATAGGACTTTCGGAAATGCATTAAATCATTTTCTTAAAAGTAATGCAACCATAAAAGAAACCAATACTTATGAACTCACCAACTTAAATGTTGATCGTCTATTTCAAATTAACTTGTATTCTCAGGAAATCCAGTAGACATGTACACTCCTAGAGCTTTTGAGAAGATAGCCTAGTGTCGTGCTGCGTCTTTTGTCTTTTAGTATATCTACTTTTGATGTCAAATATCTAATGTTTGAACACCTATGTAAAAAAATTATAAATTATTAATGCAATGGTTGTTGTACTTTGATTACTATAATGCATGTGTTGTGATGCTTGACATGAAGTCACCCACCCCCAGACGTTTCCGCCGTTCTGGTTTGGGGGTGTGACAGATTGGTATCAGAGCCTTCTTTATAGTGAACTCAGTATTTCAATTCATAAAAGCTATACAACTATAAACACATTGGGATAAAAACACTCTGACCAAGAGTTATACTTTAAAATATAAGAGTATTTTATACAAGTATAGGTACACTTAGAATATATATATATATATATATATATATATATATATATATATACTAGAACGAGTATCACAAGAAGAACAAAACAAAAGTATTCGGAAGTTGGACATTACAGTCAAACCTAGACAGTTATGTAATCATATCTAGGATAAATATAGCATTATCAACTATATTTATTTGAGATATAACCAACATGAGCTTGTGAGTGATAGTGGTGTTGCAACAAGTCTAAACTTACCAACCATATACACAAAGGAATACTAGAACCAAACATAAAGTTTAAAATACTATAGGAGTATTTTATGATACTATATAATAACAACAAAACTAAAAACTTATCAACTTCATATACCAAGAAGTTCTGTAATCAAACATATAATTAAAATACTTTAGGAGTATTTTAGATTCTATAAATAACATAAGTGAAAACTAAAAGAACCCTACTGGTAGGTCTATAATTACTAAGTGCTTACGTTAAGGTTATATATAGTAGAGATCTTATAGACTTAGAATATGTGATTTTCACTCTACTTCCTGTTCCTTGTTTGGTTGTGGTTTTAGAGTAGGATCACTTATTCGAAGGTCTATTTGATCTGGATTATATATAATTTGTACACACTATGTGATTATAGAAAGACCGGAAAGGATCTTCCTCGTAAAAAGTTAGTTTTACAAAAACTGTTTATTAATATCGTAGATCCTTTAGACATTCCTATTCTCGTATAAACCACTTAGATAGATGTAACCACTCCAACAATCAATAGAAGAGTCAACGAGGATACATCAGAGTGTCATTAGGAGGATTCCGAGAAAGAAACAGATGAGAAGTTCACATGAACTTCCAGGATTCAAACTAAGTAATGAGGGATCAGTTCCAAAACCTGAAGTATGACGGCACGGGAATTCAATATACCTACGAAGGAGAAGGACACCATATAGATACCAGGAGGGAACAAATCTGAACCGCCATGATAGAACAGAGAACATAGGGAAGCCATAGATGAAGCACGTGAAGTGTTTGAGTACCTTTTGTGTCACTCTAATAACTAATAAATTGATACAACCTACCGAGTTTGTGATTATACTACTCACGTTAGGTATTAAGCTTATCGCCTTTTTCCGTCACAACTAATAACAGTAAATCGGATCACGAAATGAAAAGTTTATATGTACATATAAATAATTAGGGTTTATCATAGGTCGGTGGAGCGCGTGTGGTTAACCGACACATCGATTGAGTGATAAACATTAAGGGTACCAAGTAATTTGCATGGTTACTTCACACCTTGTTTTGTGATCCTCGGCATCCCAGTCACAAAACATGAAGGGCACACTTGAGATTGAAACATGTCATTGAAAAGTTCAATGAATCTCAAAGAATCTAGGAGTTTCAAAACCAATTAAAACCTAATAATTTATTTTGTTTTTCATGGTGGAAATTGGTGAATCGTCATTCACCTACCTTCAAATATTTTATAGCTTGGATTACTGCATCCCACTTCTAAGTTATAAAATATTGTGTTGGGTCCTAGACTTAATATTACATTTGGGTGTCTTATTAAGGACTATCTTTATTTCTAATCTAAACTTATCTTTCTTCCTTTTCAGATTTCTTCCAACAATGTTGCTTCTGGCTCAAACCCTGCCGGCTCATTCTCTCTCATGAACCTTTGTGGGAGAGTCATCTTCGATGGAACCAACTTTATGGATTGGATCAGGAACATCAGGGTGGTCACTCAGTATGAGGACAAGGAATATGTCCTTGATACAGAGCTTAGGGAACTTGAAAGAGATGCTACCAAAGTGGAATGTATCATGTTTGCCATAATGACAACCGAGCTCCAAAAGTCCTATGAGGACTAGTACCCTTTTGAGATGCACCAGGATTTGATGGACCGCTACCATCAGAGTGCTCGTCAAGAGCGGTATGAAATCATCTCCTCCATGATAACATCCCGGATGAAGGATGGTGAACCCATCACGGGCCACATGCAGAAAATGCAAAGGTATGTCAACCGTTTGCTGAAACTGAATGTGAACTTCCCCGAGGAGTTGGCAATTGATATCATTTTGCACTCCTTACCTTCGTGTTATAATCAATTCCGAATGACATATCACATAAACAAGGAGAAAGTTACACTCAGCAAACCTCAAGGACTCTTGAAGACCGCGTAAAGTGGTCTTAAAGGTAAGTCGGTTGTTACTACTCCTACTCCTACCACGGCCCCTGTCTTGGAAATCGGGCAAGGCAAAGGAAAGAAGAGAAAGATCCCTTTGAAGGGTACCAAGGGTAATACCCTTGATGGCTCCTATTCAAGTGGAACCAAGAAAAGTTTTGTCACTCCTTCTACCAACCCTAAAGAGGTTGAATGCTTCTATTTCCATGAAAAGTCGCACTGGAAGCGAAACTGCCCAAAGTACTTGCAAGATGTTAAGGATGGGAAAGTGAAACCCAACCATGCAGGTATATACACTATATGGTCTAATAATTTACCCCATTCTAAATCTTGGGTCCTTGATACAGGTTGTGGTATTCACATATGTACTGATTTGCAGAGACTAAGAAGAAGTGTGAATGTGGAGCATGTTGGATTAGTGTCTAAGTCCATAACTATTTTGGTATGTGCTTGACCCGATGGTGCATGGTCCTTTTGGGTTGCCTTCACCAAAGCAACTTGATTGGAGAAATAAATAAAGAGAGAGAGGTTATTATGATTTATTAATATGTTATAAGAATAATATATTAAAGGAGAAATCATATTTGTTTAATTAATATTGGTCAATAATTAATTAAGAATTAATTTTGTGATCAAGTGTAATTAATTAAACTAGAGGGACTGAATTGTAATTATGTGATAGTTACAAAATAAGGTAAGGATTATCTTATATATATGGTGAACGAATTTGAGGTGTAAATCCCTTAGAATTCGACTAGGATAAGGGTTTCTAGGACTTATCTTATGGTTGCTTGGTGGACAAGCAACTAGATAAGGATAAGGACTAAAACCTTAATCTTTACACCTATATAAACCCCCTAGGGCTTAGGAATTTGGCTAACCCTTCCCAAGAGGTCCTAAGGACGAATTCTAACCTCCCTCCTCTCTCTTTATACCTTCTCCACTTGCTTATGGTGTTTGTAAGCCATTAGAGGAGTGACACTTGTGACTCTCAGCTTTCCAAGGTCAATTCAAGGAGGAATTGGATTGTTATTGCTATATAACAATCAAGGTATGTTCTTAAACCTAATTACATGTGAATTCCGATTTCCATATGCTAGAATTAGGGTTCAAAGTCTTGGATTCAAAGTATGTACAATAGAGAAACCTAGATCCAAGCTTTAGGGTTTGTATGAGCACATAGGATGTCTTATGACCAAAACCCATCAGAGCATGGGAAGATAAACTTGATCATGGAGAATAGGAAAGCTTCACCTGTCACCAAGATTGGAGTTTATTCTTTGTTGCTAAGTAGTGGATCAGTGTTAGATTTGAATAAGTGTTGTTACTCGTCTGAAATGGCGAGAAATATTATTTCCTTTCATGTTTTGTATAAACAAGGTTTTAACTTTTCGTTTTATAATGAAGGTGGCAGTATTAATGCTTTCTTTAATAATGTTCTTTATTTTAAAGAATTACCTTGTGATGGTGTGTATGAAACTGTGTCGGTTGTAGATAACCTAGGAAATAATGTGTTGTGTATCGATTCTTCCACTAGTTTGGATAAAGCATCATTATGGCATTGTCGTTGTGGACATGTAAGCAAGAAACACATAGGCCAACTCCAAAAGGATGGAGTCTTGGAGTCATTTGACCTAAAGTCAGATGATACTTGTGAATCTTGTTTTCTTGGGAAAATGACAAAGTCACCCTTCATTGGTACTTGTGCTAGGGGTGAGGGTTTGTTGGATCTCATACATACTAACGTGTGTGGACCCTTTAGAACCGCCACAAGAGATGTTAACCACTTCTATGTGACTTTTACTGATGATTATAGTAGATATGGATATGTCTAGTTAATCAAGCATAAGTCAGAGACCTTTGAAAGATTCAAAGAGTTTATCCAGGAAGTGGAGAATCAGTTGGGCAGGAACATTAAGATTCTTCGAATGGATCGAGGTGGTGAGTATCTTAGTACATAGTTCCTTGACTATCTTAAGGAATGTAGGGTTATCTCACAATTGACACCTCCCAGGACACCATAGCTTATTGGTGTGGCTGAGAGGCACAATCGAACCTTGTTGGATATGGTTCGTTCCATGATGAGTCCAAATTTGCTTCCAATCTCTTTTTGGGGGTATTCCTTAGAGACTGTCGCCCATATTCTTAATCTAGTCCCTATAAAGAAGGTTGCCAAAACACCTCATGAGACGTGGACCGAAAAAGTTCCCAATATGGACCACATCAAGATTTGGGGTTGCGAGGCTTTCGTGAGGCGCGAGTCTCATGATAATATCGAACCTCGAAGTGAGAGGTGTATTTTCATCGGCTACCCACACAGATCCTTTGGTTACCTCTTCTACAGACCTAATGATAATGTGGTCTTTGTAGCAAGGAGAGGAGTCTTTCGCGAGAGAGAATTCTTGAGCTAAGGAAACAGTGGGAAGAAGATTGACCTTGAAGAAATTCAAGAGTCAAGTGGTGAAGGAACCTCAAACCCTAGCAATCAACCCGAGGAGGAAACTCCTGTTGATCCGACAAAAGAGCCTGTACCTCTGAGGCATTCCACGAGAGTTAGGAATGCACCCGAGCATTACTATGGTTTCCATATTACTGTGGAAGGTGATACACTTATCAGTGATAGCACACTGGTAAGTCTGGATGAACCTAACAGCTACACGGAAGCCATGGCAAGCCTTGAGGCTGCTAAATGGAAAGAGGCCATGGTAGGCCCAAGGGGTGTTTGTGATAATCTGATTTGGGATTAGGATAAGGCCCATATGTAATTGGGCCCAATTTAGAAAATTAGGTCATTAGTGGGCCTTTGTGGATCTTTTAGTGTTGGGCCTTTTGGTTATTGGATTTGGGCCTCAGTTTTGGTTCCTTTTGGGGTCAGGGGTAAAATGGTCAATTTTACCCCAAGTATGGATTATGGATCATGGTTTGGAACCCAATTGCTAATTGGGTGATATTTTGGTATTGTTAGCTCGAGAAGTTGCCAGGGCAGTAGCTAAGGATTTCTTGCAGTGAGCTTCAACATTTGAGGTGGGTATCCTCACTGTTGTTTGGGCGAAGGTACTAATGCTGGCCCATTTGGTTTATACATTGTAGGAAAACCCAGGGGTTAGCCCTTGGCATTATGTATGAAAGACCAGGAGACAGGTTCTGACACACCGTATGCAAGACCATATTTTAAACTCTGGCAAGTAGTTAGTTAAGTAGTATAGTTTGTATGTTAGTTGTCTTTGTGATGCTGACACTTGTCGGTAAGACCCAGGGTTATGGCCCCCGGCCTGGCAAGAAAGAGCATGAGGTAGCCCGTGGCATAATGGCAAGGCTATGGTTAGCACATAACACTCTTATTGATTACGGTATATGAATGATATGTATGGCTCATGGTTATGTATGACATGTACGGATCGTTGGATATGTATGGTATGTGTTATTTGGGGAACTCACTATGCTTTGCGCTTATGGTTTTTAGTTTGGGGGAACTTACTAAGCTTTGTGATTACGATTTTCAATTTATGTTTCAGGTACTCCAGTTTTCAAATGAAAGAGTTCGGGACAATCATAGTGCATACACATGTGTTTTCCGCAATATGTGATCTTTGGGATTGGACTCTAATAATTATGTTAATTAAAATGCTTTTCAATGTTTAGAATAAAGTTACAATAGTGTTGTGATTAAAATAAAAATGAAAATTTACCTTGGATTTTTGGGTTGTTACAATATTTGTTTCTAGAATATGATCCTTAATATAATTGTGTCAAAAAAAGTTTCTTCAAACACAAAAGGTTGGAGATGTATCTTTGAACAATATTGACCACTCTTATTGATGTGTAGTAATTATTTGTAGTCAAGACACGATCATTAGATTCTGAGTATTTTTTTAGAAATGTTCGCATTATGTGTTTTATGATCAATTACATTACATACTATATTATTATGTTGTATCATTAGTTACATTATTATAGCATGTTGGCTTCAATACTATATTTGTATAAACCGTACTTCATTTTAATAATTCTTTCATTAATTACATGTATGGATCGCTGCATCGAGACTTGCCCGACATCGGACTCACTTCGGCATCGGGCCCCGCCCGGCATCAGGACCCACCTGGCATCGAGTCCCGCTCGGCATACAGATTTGTCTCTCTTAGGCCTCGCCTGCCTCTGGGCCTTGCCCGCTATACACATACAAACATATAACATGCTAGCACATAAAGAAACAGACTCTATTGTACTTTTGTTCGAAGGCCTCGCTTAACTTGGGCCCCGCGCCTGGTCTACTACTGATAAGTTATGGAACTCCGTAGTGTCACCATACTGCAATATTCCATAATAATCATCAAAATATTTATCACTACTGAGAGATCACACACGCACTACAAGTTCCCTGGTTTTATCTCAGCCCTTTTTGATTTGAGTACAAATCCTCTGCTTTCAGTAGTATGGTCCCCTACTACCTTCCACATTTATCCGTACTTTCCTCAAATATTGCCTTGACTCCACCAAGTCCCTTGCACTACTACTATTGCTCCCATCACTAATCTCATCTTAGGCTTACCCTAAGGAAATCTATAACCCAACCCAGTCCTCAACTGCTGAATGACTCTTCATAATGCCAATTAACCACTATGTGAATACCATCACATGTAACGAGGCTGGGATAATCCTTCGAGTAAAAGATTCATCCCTACAACAGTTAGACTCAAACGAGAGTTGCATAGTAGGGCCAAATCCAACACTCTGAGATTATTCAACCTTGATCACATGTAACTTGATGTATTCACCAAATGGATAAATCCCATCACCCAGAGCCACACAAAGCACAAAGCAAGTAGCATTCGGAAAAAAGGAAAATCTAACCAGAACATAATCAAGCAATTCTATCCACATATCAGGAATCTACACTAACATGCAACTCATAAAGCTCATACACATATAACAAGCACATAAGGCATCCTCCTAGATCCTTAGTCCTATTCTAGCAGGTAGTCTCATAAGCATATCATATATAAACAAACATGTATGGGTAATTTTGGAGAACTTACTTGAGCTCGGCTGATTGCATGCACCACTCCCTTTTCTTCTTTTTCAAAATTCTTCTCTTTTCAAATTCTTTTATAAAAAATGATTTTTCTTTTGAAAATTTTCATACCAAGTCCTCAGTTAAGTCCAAACACGCACAAGAGTGTGCCCGAATCCCTCAAACCAAGGCTCTGATACAAACTTGTAATGTCCCAAAAATCAAGACCAAAAAAAATTTCATTTTTAAATCATTCATCAAGCCATGATTATCAATCATAAACATAAGTCGTTATATCAAATTAGAGTATCTTCT
Source organism: Lactuca sativa (assembly GCF_002870075.4). Taxonomy (NCBI): domain Eukaryota; kingdom Viridiplantae; phylum Streptophyta; class Magnoliopsida; order Asterales; family Asteraceae; genus Lactuca; species Lactuca sativa. The sequence continues at coordinate 5,825,647 of NC_056630.2, read as the reverse complement.
CAAAACACTTATTTATTACAATAGAGTAAAACATCCCAGGCTAAACATCATGGTGTGTGCGATGCAGTCATCCCGAGCTCTTCCCTCCGCTACCGGAAGTACCTAAAACCAAAACTGAAAAAACCGTCAGCACAAAGCTTAGTGAGTTCCCTAATCCACTAGATACCATACATATAACAACATAATGGGCCCCCGCTGCTGCATCGGGACTTTCTCTCGACATCCGACTCACTCCGGCATCGGGACCCGCCTGGCATCGAGCCCCGCTCGGTATACATATCTATCTCTCTTAGGCCCCGCCTATCTCTAGGCCTCGCCCGCTATATACATACAAACATATAACATGCTAGCACATAAAGAAACATACTCTATTGTACTTTTGTTCGAAGGCCTTGCCTAACTTGGTCCCCGCCCCTGGTCTACTACTGATGAGCTATAGAACCCCATCCACACTCCTGCCGTCAGTGAGATACGGGCCCCCGCCCATACTCACTACTCTCGGGCCTCGCCCCTACTCTATTAATATTGATTATTGAGATATGGAACCCCATCCATACTCATCTAATGATGAGATATGGGACCTTGCCCATACTTACCTCCCTCCCAGGCACATACAAGTATCACAAAGACATCAAGTATAATCTAACATGCATATATAAATCTTCCTCGGGCTTGCCCCGACATCGGACCCTATTCCGGAACATACTACCATATAAACATACTTCGGGCTTTCCCCGACATCGGACCTTGGTCCGAAACTAATCGTACTAACACATGCAAGAATCACAAAGACCTCTAGCATATTACCAATCCTCGGGCCTTGCCCAAAATCAGATCGTGATCCAAAACATATAACATACAGTGCCTAAGGCTAACCCCCGAGCCTTCCTAGTACACACAAACATAATGGGCTGGCATTATGGCCTTAGACCCATGCACAGAGTGAGGAGACTCACCTTGCACAGCTGAAGTCTTGCTAATATCCCTCTGGCTGCTATTTGGCAATTCCCCGAACTGCTGATCCTTCGGCTCCCCGAGCTACCAATACCAAAATATCACTTAGACTGAATCAACAATCCTTCTTAGGGTAAAATGACCATTCTACCCCTAGCCCAACTTAGTCCATCTCTAAGGCCCAAAACATAATATAAAAAGGCCCAACACTAGGTAGGCTTCCCAAGCCCACTAGTGGCCCACTAATGGCCCAAATTGCTAAATTGGGCCCAATCCCTCTAATGGGCCTTACCTTAAGCCCAAAAATTTTCTTGGCCCATATTATCTAACTTCCTATGACCCATTAAGGCCCGAAGAACCAGCATCCCTTGCATGGCCCAAACTAAGGCCCAAAACAAGCCAAACCCATATCTGATGAGTACGCTGGGCGTACTCCTATGTACGCTAAGCGTACAAGCTAAATGGTGCGTACGTTGGGTGTACTTGCATGTACGCTCAGCGTACTCCCCTGTTAAGTCACCTTCCCATTAAGTGCTTAATACTCCATTCCAGAAGCTACAATTACAGATCCAAGTCCTCTTCAATGTCTTAATCCATAAAGTTGATTACCTGGTGGCTTGCAACCCACCAAATGAGCCCAAACTTGAAATGTGACAACAAACTTCCATGGAAAGGGCTAGATCTCATGCATGGTCACAAATGAACCCTAAAGATTGAAACTTTACTGCTTATGGGACTCATATGACACTAAGGGTGGCAACCTTGGACCTAGAAAACGAGTTGAGTCATAAAGGTCCATTATTGGGAGCCAAAAGGCCTAAAAACTCCATTAACATTGATCTATGCATACTTGAGGAAATTTTCAGACTTTATACCTCAAAATGATCTGAAATGGAACCATAATCTTGGATCTACTACTTCCCCTTTGATCCACCACCTTTCTATATTCTTCACTTGCTTGAAAAATGGCTTCACAACACCAAAATTCTCTCTAATGGCCTCCAAAGCTCCAAGAATACTCAAGAGAGGATTAGGGTTTCGTGGTGGTTGTCTAAAGATGAAAAGGAGGCTGGTCCTTGAGGGTATAATGTTCTTTATATAGTGACATACCCTAAAAATTAGGGTTTGGGGACTCTGAGCGTACGTTGGGCGTACTTCTCGTACACTGGGCGTACGCCTCTCCGCGCCAACTACCATATATCCTTATATGCTAGGCGTACACTCGCGTCTACCACCTTGCATGCATGGTCCCTTCTTTCCATCTTTCTTCATTAAGGACCAATATTGCCAATAACTTCAAAGTGCTATAGCTTCTTCATTCTAAGTCCGTTTCCGACGAACTTTATACCCACGAAAAAGGTGGCGAGAAGCCCTACGCTCCTAACTACCTACCCAAGCCTTAAACCTTTCGAATAAAACTTGAGACCCATAAAGACCAAATCACTTATACCCTAGGCCTCAGCAACCACAACCGAAGTACTTTTCAAAACGGGGTGTTACATTGTTGCATGTAATTTTAGCTAATGAATCCCTACTTGAATATTTCAAATTTAGAAGTTTTTAACAAGTGCTGAGATTAATGAATATTTAATAGAACTTATATGTTACAAGCATGTGATAGATTTTTTAAGGCTTTTGGTATAATGTTATCTAACTATAATTTTGTAAGATCCTTTTGAAATTCATCATTCCTCCATTTATCTACAAAAATAATTTTTGAGAGATTTTATGGTACAAACATGAAATGTTGTTTTCAAACTATCAGGTTTCTAGAATACATTTTAAACATTTAACAATGAATTGGATATGTATCCTAAAGACATTCATTTCATTCTATAAACTTATGTGGTTCTCATCGGTTTGAATAGTTTGTTATTTTGGTTTCCTACATAGTTGATGGAAAGAGTGACCTAAACTAGAATATTACACATTGTATTAGAATATTACACCTTGTAACACCGTGATAGATTTTTTATGGTAGAAGCTTGAAATGTGGTTTTGAACTACTAGATTTTTAGAATACATTTCAACTTTTAGAGAAAAAATTGATATTTATCCTATAACCACTCATTTCATTCTTTAAACTTATGTGGTTCTTACTATTTTGAAAATCTGTTATTTTGGTTTCCTACATGGTTGAAGGGAAGGGTGGTCTGGATTATAATATAACACTTTATATTAGTATATTACACTTTATAACATAATTTCATAATATTACACATTAACATCAAAAAAGTTGTTTCTATAAATTATTTTGATTTCTTGTAAATAATTCTAGATATTCTTATAACTCTATAAGTTGCATATTTAAAATATTACATAACAATATCATGATATTACATATAATATTAGAATCTTAAATAATATAAGTTCAATGAGTATTAAAACACCTAAATTTAATTAGGCTTTGTTTTATTAGAATATTCTACATGGGTCAGTCAATTCCCCATCTTCACGACATGGCAACTTAACGTTCACGTCGTGGCCAAGAATTAGACGCGGTCCCAACCGATCAAAGTCCCATCGCCACAACATGACACATGGATGATCACGTCATGTGAACCGACTGTTACTGATTAGAAGAAACCGATTGATACCTTCCTTCAACTCAATTTGGATCTAATCAAAACCTGCATGATCTTAACCCCTCAAGACCATATTCAAATGACTAGAATGATTGGGACATGAATGAGACCAACCAACACTCCTAAGACCAAGATTCAAGGTTTCCTCTTATGTGTGGTTGTATGGTTCATAGAACATCAAAATTGACTAACATAAGAAGTTCTTACCTTTTGGAAAATCCAGAAATGATCCCAAGTATGTAATTGCTATGAGGGATGCTTCAAGAATTTCACCAAAAGTCTTCCCAAAACACCCACCACTTCACCTTTCTTTTTTCACTTCAACGCATAACCAATGACAAGAACCCTAGAATGCTCTTTCTTCAAGATAGAGGCTTTGAATATGATGTTGTTGGCTGCAAACAGTTGTTAAATCCTGGATTAGGGTTAAGTGGAGTATAAATACATGCTAATTTTAAAGTATGTGAAAATAACTATATGACCCATATACATGATCAAGTAACCTTTTCTTGAACTTTACCCCCTGAAAGTTAACTTTAACAATTAAAAAGGTAGCATAACATGCAACTGTAACAGAACTAACCTCAATGGCAAATTAGGCTTATACTCACACATATTATGTGATGGTAAAAGCCACTTATGTGTTGGAAATTATCTATACCTACATATAAATTAAGTGTTAACATGTGTTGGCTCATGACTGTATATATCGATATGTACCTACACATATCGATATGTACCTACACATAGGTGATGTGTAGCCATAGAATAAGCAATACCTACACACGTATGTGTGAGTAAAACTGTTAAGTATGTGTGGGTAAATGTCTCATATGATGTTTTGGGATGATGACATGGCCAATGACATGGTCAATGACATAGATGATGGTGTAATGTGCATTGATGATGTGGATGGTGACATGTCGACTTATGTGGCATACCCTTACAAAGTGTTAATGCCACATGTCATAAAATATGTGTGGGTAAAGTCATTTTTATGTGTAGGTAAATTTGATAGTTTTGTGGTTATAGCTTTTTTAAGTGTAGGAAAAAATATAATTGTGTTGGTTAAAATATAATTATGTGTAGGCATTAACCACAATATATGTAGGTAATTATGATTCAATATGTAGAAAAGAACTACAAACTGTGGTGTTGTAATTAGGAACATATCTGGGCAAAACTATTTGTAGTTAAAATAAAGTTAGAACATAAAAGTTCAAACCACAAATGAAAAACCATGTACTACACTTGAAATAAGTGAATTAAAAAACAAAAAACTAGTTATAATGAAAGTACTAAACATCCTTCTATATGATCAAACTCATCAATATTCTCACCATGATACTCTCCAAAACGGGTGTGGGTTGATGTATCACAGTCGGATGTAGCATCTTCTGATTGTCCCGATGATGTACTTGAAGGAGGAGGCATGATATTTTTCTCAATCATCTTTTGTTCCATAATTGAACATCTTTTCTCATCTTTCAAACATCATCCACTAATTCATCATAAGTAGGGCATTTTGAATTCTTAGTATTACTTATGGTGTTACTAACAACAGGATCACATCTCCACCCTGACAAATGAACGGAGCTTCGTCAAAGTACCTTCTCTAGAATCAACTTGTCGCTCATTGTGTCCATGGTATGCTTGTTTCTCAGCTTCATCATTTCTTCCTGTTAGCACAAAACATAAGGAAAGTAAAGTAAAACCCATTAGTTATTAACTAATGTAAATTTATTAGGGGTTGCAATGGGTAAGCACAATGTCTAAGAATTTACAAGTACAATTTCTAATCCATTTTAATAAGAAAATAAGAAACGAGCAACTAAACTTACATATTTTTTAGTTGCATCGGTAGATCTCCATCCTTTTTCCTCATCCCAACGTGTAAGATTGGATCGGGTTGATATCTTTTGAGATTGGAGGGATTGGATCTAGTTGCAACAATTATATTAGTAAAGATGTACATAAATTGTCACACTGAAAGTTAAAAACTATTATTCTAGTTTGCTTTGGAATTTTATATTGTGTTTACAACTTATAAAATACTTTATAACAACATACTTAGAATTTTTTTAACATAATAGCCATGTACGTATACCTTTTAACCCTTGAAATCGATTTAGTTACACCTCTTTACCCATAAGAGCCTTATCAGTTTCTAGTATAAAACCCTTTAAGTTGTACCCTTCATCGTGTTTCTTTCAAGCATATTAGTAAGTATTGCAAAAAGACCAAAACTTACTGTGAACACACTAAGACACACAACCTTGACAATAGAAAAAAGCATTTGATGTTATGACTCTTACTATATGTCAACATATATGATGTTAAAATCAAAAAAAAAAAAAAAAAAAAAAAAAAAAAAAAAAAACCTTCGAGTTTACCTGATTGACATCCCTAACCATAATAGAAACATATATATTTAATGTACTAAAGATCATTTGAGGAAAATGGGATAAAATATTACCTGAACTTAATGTGTTGTATGGAGTAGTATGTTGTCCATCTTGTCTACCTGGTCCACCTCATCTACCTCTTCCGTCTCTTTTTGACATTATGCTCTTTGTAACTATAAAAAAAATATTTTATAACTCGATCGTATAATCATAGTATGAGAGATTCAATTTTAGAGTCTAAACCACAAAAGACTGAATATGCAAATCAATTACCAAACAACAAACCTTACACATTGGTATTCAAATCAGTTTAGAGAAAGGCATTGATGAGCAGATAAAAAAATATCAGTGAATATGGGCAATGTGATAAGTCAAGACTTCGTGATGATATGTTACCTAGATTTGACCGTCAGACTTTGCCCTCGTTCTTTCGCCTTGATTTCTCGAAGCTTTGTCACTATTATTAGGGCTTTTGTGGGTTTTGGTGGGACGATTGCTAGTGAAGAACCGTTTCCCTCTATATACTCCATGATGTTCGTGGATTTAGGAAGAGATTACGCCCAAATTCAAAATGGCGCCATCGTGAATGTAGGATGGGATCAACCCAAATCATACCTAGTTATGCCGTATCTTTCCTTTATCATATCCGAATTCCCTTTATATTTTAGAAACATATGTTTCAATTTTCACCACTGTCAAAGCTATTTTTTTAATTCTAATCTGTTTTTTTCTTTTTTAATTATATTTTTTATAGCATACAATATTTCTTTATATTTAAAAAAAATCAAAATATTGTTATTCTTATATATTCATAATTAATGTATGTGTAAGCATAAGAAGTAGACATGTATTACAGTTCAAGATACTTTTATCCATATATTAAATAGACAAAATTGCAAAAATAGTCCCTGTGGTTGGCAAATTTATGCAATTTTGGTCCAAAACGATACCTTGGTGTACCACTGGTCCAAAATTGGATTTTTCTATTGTTTTTGGTCCCTGGCATTAACTTCCATCCATTTGTGCCGTTAGGTTCTATAAAGACAAGGGTATTTTCATCTTTCCACCTACAAGGACCATTTTTGCAACTTGTTTCCAAAAAAATCATGAACCAAACCAAAAATAATATATATAAAATTAAGGGCAATCGAGAAAAGCAGAAGAACATGTGCAGTTTCAAGCTCGATCTTGATCGTGTCCAAGTGACAGATCGAGGAAGGAGTCTTGCAGTTTCCGTCGTTTCAAACTGAATTCCCTGATGGGTTTACTTTAGTCGGCCTTCTTGTAGATGTTAAACGAGTTACATTTATTACAAAACACGTATTCACCTCCACCGTTGTGTTTTTTGTCGTTTTTTTATAGAAATTATACACCATCATTTGTAATCGAAGATCTCACTCGATATAAATCAACCCAAACCCCAATTCAGAAAAATCAAATTCATCGAGGTTTATGCAAGAAAACGATGGTCGGAGCAGAAATCAAGGGATCGACCTCGACGAACAATGCTTACGCGAATGGTTTAGTCCAAATCAACAACGGGTCTCTAGAGGAAAAACTTGACGAGCTTCGTAACCTATTGGGTAAAATAGACGACGATCCTTTAAGAATCGTGAACGTTGGAGTCGGTGCTTGGGGCAATGTGTTTGCATTAATGTTACAAGATGGTTATGGTCATCTTCGAGATAAAGTTCAAATCAGGATCTGGAGACGAGCAGGTAGGTCAGTCGATCGAGCCACATCACAACATTTATTCGATGTAATTAACTCACAAGAAGACGTGTTAAGACGATTGATTAGAAGATGTGCGTATTTGAAATACGTTGAAGCAAGATTAGGCGATCGAGTATTGTAAGCAGATGAGATTTTGAAAGATGGGTTTTGTTTGAATATGATCAATACTCCACTTAGTCCTTTGAAAGTGGTAACGAATTTACAGGAAGCTGTTTGGGATGCTGATATTGTCATCAATGGATTACCATCGACTGAAACTCATCAAGTTTTTCAAGAGATTAGTAAGTATTGGAAGGAAAGAATTACAGTTCATATTACATGACTCCTTCCCCGATTTGAGGCTGCCAACGACGAACCAAACGCACCAAAGGGAGCCCGTTGGAAATGGACGCCCTCCTCCCCTCGCGATCGCCAGCCGCTGTTGGAACCCTTTCAATTTCTGCTGATGTTCGCCCCATTCTCGAGCAGATGACGATCGGAGATCCCTTGACCTATGGCTAGGGGCGACGAGACAACCGGAGCAACCACCCCAGACGACCCACTCCGCTGGTAAATTCTCGTTTATCGTTGGGACTAAATAGAGACCACGAGACTCAAATCGTGAATCTTATTTTGCTTCTGATCTGTAAATCGCGTCCAAAAACGAAGAAAGTATAAAAAATCAATTCATTATTTGAAGATGAAATGATTCAAGCAATGAAGGCACTAGTATCAAACGCTGGTGGGAGAAACCGTGATTTTTTTGGAATAAGGTTGCAAAAATGGTCCTTGTAGGTGGAAAGACGAAAATACCTTTGTCTTTATTGCACCTAACGACAAAAATGGATGGAAGTTAATGCCAGGGATCAAAAGCAATAGAAACTTCCAATTTTGGACCATTGGTGCACGAAGGTATCATTTTGGACCAAAATCGCATAAATTTGCCTAGCAAAGTGACCATTATTGTAAATTTGTCTATTAAATATGTATTAGATGCTTTTAACATTTATTATGTTTAGCTATACATTTGTAAATTAATATTATGTGTCGGTAAAAATTAAGGAATTACGCATACATAATTTAACTTATATATATGTCTAGCCAATTAATTTCCCCGTCATTCTTTTAAAAAAAATATTTGTTTTATTTTAGCTACACATTTATATGTAAAAAATATGTGTTGGTAAATAAAGGAATACCCATACATACATATAATTTTTATTAAATTGTGGGTATTTAATTTGCCACGTCATTTTCAATAAAGAAAGTTTAAAATGTTTTTCGTTACATTTAACTACACATTTGTATATAAATATTATGTGTAGATAAACCTCAATGAATTAACAACACATACATCCAACTTTTAAGATTGCGTTGGCGATTTACCAACACATCAATACAATTTGTTATATGTCTAGCTAATTTTACTTGTCATCAAACATAAATTTTTGAGGGAAATTTTCCCACCACAAAAAAATGTTAGTAAAAAGTATTACCTACATATATTAAATATCAATTGTTATTAAAAAGTATTTTTGTCGATTACCAACACATATAAAACTATGTGTAGGTACTTACCAACACATTAATATATGTGGGTAAAATATGTGTTGGTAAAGACTTTACTTTCTTATAGTTTTGGGTCGTTACATGCATCTCCAGGCTCCGACAAGCGCAGATGAAATTGAGGATCAATATGGTACTTTTCATGATATTATCTAGCTCTTGGGATAAGTTCAGATTTCATGGTGTGAATACTTGAAATTTTTTTGCTAGCCATGAGGGAGTCAAATGAAGAAACGAGAATGAAGAGCAATTTGAAAGTAATCACAAATAATGAAGGAAAGTAACCAAATAATAAGGTATTTATAGCGAACCAAGTAAAGCCACATTTATGAAACAGACAAAGTGGCATTTATACGATGTAGACCCTTTAAATGGAAAAGAACTAAAGAGATGATTATAAGAAACGATGAACGCTAGAAGCCGTTGAATTGTTCCGTTAAAATTTAATTTAATTGTCTATGCTTATCCGATTAAAATGGTTACTTCACGAGACTTTTGAATTGTTACTTCTAAAAGAAAAGTAACAATCCAAACTGAGGGGACTTAATAGGGTATTGTCTAGCCTAAAGCAACATACATACCTTCACTATGTCGAACCAGGTATATACCGGACTAGGTGTATACCAGAGCAGATATGTATTGAACCAAATGCATACCGAACTAGGCATAAGTACGGAACCGCATAATGTAACGACTAAGGTAGAAGATAACGTCACTATGTCGAACTAGGTATATACCGGACCATGTGTATATGACCATTAATGCGACAGGATGACAAACCTGCTCGGTACATTAAGAGGTCGCAACCTCCTAGAATTGACTATAATAATAGACAAGAACCACTTTACAAGGTATGCAAACATATACACATTCCACTCGATTTTCGACCTATTCTCTTAAGTTATTTCTGACTTTATCATTAGAGTGTTGGTCCGAGATCTTCCCTAGCAAATCAACTTACGAAGTTGTTTGTTGTCTTCATATTGATTAATTGTGAAGGAATTGATAACTCTCATAACCAATGGAAGGTGAACTCGGGAGTACAAAAGTATCTAAGTTCGAGTTGATACTAATAATATGCTTAACAAACCTGTTTTTTTTGTTATTAATAAAACATGAAGGATATACAACTTCTTCTCCTAAAAAAAAAATAAAAAAAAATAAAAAAAAAAAAATAAGACGCTGTCCGTTTGCTTTCAATTAACCTTTTATCCATGTTCATGGATATTTATTTAATCCAAAATATATAAAGTATGAAGTTTTCGGCGATGACGAAAAGGAAAGAGGAAAAGTCAATTAAAGAGGCGTTCGATTCCACGTGTACTCTCTTTTCTCTTTCTTTCGTCTTCTCACCGATGAATCCAGCTTAGCTACTTCTTCCCAACATCGACTCTCAAACCCTAAATTCAAATCCCAATTCTTCAAATTATCAATTCTACGATTCTTCAACTCTTCAATCTTCTCCTCGGCCACAACCAATGCTCTGCTCCAAGTCATCCAAATGGCTAAACCGCCTTCGTTCATCCAGAGGATTTCCAGACTCCGATAACATCAACCTCGAGCACTTCCTCTCCAATTCCCTCGACAAAATTGATCCCCAAACGTCGACGGATCCTTCGCTTCCCGATAAAAGACCCAAACTTGACAAACGGGATGATAGTGGAGCTATCCAAGGTCGTGAAGTGATGAATAATGTACTATCGGAGCTGTTTCAGATGGGAGAATTTCAGGATTTATCGAGAATTAAAAGGAAAAAGAGCTGTAGGAAGCAACAGTGCCCTAGAATCTGTATTGTTTCTACAAATTCGAATGTTCAGAACGTGCCTGTTGGAAAGGACAGGGTTTCCTCGCCACCGCCGTCGCCGTCGCCATTTCCGTTGACTTTGAGCAATCGACGTACAGCAAAGGAAGTCAATCGAGAGTTGACGGTGACTGGACATGTTGAGGAGGAGGAGAAAGGCCATTGGGATCTAACCGCGTATTCGCAAACAGAGGTTACTGTTATCGATACGAGTGTTCCATCTTGGAAATTCGAGAAGATGTTGTACAGGAGAAAGAATGTATGGAAGGTTGGGGATAAGAAAGGTAAGGGATTAATGACCAGTGACAGAAAGAAGAGAAAGGAGCGTCTGAATGAGAATGGTGATGTAGAGAAGAAGAAATTGAAGCTGTGTAGTTCATTATCCAAGTCGGGAAATGCAGAACAAGGCGGAGAGAATAAAAAGAAAAAGAAGAAGAAGAAAAAGAAGTTGAAGATGTGCAATTCATCGAAGTATGAAGATAAAGAAGAATCCATGGCTCGATCAAAGTCCCCTCAGGTAAAGCCCTTCGGATCTAACATCTGTTTCACTTCCTGTAACTGTATTAATGTGAATTGCTTGTTGAGTATGAATCATCAATGGATGCAATTAGTGTTATGTTTCTTCCTAATATGTCAGTGTCATGTAACAGTCTGGCTCCATTCACTGTTTGTTTAGTTAGGATTTTGGAAGACCTTCTATATATGATCATTTCTTGATGGTATCTGATGTAGGGACACGAAAAAGCCAAAACAATGGTGGCAAACCATGAAAAGAAACAGGATAATTCTAGCCATGTGCAAGAAAAGAGGTATGTGTCTTCTTATCATACGTACTTTTTTTTTAATCAAATGGGAGTTCAGGTTAAGGTTTAAACATAGTTTCATTATTTTTGCAGTTCCTTTAAGAAACAGATAGATGGAGGGTCATCCGTGATTCTTATTAAAAGCATTCCAACAACAAATAAAAAGGATATTTCAGGCATTTTAAAGAGCTGTGTGAAATCTATGCAGAAATAGTACAAGTCTTGATATGTAATGCTGTTTTAACTTTTAACATGCCAAATCTGTAATTTATGCTATGCAAATCAATGGCTACCTTTTCTGTTGGGCTTCAATTTTATTATTATTTTTGGTTTCTTTTGCATAATGGATCTAGATCTGCATGTGTACCAAAAGAGTCATTTGTTTTGCAGGTTGTGAAGGGTAGTCCAGTCGTTTTGTATAAATTGGGTTCAAAACTTAGGGTGATCATGGATTCATTAGAATCGAGAGAAAAGATATGTATTATCTATTGATTGTGAATTTATGTTACCAAAGGCAAGAAAATGAAATATACAAACAAGTAAAATTGGTCCACAGACACAGTCCACACTGATTTGATTAATTGGTTCACCTAATTTTGCCGAGATGAATAACCACAGAATCGGTCCACAGTCCACACTGGTGGGGTTGGCAGCTGGCTACTTGTCTTATAAAAATATCAAGTCGAAGCTGTCAATAAAAGCAAAATATGATGTAACCACAGAATGCAATACTTCCACCCAAAATTCAACCTTTCACCATCTCATCTCATGGAAAAGAAGATATTTTCTCTAACACGTGACTTATCAAGCTGTAAAAATGAAAGAAATCTCCCCCCTCCCCAACAAAAAAAAAAACTTCAAAAATTTTGACAATTTCACGCCACATAGCCATAGACTAGAAGAACACAACTCGTTGGATTTCTCAATAGTTTTTTTCTTTGTCACAGTGTACTCCCACCACATGGTGCGGTGACGTTTATGTGGCAGCAAAAGGTGTGTTGTAACAACACACCATGAGGTGTGCTTTGTGAGATGATCGCTACCGCGGGAGAAGAACTCACCGCACTCCACCCCTTTGTCTAGCCGTTGGATGTTTTAATAATAATACTTTCTTCAAACTCTATAAATATTAATCATATCCAATCTTGACAAGACAAGTACTCCCCACTTCTGTATTAGATTCGCAGTTCACAATGTCATCATCATCTTATACTTTGTCGGACATGTTGGTAATACGGAAGTCAATTTTTATCGGAAAATTTATGAAAAAGCAATTGTGTATTATCGTGAAGACGTGAACAAGAAGTTGAAAGTTCACTTTCGAGAACGAGAAAAATCCTTTACGGAGAAATCGTGAAGTCAGACATAATCGTATCACAGACAACTACTTTTATGATGTCGTGTATGCTGAAAAGCTTAGACAATGATTCTGGATGCGGAAATTAATTATTCCTGCATATAGTTGATGACTTGAAGGATTGGTTTCCATATTTTCAATTGAAGTGGAATGCAACGGGTAGAAAATGTTTTTCACCAATACAAAAATAAATAATCGTAATTCGTCATTTAACAGATGACATCAATGCTGACTCATGGGATGAGTATTTGAGGATATCTGAGTGGACCAACATGATATTGTTTATAAGTTCGCGAAGTCATGCTTATAGTTTACATGAAACAATATTTGTATAAACCTAGGATTAATGGCATCCACAAATTGTACATGACATATAAAAACAAACACGAGCTTCCTCAAACTGCTAGGTAGTATTGATCGGATGTATTTGAACATGTGCAGTGTGACCTAAAGCATGGTGTTATCATTATATGGTAGGTAATCATAAGACCTGATGATAATTTTAGAAGCAACCACGTCGTACAACCTTTTGATATGACATGTATTTTTTAGTAGGGTGAGTGCCAACAACAACATCATTGTTTTTTGACAGTCGTCGGTATTCAACATCTATCTTGTAAAGGCGTATGATATGATACTTCAAGCAAATGGAATATTATACAAGTGTGAGTAATATTTTGTAGCGCCCGCAGATTCGGACTAATCAATTTATAGACAATAAACATCAAAAATGAATTTTTGATAGAGGATTATTTAGAATAAATAATCTTAACTTAGTTGTAGTATATTTCACAAGGTTTTCGTACATATAAAGAACGTTGAAATCCGAGTTATGACGAAGAAGTTATGACTTATCGAAGTTTCGCGACAAAACCGGCACGACACTGGGAATCATAAAAAGTGAGTTTACGATAAAGTACTTTTTAGCCTTAGAGATCTAAAATAAAGTTGTAGATAATGGGCGTGTTCGGCACGGAGCGTTTGAGAGCTTTTAGCTTCTAGCGTTTGACAAAATGCTCCGTTTTGAACAGAAAGCCTCGTTCGGCACTACAAGCTTCTAGCATTTAGTTTAAACAAAATGCTCCAAATCCAAATGCTACTTCATGTAGCGTTTAACAAAACGCTACAAGCTGCAAACTACCCGCTACCCGCTACAAACCACCCGCTACAAGCTAATTTTTTCGAACACGCCCAACGTCTCCACCTACGCGCGGATATAAAGAACGTCAAAAACGGAGCTCATATGTAAAGTTATGGCCTTCCGAATATGTAGTTGCTTGAGAGCATAACACGTGTCAGAAACCCTAATCTGACTGGACTCATGATGTGAGCATGATTTCTCACGACGTAAGGAGTCAAAACGCCACTTTTCAAGGCTAGAATACAGATGACAAGTCTACGTTTAAGGATCACGATGTGAGCGTGATTTCTCACGACGTGAAGAGTCAAACAGACACTAATCGGGCCTAGAAAACGTCTGGGAAGTCTGCGAGATGACTCTTGGAAGCTCACGACGTGAGCATATGTGAGAAGTCATCCAGATTCCTTTAGGAGCTATAAACGCAAATGGAAAGTCTACGAGATTAGCAGGCATGGCTCACGATGTGAGAGAGCCAAAATCACCCTATAAATAGAAAATTCGACCATTTCATTCTTTACACCAAAACCGCTTTCCTCTCTCTCGTTTGCTGAAGCCGTTTCCTTTCCCGAGCTCGACAATCATGAACCGCTAACCGTTTCTAGTTAGATTCTATCAAATCACGTTGCTAGTGTGAGTGCATAGTTACTTTTATCTTACACATAGATATGAAGTATTTTAAATAAAATTACTTGTTATGTGTGCATATTATCTGAATACTTGTTGTCTATGCTGGATGATCGATTTTATATACGTTTTAAATGATTTAAAATGTATATGTGTTTTATATCTACAAAATGTGTTGCGTAAAACATGGGTAGATGTAATAGTTGGTGTGTTATGAAATAAAATGATGAGAGGTCTCGATGTTGACGTTGATCCATTCATTTAGCGGAGTATAGATGACGACCACAGACTTTTTTAGATAGTCCAGTGGAACGCTAGCATGCTCGTAACCTGTCGGTGTTTATTTGAACTTAGTGTTTTCCATCAGTGCTCCATCCCCCACATGGTTGCCTTATTTGACATAAATTGTTGGGGAATCCCCAAAGCAGTGTTGTCACCCCGATGAAAATCCTTAGACTAGGTCCCTTATAGTAGATGCTTTAGGGATGTAAAGTGAGGATAACGGGAATGGGCAATCGGGTTAATTGGTTTGATGAAATTAATAAGTTTATTTATTTTGTGTTAAAAACTCTATGTGCTCACCAGGCTCCCAAGCTTGACCCACTTAGTTTCTTATATTACAGGTAGTGACACAAGAGCTCGTAACCTGTAGGTGTTTTGAACTAAGTGTTCATTAGGTGTTTTTGAAGTAAGTGTTCATTAGGTATTTTTGAACTAAGTGTTCATTATGTATTTTTGAACTAAGCGTTCACTAGGTGTTCATTCTGTATTTTTGAACTAAGAGTTCACTAGGTGTTCATTAGGTATTTTTGAACTAAGTGTTCACCAGGTGCTCATTAGGTATTTTTGAACTAAGTGTTCAGTAGGTATTTTTGAACTATGTGTTTACCAGATGTACTCTAAATATCCTGGCAGCTGCGCCTAAAGGATAATATTGGCAGTTGTGCCTAATAGAGAATGTCATAATCCTAGTAGTTGTGCCTAAATGATAATATTGGTAGTTGTGCCTAATAGATAACATTGGCAGTTGTGCCATAGGCAACGATGGACTTCGTGCCTATTCCTTAGGAGAATCCTTAGGAATGAAAAAGTGAATGATAAATGATTCTTAGGGTAGATCCTTAAGGAATAAAGAAGATAATGGGGATGGGTAATTGGGTTGATTGTTTGATGATTAAACATAATAATTATATTATTGTGGGTTGAACACCCTATGTACTCACCAGGTATCTCAATCCCAACCTGACCCACTCAGTCTATTTGTATCATAGGTATCGATACGAAGCCACTTTACACTGATAGATTTAAAAGAAATGTAGATCACTGGTGTAAATAAATGTAAGGTCTGTTTATGCTTATGTTTCAGTATTGACGATGACATCCCAAAGTTTTAATATGAACAAAATACATTTCTTCGGAAATCCTTTGATAATATATTTATCATGTTTTTCTGGGAACAAATTCCGCAATATATTTCTTTAAAAATATACTATGATTTTCAAATTAAACATAAACAAATCGGTCTTTTCTGGCCGTAAAATTGGGGATGTCACATGTTTTACTTGTAAGATATATCTTGAATAATCTATATTTGTTAATTATTGACATGTCTAAACGACAACAAATGATTAAAGTTTAAGACGACCCAAGAAGTAGCTATGAAGGACGTAGAACGAGCATTTGATATCCTTGAGACGTGTTGACAAGTACTCAAACTGATGGCATGTTCATGTGATCCCATAAGGTTGCAAAGCATTGTTGGATTAGTGTCTAACCCTGTAACTATATTTGGTATGTACTTGACCCGGTTGTGCATGGTCCTTTGAGGTTGCTTTCACCAAAGCAACTTGACATGATGATTTATAGATAGATAGATAGAGAGAGAGAGAGAGGTTATTATGGTTTATTAATATATTATATGAAAAATATATTAAAGGAGAAATCATATAGTTTAATTAATATTAGTCAAGAATTAATTTTGTGGCTAGAAGAGATTAATTAAATAAAGGAGACTGGAACTGTCAATTGTGTGATAGTTGGTTTTGGGCTGTAAACTCTCCTTGACATAAAGGGGACGAAATTAGGAGTGGAAGCCCACTCTAATTTCGGCCAAGGAGGCCTTATTCCAGAAGGTTCTTAAGCTGCTTTGGGCCTAAGTCATCCAATTAGGGTTTTGACTGAAACCCTAGCAGCTCAACTATTTAAAGGACCCTAGGGCTTCAGTTTCGGTTACACCAAGAAACCCTAAGGTTACTATAGTCGAAATTTATCCTCTTGCTTGTGGTGTTTGTGAGTCATTAGAGGTGTTACACTTATGACACTAAGCCTCTTGAAGATCACAGATTCTTGTAACTATTGAAAGGTATCATCTAAACTTGTTGTATTCTAGATTTCGATTTCAATGTATGCTAGATTAGGTTTTTCAAGTCTTTGATGAATTGCATGTACAATAGAGAAACATATATCCAAGCTTTAGGGTTTTGCATGAGCACATACGATTGTTCTTTTTCTCTAAACCCATCAATCATTATGTATGTGTGCATCGTATTATATAATATGATTTTAGATGATGAAGAAAAGTGATATCCCACTACGATGAAACCATAATTGTGTCAACCTTCAATGAAACCATAATTGTGTCAACCTTCAAAGGAGTAGATAGTGCACAATACACGACAGATAGAAAGGAAGTTCATGACAATGATATACATCACAACTATCATGTTGATTTAATGGAACTTATTCACAGAGTTATGATACATCCTGCGGACGTGGATTTGTACATAAATTCCCATGATGATAGAAATGAAGATTTGGACGTTCATTTCGATAAGGATTCAGGTGATGACTTATATGATGATTTAACATAATATAATATTTTATGTATATATTGTTATGTTTTTATTTGGTTTTTAATTTTAATTAGACAATTATGTAATTTTATTTTGAAGTAATTAAATATTTATAATTTTAATAATTTTATATTTATTAAATTATATTTCATTTTTGTTAATTTTTTATATTTACGAAAATATAGTTATATAAATATATTTAGAGTAAATTACACGATTCATCCTTGGTATAAGTGTTAAATTACGTATTTAGTCTTTAATTTTTAAAATTAACTCAGACCGTCCCTTATTAGTTTTAAACTTGCACGTTCATCCTTGACTGACCGCTTGGTTACGTTTTTAGTGTGAACCAGAACTCAAATGACGACTATTATGTCTCAAACTAATCTCTTATTATATATTATTATTTATAAATATAAATTAAAAAAATTCGGCCCACTCCCAAAACCCAAGCCAACCTAACCTTCTAAACCTAAAACTATTCTCATCGGTGATCTTTTGATGTTGGCTTACCAAAAAAAATTATCAAGAAAAAGAAAAAGAAAATAATGTTAGTGGCCTAGTGTCACGGGACAACACAATCACCGTGTGCCACTTAGTGTAACTTCGACTAAGTCAGGCTACGACACTTCTTTTGGATGAATAAACGACTAAGTAAGCAAGAGAATAAAGGTTTTGAAGTTTCTACAAACGAAAGAGAACTTCTATTAGAGAGCTCGAGAGAATACAAGAGAACTTCCAATGGTTTGGAGCAAATGAGCTCCTCCCTATTTATACTTGTCCTTCCCCCTCTTGGGAAGTTTCTAGATATTACTACATTAGTCCTATATTCTTGACTAATCTAGAATATTCTACCAAGTTACATATATTTATAAGTCTTCATGAAATGTTCTAAATCATTCTTTGATGTCCTAGAGAAATCTAGGACGTTCCAGGGTCTAATGTGCTATACTTGTAAGTTCTCCCATTTTCTTGAGTACTCCGGAAGAGTCTAGAATCTCGATCGTGACACCCTCCCCCACTTAAGTTCTTGACGACCTCGTCAAGTCTTAGATATGTACTCCTCGATCTTGCTTTGGAACTGCCACAGATCTTGTTCTTGTTCCCAACTGGACTCACTATCGGGTAGTCCCTTCCATCGAACATAATATTCTGTCCAATTGGGTAAGCCTCGTTTACGAACTGTTCTATCTGCTAGGATTTCATCCACCTCCTTGTCATATGAGACCACGTTTGCTACTGGGGCTCGATGTGATTTGCTCCTCAATGGATCTTCTTCATCGCGGTTGTAAGTTTTGAGAAGACTTACATGGAATACTGGATGGATCTTTAAGTAGGATGGTAATTCAAGCTTGTATGATCGTGTCCCAACCTTTTCGAGAACTTTGTATGGCCCCTCGTATCTTCGTGTTAAGCCTTTGTGTACCTTTCGGGTGGATTTGAACATCCTTTGTGGGAGTTTTACCATCACCTCGTCCCCTACTATGAACTCTCTTGGCTGCCTCTTCTCGTCCGCCCATTTCTTCATTCGCTTAGCTGCCTTGTGTAAGTAAGACTTTGCTATGTCGAGTTCCTCGTCCCATCCTTTGACAAACTTGTACGCAGGTGGGCTTGATCCTTTGCAGGGCCGGCCCAAGGGCAGGGCCAGCTGGGCCACTGCCCAGGGCATCAACGGACATAGGGGCATCAACTTTTGATTTATTCTTTTGGGTATACATTTCATTTAGGCCCAATACATATTTCCTGACAAGGGTATAGTTTGACAAGGGCACAGTTTGAGGTTTGAGAAGGCAGAAGCCAAGCGGGTAAAAACTAAAAAGGAAACACGCCTTAAATTTCTTGGTAAACGCGTCTCGCACGCTTAATTCCAAGAGTCAATAGAACCGGAGAAGACGAGGAGACGGGGAGCAGTATAAAATATCAATAGTAACTCTGATTTCTTGTTTCAATTTTTTAGTTCTTCTCCTTTAGTCCCTTTACAGCTTTACACTACTAAGAAAGCTGAGTTCTTCTTCTGATTTTGAGTTTAAATTTGACGTTATTAGTTTTCTGGTTAAGTGAAAGGATAAAGCACATGAAATAGTATTAGACTGTAACAGTTGACTTCAATTGTTCTTATTAAATATTATTAATATTAGTTCTTTTTTTTACAGTAGTATTGCTTACATAGGTTTTGTACTGATTTTTATTAAGTATTGTTTATATTGGTTCTTAATTGATTGTGATTTCTGTTAATCTCCATAACTTCATTAGTTTTGACTTCTGATTTTTGGAATTTTGTTAACATTGATTGTTGATTCTGATTTCAGGATTTAATTTAATTTAATTTTTTTTTGTAAATACCGGTTTTGATTTCTAGGACCTTTCTTGCGTTTAGGACACTTGCAGTATACCATTTTTGCTTCTTGATTTAGTAGTTTAAGCGAGACTTGTTTCTTTATGTTGCTGTTTTCCTAGTTTTTCTTGACAGGAAACTACACAAGGATCTCATTTGTGATTTGTTCATATGTTTTGTTGAAAGTTATTGCTTTATTTCCTTTCCACATAAATGCTTTCTATTTTATTAAGTTATAAAAAATTCATTTTGATTTATTTGGTTTTTGTTGTCATTCGTCATCAAAAAATTGTTGAAAGCGTTAAAATCTTTTATATATGTGTATATATAGTCTTTTTAAATATCATATTGCTTTTTGGATTATAAATTAGGTAGATAATATATTGATGAAACAAATGAGATTTTTTAACTCTCATTAACGAGTTCTAATTTCATGTTTTGGATTATGCTAAACAATATGCAAATTATATTATTTTTATTAAAGGGTAACTGATGTTTTCTTCAAGATTTTTAATCCTCATTAATGATTTCTAACATTTAGTTTTATACTTTGTTCGAATAAGTTATCTATTAAAAAGTTCTTTTAAGAAGCTTCTTAAAAAAATTATATTATAAAATTTGGGAATTGTAGTTATGTGGTATAAAAATAGGGCATTGTTCTCTCTATTCGCCCGGGGCATAGAATTCCATAGGACCGGCCCTGATCCTTTGTAACCGCTTGTTAGCTCTTTGGGCGTCAATGGTTGTTGGCCTGTTACAATCTCGAAAGGACTCTTCCCTGTAGCCTCACTCTGTTGTAAGTTATATGAAAATTGGGCCACATCGATTAGCTTGGCCCAATCCCGTTGGTTTGCACTGACAAAGTGCCTCAAATAAATCTCGAGCAAGTGATTCACCTTTTCAGTTTGGCCATCGGTTTGAGGGTGGAAACTAGTCGAGAAGTGGAGTTCTGATCCCATTAGCTTAAATAGCTCCCTCTAAAACTTCCCTGTAAAGCGGGGATCTCTATCACTTATAATGCTTCGAGGAAGTCCCCAATACTTGACGACATGCTTGAAGAATAGTCGCCCTACTTCTTCAGTTGTGCAATCCCGAGGGGCTGGAATAAACGTTCCATATTTGGAGAATCGATCTACTATCACCATTATTGATCCGCACCCTTCGGACGTCAGTAATGCTGAAATAAAATCCATCGATATGCTTTCCGATGGTCTTTCGGGGATCGGTAGTGGTTCCAATAATCCCGCCGGTTTGGCCTGTTCGACCTTATCTTGTTGCCAAATAAGGCAAGTCCTCACATAGGCGTCTATGTCACTTCGCATATTGGGCCAATAATAGGATCGTTCTATAATTGCTTTCGTACGATGAGTACCTGGATGTCCAGCCCATTTGGAATCATGACATTCCTGTAGGATTTCTCTTCTCAAGTTGTTCCATCTTGGGACATACATTCGATTTCCGACCGTGAATAATAATTCGCCTTGGACCCAAAATTTTCTGGTCTTGCCTTCTCTTGCCATTTCTATTAAGTTCTTCATTAACGGATCGTGATTTAGCCCTTCCTTGATCCGGCCAGCAAAATCGCACGTTACTCGAGAGAGGGTTGCTAGTTCGGCCTTTCGACTCAGGGCATCCGCAATTACATTGGTTTTTCCCGGCTTATATTCCATGACATAATCGAATTCTGCTAAGAAATCTTGCCAACGAGCTTGCTTAGGACTTATCTTCTTCTGATTTTGGAAGTAACTAGTCGCCACATTATCGGTTTGGATAACGAACCGGCTCCTAAGCAAATAGTGTCTCCATACTCGAAGGCAATGTACGATTGCTGTCATTTCTTTGTCGTGTACCGGGTATCTCCGTTCTGTATCATTTAGTTTCTGGCTTTCATAGGCCACTGGATGGTCATCTTGTAATAATACTCCTCCAATCGCGAAGTCTGACGTATCCATTTGCACATGGAATGATTTCGTATAGTCTGGTAGCTTTAAGACCGGTTCCTCCGTGACAGCTTTCTTTAGAAGATCAAACGTCATTTGACACTTCTCCGTTCATTCCCACGAAACTTTCTTTTTTAGAAGGTCGGTGAGGGGAGTGGCTTTAGCTGAGTATCCGGATATAAATCTTCGATAGTAGTTTATAAGGCCTAGGAACGATCGCAGTTCAGAAACGTTCTTTGGTGGCTCCCATTCTTGGATCGCTCGTATCTTGTTGGTATCCATATGGATCTTCCCATTAACGATCCTATGCCCTAGGAACGTTACTTCTGGTTGGGCAAAGGAGCACTTTTCTGTCTTTATGTATAATTGGTTTTCCCTGAGTACTTGGAAGACTAACCGCAAGTGTTCAACGTGCTCCCCTAACGACTCAGAGTAAACTACTATGTCGTCTAAGTACACCACTACGAATTTGTCCAAGAATGAGTGGAATATCTTATTCATTAAAGTGCAGAATGTGGTAGGGGCATTCGTCAATCCAAAAGGCATGACTAAGAATTCGTAGGAGCCATACCTTGTCACACACGTCGTCTTTGGTTCGTCCTCTGCTGCTATGCGTACTTGCCAGTAACCCGACCTTAAGTCCAGCTTTGTGAACCATCGAGCACTCCCGAGTCGGTCAAATAGATCAGCTACCAGTGGGATTGGGTGCTTGTTCTTTATTGTTACTTTGTTCAACTCCCGGTAGTCTATGCACATTCTTAGACTTCCGTCATGTTTTTTCTGGAACAAGACTGGGGCACCAAATGGGGCTTTTGAGGGGCGGATAAATCCGGAATCTAGTAGCTCTTTCAATTTTCTTCTTAGCTCTTCTAACTCCAGTGGAGCCATTCTATAAGGACACATCGCTGGTGGCTTAGCTCCAGGCTCGAGTTCTATCTCGTAATCCACTTCCCTTCTCGGTGGTAACTTCCTTGGTAACTCTGGCGGCATCACGTCCTTGAATTCTTCTAGTACTTTTTTCACTATCTCTGGCATCTCTTCATTGAGAGGGGTGGTTTCTTCTTTTAACGCTGCTAAGTATGTCATTTCTCCCTTCTTTAGTCCCTTGTTGAGTTGCATGGCCGACAAGATCCGGGACTCCGTTTTGCTTATTTCCAAGGGTACGATGTGTATCGTTGAATCCTTGGTGATATGCATGGTTTGATCTTCGAACGAGAAAGGGCGTACCTGGTCGAAGAACTCCATCCCCAAGACCATGCAATAATCATCCATGGGTACTACGGTTAGGTCGATATGACCCTTCCATCCTCCGATCTCGATAACTACCCCATAAGCGACTCCAAGAATAGGCTCGGAAGGAGAGTTGACAGCTTTCAGCCAGCCTATTTCTTTGGTGTATTGGATGTTCATCTTTTCAGCTTCATTTTTAGAAAGGAAATTATGGGACGCACCTGTGTCTACTAAGGATTTAGTGACTTTCTCGTTTATACTAACTTCCACAAACATGAGTCCTCTTTCCTTGTTCGAGTGGGTCTCTTCTTTTGCCACCGAATTGAGGCGTTGCATTGAGCCTAGTTGTGCCTCGTCTCTCCCTTCCTTTTCTTCTTCGAAGACCATCGTATCGAAGCTTTTCTTCTTGGGACAATCTTTGATTAGGTGGGGGCCGTCACATAAGTAGCACTTGACTTCCCTTCGAGGTCCCCCTTCACTCGCCTTCCCTTTGAAAGTTGATGGTCTTGCAGCGGGTTTATCATCCTTCTGTTGCAGCCTAGTTGTCGGTCTCTCTCCCCCACTAGGTTTCCTAATCGGGGTATCTCTTCGGAAGTCCATAAGGTCTTCTGCTACTGCTATAGCTTCGTCAACATCTTGGACGTTCCTCCTCTTGAGCTCGTTGTAAGCCCATGATTGTAGTCCATCTTGGAAGTAAAATAACTTGTCTTTCTCCTGTAATTCGGGTAACTCCAACATCAAGGCGGTGAATTCTGCTACGTAATCTTTGATAGACCCGACATGTTTCAATCCTCGGAGTTTCTTCATGGCAACGTCCTCATCATTATGGGGGCAGAATTGTTTCTTGAGTTGTCTCTTAAACTCGTCCCAAGGGTCTATGACATATAAGCCTTTTCCAATGTCGCCATGCTTCCGCCTCCACCATAGTGCCACATTTTCACTCAAGTACAGAATGGCGGTGTCTATTTTGTACTTGTCATCCTTTACTCCGATAGCATTGAAATAACATTCTAGGGACCAGAAAAATTCTTCAAGTAGTTTAGGATCACGCTTACCTCCATATTTCGAGGGCTTAGGTGCTTCTGTGTGTGGCATCATCTTCGTGACAGATCCTCCGGCTATCGCTGCTTTGCATAGCTTCACCTCATCTTCCAAAGCGTTTATCTTCTTACGAAACTCATTTCGCAAGGTGTTGACAAGTCCAAGGACTTCTTCCTTGATGACACCGATGGTCTCCTTCAATCCATCGCTCATGTCACTTATCTCCGCAATGAACTGATCGACGGTATCCTTCCATTCAAGGATCTCCCCGACGTTGATCTCCGTCCTTGTAAGCTTGTTTTCTAAGCTTGCCAAGGCATCTATCGATTGTTCCCTCTTCTTGGACTTTCTTCCTCTCTCTTCGACGATAGGGGGTAGGTTTGCTACTTCGCTACTTCCTGCTTCCGTAGTCATGATCTCTTGCTTGTACAAAACCTGGCTCTGATACCACGTGTCACGGGACAACACAATCACCGTGTGCCACTTAGTGTAACTTCGACTAAGTCAGGCTACGACACTTCTTTTGGATGAATAAACGACTAAGTAAGCAAGAGAATAAAGGTTTTGAAGTTTCTACAAACGAAAGAGAACTTCTATTAGAGAGCTCGAGAGAATACAAGAGAACTTCCAATGGTTTGGAGCAAATGAGCTCCTCCCTATTTATACTTGTCCTTCCCCCTCTTGGGAAGTTTCTAGATATTACTACATTAGTCCTATATTCTTGACTAATCTAGAATATTCTACCAAGTTACATATATTTACAAGTCTTCATGAAATGTTCTAAATCATTCTTTGATGTCCTAGAGAAATCTAGGACGTTCCAGGGTCTAATGTGCTATACTTGTAAGTTCTCCCATTTTCTTGAGTACTCCGGAAGAGTCTAGAATCTCGATCGTGACACTAGGCTGCTGTAGCGAGTGACTTCACCAAAAGGCTCGAGCCTTTTTATTTGTTCACATTGCCATGTGTCGTCTTTAGAAATGTGTATTAAATTTATGTTTATATATAAAACTACTTTAGTTACTAACTATATTTTATTTTTGGTGAAAAAACAAATAAAATATTCTGGAATATATAATTTATTTTTCTCTACAAAATAAAACCAATATTGATATAGCTTTTTATATAGTTTTTTAGTATAAAATGAGGTTATGTTGGGTTGTTAATGGGTATGAATAATTAGATTGGATTGTATAGATGGAAGAGAGAGAATTTTTTTTTTATAGAGAAATAAGGTTGGGTTGGGTTGCTAATGGTGATAGTCTAAGAACCCTCCAGTTTTCTTTTTGCATCTCTCACACCACATGATCTCTTTACTTTAAATCTCATCGACAACCATCACCTCCGGTGTCATCTTCATCTGCCAAGCATCAACGTTATCTTCATCCAAATCCTCACATCAACTAATCAAAGAGAACAAAGAACCAATGAACCACAAAACACACACACATGTGTGTGTGCAAATGCGATACCGAGAGGGAGGGCAAGAGAGAAAGAGAGATAACATGATGGCGAAGTGGTGTTCGTTCTAACCATCAGACCACTGATGTCGTCCCTTGTGAGCTTCAAGAAATCCCTCATCCTGGTACTACACCTCATCGCCTTCTGGATCTGCAACTCCGCGGGTGGAATCCCAATGAAATTTGCTTCATTGATGGGTAGCGGCTGCTAGGGTTATTAGAAGAAAATAATAGAGAGCAGAGGGTTTTTTGGGAGGTGGTTGGAGGTTGTTTTGGCTAGGTTGGCTTGCGATGAGGATGTAGTGTATTGTGGTTTCTAGTTGTCAGTGAGGTAGTGCATTGTGGTTTACAGGGAATGTAAAAGGAAAATAGGGAAAGGGAAAGGGGTATTTATTTTATTTTTTTTAATTTAAAAATAATAAACAAATAAAAGGAAACTAAAAAAGAAATTATTGAGGGTAAAATAGCCATTCTACATACACTAGGGACAATCCAAATTAATTTCTGAAAATACTGACTGAACGTGTATTTTGGCACCTACACGAGAGACGATTCGTGTAATTTACTATTTTATTAAAAAATGAAAAAAAAAATGAGAGGTGGTCATTTTCTAGGTTAAAAGGGTATGATGGGAGAATAGGTAGAAATGATGTGATACTGATATAGAAGAGTGAAATTGAGGAAAATAAAAGGAGCACACCCGGGTCTCACCTATCATCCTTCTTTTATATGACACACAACCTTTATTGCTAATATTCTTAATTGGTTTACTCATAACCTCTTATCTTCTGTAACATACACGAATAGTTTAGTGATTCCATTGTTAGACACACATAATACATTTTATGTTTTATTCACACTCCTTCATAAATTGTTTATGTATGTCTCTACATGAGATAAATGGGTTCCCTACCACCCCCACTCTCTAATATTTGTGAGGTCTTGGGGAGATGAATTTTCTTTTCTAGAAATGCATCACATATTCTTCTCATGTCCATCTCTTGATTGAAACCAATATTTGAACTTGAAACTTTATCCGGTGAGACATAACAATTGACTGAGAAATATATATTTCGTATAATGAACATGATTTCTTCTTTACCATTTGAAGTATTAAGCTGATTGGACCAAATAACGAATGTGACACTGTAACCCTTGTCTAACATTTTGAAACATATTATTTTGGACACTCTTCAACTCTTGTCATCCTTAATCGGTGTCTACACAAATCTCTAAAAACTTTGAACCGCATGCACGATTCCACAAATATAAAATCGAAACATCTAATTTTCTAAAGGACATATACCACACAATTAAACCTATTATTACACATTAATTCCATATATTTGATTATTCAAGTTTGAAACAAAGGGAATTGATAAATGGTTCATATATGTTTATACCTTACAATTTAGAGGTGAGCAAAAACCGCACGGTAACTAAAATTAACCGCAAAATTCGTAACCGATTAACTGCAACCGCAATAAAACCGATGGTAAAGTTTTCTGTTTTTCAAAAACCACAAATTTGCAGTGTGGTGCGGTCATTATTTTTCAAAAACCGCACCGCACCACATATATTATATACAATTTTTTTTAATTATTAATATATTAAATATTAAAAATAAGACAAGTTTCATGGATGAAAGAATGATAAAATTCTAGAAGACAAAAATGTTGGTTTTTCTTATTTTTAACTTTGGAAAATGGTGAAATTTGACAATTTTAAGATATTTATTGTTAATTACTAGCGATCTAACGTTTTTAAGATATTAGTTGTTTGTAATTTAAGTTAATTGTCTTATAACGTATTGTGTTTTATTATTACAAATAATATGTTTAAACTCTTAAAACTGTCTGAACTCTAAAGTGTGGTTAAAAACCATACAAAATAACCGTACCAAATCAATGCGGTTAATAACTGAAACACAAAAAAAAAAACAAAACCGCACCGCAAAAATAACCGTCTCACCGTACCGCAAAAATAACCGCACCAAACGGTTTTTAAAATGGATTAACCGTATTTACGGTTAGTGGTGAGGTTTTGGCCAATAACCGCACCACGCTCACCCCTACCTTACAATTGCCGATATTTATAACACCTTTGTTTACATCCCTCATGTCTATTTCTATAATATTTATAGACAAACATTTCTATGATATCTATTGACAGTAAAGTTGTAAAAACCTAGTTATAATTATAAGACTTGTATTTGACACAACATTTTAACAAATTTGTCTAAATTCTTATTATTATGTGTATATAAAAATAGGGATGAGCAACGGGCCAAACCCGGACCAGACCGGCCCGAAGACCAAAAATTGTGAATTTTCTTACCCGAAAACCAGACCGTTTTTGGATGTATCGGGTTCGGGTACGGTCCGGTCCGGTCCGGTCTCGGGTATTAAACCGGGTTTCGGGTTTTGGACCGAACTAGGCTTTGAAATTGGTACAATGCGGGATTTTACTTAGATCACGTGCAAATGAGGTGTCTACAAAAAAAATACAAACCTTATTAGCATTTGGAACAAATAAAAATTACACTATTTAGCATAAAAACTACACTTTTTATTAAAAAAATGCGTGTTTTAACAAAAAAAGAAACAACATTGCTAATAAAAAACTGCATTTTAACAACTTTTTTGTATAAAAAACAACAAAAAACAACATTATTTATAAAAAACTGCATGTTCTTATAAAAAAATTTACATGTTCTTAAATTTTTTTTTTTGCATGTTTGAACAAAAAATAGCGTGCTAGATACATTCTTTCTTGTAAAGTGATAGGAACAAACGTTGATCAAGATTTATAAACAATGTTAAAATAAAAACATCAAATTTTATACATAATGTTATATATAACATTAACTAATAATTCAATATCCTTATCTATATATTCTAAAGAGAAAAAAAATTTCGGTCCGGTCCGGGTTAAATCCCGTATTCCGGGTACGGTCCGGTTCAAACCCGAAACCCGATTAGTGATAAAAACAAAACCCGAAACCGGCCCATTAATATGTATATCCGGTCCGGTCCGGTCCGGGTCCGGTCCCGGTTTTTTTCCGGTCCAGTCCGGTCCAACGGGTCATATGCTCATCCCTATATAAAAATAAATAATGGTAGAAAATATATAAGTATTAAGTCTTGTCTTACGGGTAACATGACTCTCATCAGCTTATAAAAACTTGAATATTGACTTACCATTAATATTATTTAGAATCTTAATTGATAGACAATCTTATTGGTGAACTTTGACGTCAAAATTACAGTCCTTGTTAATACTATATGTGATGCGTCAATTTCAAGACGTGACTTTATGTAGCCTCACCATCCCTCTCATATGGCAAATCATCATTTATCACACATACATACATGTCAGATTATAAGTGGTTATGGTTGTGTACTTTGTACTGATCAATAATCAAACATTATTTGGTATCAAACTCTTTTCTCCTTTCCACTTTTTATTCTTTCATTCCATATTATACTATTGAACTGTTTCATAATTCCCCAAAACCATAAATACACCATGTGAATACGGACAAGATAAAATGAGACTAATCTAGCATATTAAATACGCACATATGCTACCACATGGTCCCAATATGTAAGTTAATCTCAAATATCATAAAAAACATGGAATATTAACTTTCGTAAAGTATGTCTCAAATTTTGCAAATTACTTCAAAATTTTGTGTAACAAATTGTTGTGAAATATTTATCTAAACATATACTTTAAATTACGTAAAATGTTTATTTACTACCAAAAAGATACCAACATGTTAAATAATCTAAAAATAGTTTGAAGTTAATAAATAAACAAATAAAATAAATAAATACACATGAAATATAGCAATTGGAAAGACAATTTGGTATTTTTGTTAGCCTCTTAGTTATTAAAAGAAACAATGTACTAACTTTTCCAAATTACAAATATTGAAAAATACTTCTTTATATTAACGTCATTATTTGTTATTTTCCTTTATAAATATTTTATCAGGGGACACATTGACTATGTCTGATCCCTCTTGTTCGGTACATCGAGCCCTTGGGACACATTGGATACACCCAATTACCCTTGCTCAATAACATCCTAAAGCACACACATGTAAAGTAAAGGATGCATAACGTCACACAGTGTAGTGAAAAACTCACCTCAGGTACTAGAATAAACCTTCACTGTAGCCCAGAACCCACTCATACAATGTCACTTTTCAACACACAAAAATAGCAATCAAGATTAAAATTTGCTCCCATTCGCCGTTAAGCATGTAAGCAAACTACTATATTAAGTTTCTAGATTCTAACCCAAAAAATCAGCCTGCTCGAGGCCAATTTAACACCACCAAAGCCCACCCAAGTTACAATATTTTTCCATATTCCAGTAGAACAATCTCTTATATTTCCACAAACTACTTGTATAGGTCCATATAAATTTTCTACAATTTCCTATGGATTTTACAAAATTGCATATCAGTTCAGCTAATTTCAAACCAGTCTGTGAAAATGACAATTTCACCTTAGTGAGAATCAACATCAAGTCAAAAAAAAAAATCACGGATATACTAGACTCAAATATGAACTTTGAGTATTTACAGATCCTAAATCCGGCTCTCGATGATTTTTCTAGTATTTTTACAAAACAGGGGAAAATAGGTATTTTCATATAATTTTCTACCTTTGACTTTTAAGGGTTAATTGACATCTTAACCCATTAAGCCATAACAAAATGAATCCCATGCTTGCAATTAAGTTCTTAACAGTAGCAAAAACTCACTAATTCAAAAGGACAATTCCAACTTCAAACCATGACTAAAAGTATAATGTTTTTAAGGGAAAAGTAAAATATGATGCTAAAAGAGAAAACACAACTACAGTTAGGGTTTTCTCCAACATTAACCCACTTTGGAGTTGGAAGGGCATCACTCACTACTACCATTATGTAGTGGGCAGTGGTAACACCCGGATTCCAAAACATATCGGTTTAGGGCTTCAAGGAGTCAAATGCATGGTTTGGGGTAAAACCAAGTGTCACGATGTGACAAGTGATTAAGGGGCTGTTTTTTTTTTGTGTGCAGATCTGCACAACCACTTTTGTCTGTGCCGCACAAACAACGCGCACACATATGCCCTCACAGAGTGTTTGCTTTTTGGAAGTGCGCAGATCAAAAAACGTCTGCCCGAGGTCTTCCTGACGCAGAAATGGGTCACTGTCTTCAAAGGTCTTCACGCCTCATTTTAACCTAAACAAAAAAAACATTGCCTATCTTTTTTTCCTTTCTCCGTCGCCTATCTTTTTTTTTTTTTGCTGAAAATGACTTTTTTTTTTATGTTTATGACATGAAATTAAGTTTGAAAAATCAATTTATTTTAGTACCTACAGACGTTAAAAATCAACCAGACTTCTTATTGCAGACTGCAGACATTTGGTCCACCTCTTCTATTGTAGAGGCTTGCAGATATGATCCGCAGACTGCAGATATTTTGACTTCAGAAAAACAAACAGCACCTAAATGAAAAATGTCGATTTAACTTAGATCACGACATGAGCCATAGGGATGTGTTGTAGCCCGATCCCATAATTTTTTAGGGTTTCCTTCGTATTTAAACCCGATAAACCTCATTTTAGGGTTCATTTACATCCTTCTTCGTCCTCAAGCATAGAAAAACCCTAAACCTAGCCTCTTGTGATTCTTAAGCTTTAAGTGGTGTTTTGGTTGTTTGAAGAAGAAGAGATCACATTTGGAGCATAGATTCAGCTTGGAAGCTTCATTTGCATCTCTTTGCAACATATTTGGCCCATTATGAGTAACCAAGATTCAAGCTTTATTAATCTTTGTTGCTAGATCTAAGGTTTTATGCATGATTATCCATGATTTGATAAATTAGAGTGTTAGGACTCCATAAAGTTAGCAACTTTATGGGTTCTTAGAGTCCCTTGGTGTTTATATGTGGTGGATCTGAAGTGTGGGTGATGTTTGAGCTCATGGTTAAGGTTTTGACCTCATTTTTTTCATGAATTCCCTAATTTGAGCTCAAGTCTTGCATTTATATAGTCACCAAGGGACCCTAAGGATCCATAAAGTTGCTAACTTTATGGAGTATCAACACTCTAACTCTTAAATCCATGGATAAACATACATAAAACCTTAGATCTAGCAACAAGGAAACAAAAATCTTAGATCTTGGTTACTCACAGTGGTCTAGAGGTGTTACTAGAGGTTACAAATGGAACTTACAAGTTGAATCTATGCTTCAATGGTGATCTCTCCTTCTTCAAACCACAAAAACTCCACCAAAAACTCAAGAATCACAAGGAGAGGCTCGGGTTAGGGTTTTACTGAGCTTAGGGACGAAGGAGGCTATTTTGGAACCCTAAAAATGAAGTTGATGGGGTTTAAATACGAAAGAACCCCTAAAAGAACATGGGCTTGGGTTGCAGCGCATCTCATGTCATGAGCTCCTATTGCTCACGTCCTGAGATCAATTTAAATTGAAATTTTATTTGATCACTACTCACGTCGTGACCTCTCTATGTGAGCCATGGTTTTACCCAAAAACCACGCCTTTGACTCATCGAAGCCCCAAATCGGTCCGATCTGGAAACTGGGTGTTACGTTTTTCCAGCATTGACTTTCAAGGGTTAATTGACATAACAAAAATGGCTCCCAAGTTGGAAATTAAGTTCTTAACAGTAGCAAAAATTCACTGAATCAAAAGGAATATTCCCACTTCAAACCATGACTGAAAGTACAATGCTTTTAATGGAAAAAGAAAAGTATGATGCTAAAGAGAAAACACAACTTGGGTTAGGATTTTCTCCACCATTAAGTCACTTTGGGGTTAGAGGGGCATCACCCACCGCCACCATTACATGGCGGGCAGTGGTGTTCGACTGGTGATGGCCATGGTTGGTTGCCAAGGCAGTTCGTGGTGGTTGTGATGAGATTTCGAACAAAGGGAAGAAAAAAGAAGGAAAATGATTGATAGTGTGACATCCCCAATTTCAAGGCTAGAAAAGACCAATTTTTTTGTGCTTATTTAAAATTAGAGTATCCTTTTTGAAGCATACTATTTCGGAATTTGTTCGTAAAAACATGATAATGATATTATCAAAACATTTTTGAAGAAATGTATTTTATTTTATATTAAAAACTTAGGATTTCATCGTCAATACAATACATAAGCATAAACGGAAATAATATATGCCTTACAATCATCTATTATTCTACTATCCTATAATCCTGAAATTTCTCATCTAATCATCATACATGTGCTCTCGTGCCACTACCTGTAATATGAGAAACTGAGTGGGTTTGGGGTCACATTTGGGAACCTGGTGAGCACATAGGGTTTTCAACCCACAATAATTAAATTCTTTAAATTATATATATTTTTTCATCAAATCATTCAACCCAATTACCAATTCTTGTTATCCTCACTTTTTGTCCCTAAAGCATCTAATTCGGGGGGACTTATCCTAAGAATCATCTTTGGGATAGACAATAATGCCTATGGGATTCCTTGGCAATATATATATATATATATATATATATATATATATATATATATATATATATGTATATATATATATATAAGGCAACCATGTAGGGATGGAGTACACCTGGTGAACACATAGTTCAAAAACACCTACAGGTTGCGAGTCTGCTAGCATTCCACTGGACTATCTGGAATAGTTTGTGGTGGTCATCTATACTCCGCTAGATGACTCAACATTAAGTACATGTCGTACCAAAAGTCGATGCCTCTCTCATCTATTTCATATTTCATTTACCCATCTCTACCAAATATATTTATAGGTATAAAATACGTATACAATGTAAATCGAATAAAACATGTATATATTGTTCATCTAACATAGATATTAGAAACACGGATAATAGACACATATATCATGTAATTATCTTAAATACTTCATATCTATGTGTAAGATAAAATTAACCATGCACTCACTTCTTGTGATGACTCGAAACTCTGACAACGCTTCTCTTCTAGCAATTGACTTTTCCTTTGACGTAACCTAGTATCATTATCACTAAGTCTTAGTCTAATATTCTACGTGAGTGAAAATAGTCTAGACCTATCAATCATTCCATGAATATCGATAGTTCTATCAAATAAGGATCATCCATGTAGGACGGTTGGGAGGCAAGACCATTTCAGCGTATAACCTTTCTGAAATCCAACAACCAAGCCAAGATGACCATTCTAATCACCTCTCCAGTAAGTATATTAATCGGTATTATAAATTGGAATTTCTTATAGTTTTTATTTACGATTTCATAACAACGACTATGAATTTTAATATAAATTACACGAAAATAAGATGGAGTGTAATTTCACTTACAAGGATTTCCTAGACAAAAGTACGGAAATTATATTGGCATGACTTCGAGCTGATAGTGATCTTTGAATCAATCAACATACCGTAAATACTAAGGAAAATTCTGACCAAATGAAGTAGATAGAGAGAGAGAGAGAGAGATTTGGATATATGTGGGGTAGAATGAACACAAGACATCGATTTATAGGCTGATCATCGACCATGAAAGATACGTAAGGGTAGGTCCACACCATGCACCTTCTTAGGCGCTACTCTTCCCCTTTGAATGCTTGACATGTGGAGATCAATGGCTGGGGCATCGTGGCGACTTCTAGAACGTCGTGCCTGAGGCGCACACGTGTGTGCCGAATTTCAAGATTTCAAAATTGTGTAACTTCTTCATACTGACTTCGTTTTTGACATTATTTATATCTTTGAAAAGCCCTGGACGAGATCTACAACTTTCATTTAGACCCTGTCAGCTAATTTTGACTTTATTTTTTTTACATAGGTTTAGACTGTTAAAGCTTGTATAAAATGCTTAACTCTCTCATCCGGCGTCCATTTTCAACTGTCTTTATATCGTTGAACTCCTATTAACTAGATTTTCAATTCTCGTTTAGATTGTTTGGCTAAAAATTGAACGATCTAAAATTCGATTTCTAAGATGTATTCTGCTACGCTGAATCTTAGAAAAATCATAACTTACTTTAATGAAGTCAGTTTTAGACGTTCTTTATATGCACGCTCTTGGTTTAATGACTACTACGATTTTCGTTTAAATCATGAAGGATAAAAAGCAACTTAACAACAATTCACTTTTTACGACGCGTGTTGCCATCTCGGGTCGAATCACGAAACTTCAAACGATCATAACTTTTTCATTGTAAGTCATAGTGGATTGTCCATCATATCTCCGAAACCATTATTACGACTACTTCATCTTTCATCGAGGATGTTTGGGCTAATTATTATTCTATTTTTTATGCTTATTTTATTCTTAGACAAAACTACAAAAATAGTCCATGTTGTATGTATTTTTTCTGAGGTTTAGTCCAAGCCTCGACTTTTTTGGCTTCATGGTCCTTTTAGCCTAGTTTGTATGTGGTTTTGTTCCATCCGAAATTAAAATGACTATTATACCCTTTCATTTTAAACTCAAGACACTCAAGAACATCTTCCGCCACTACCACCGTTCGATCACCGTCTGCCACCACCATATTCTGCCACCGCCACTGTCTGCGACCTCTATATCCATCTAATTTTTTTCTAACACTTCATCTCTGTCTAAAAATCATCCCGGAAACAAAAACCATACACAAACACACTCATAAATCTAGTCGTGTTTCTGTTTCACTATCGGGAAGGTAAAAGTTGATTTTGAATCTCGTTGGAACACCCACATACAAACCGCTCTCTCGGATTAACACCTATATAAAAATTGATTTCAGTAAATGAAAAAACACACACATACATATAGTAAAATCGATTTATGGGATGAACACAAAACACACAAATCGATTTACAGGATTAAGGTTTCACGATTTCTAGGAATCAATTTTCTGTTCAGAAAACACACAAATAGATTTTTCTCCACCGGAAAGCATCTCCATAACC
This sequence comes from Lactuca sativa, assembly GCF_002870075.4. NCBI lineage: Eukaryota > Viridiplantae > Streptophyta > Magnoliopsida > Asterales > Asteraceae > Lactuca > Lactuca sativa. The sequence goes on along the minus strand of NC_056630.2, from coordinate 5,789,880 downwards.
CCTATTTTTTACAAAAGCATCACCAACTTCCGATACGCTAGCGCTGCCACCATATCTCATTTGGATAAGGTCTTTCGACAAAGAAGAAGGACGTTGACGATCTGAAACCCTAACTCATCGAAGGATGTGTTATGTTTTCGAGAAAGAGAAATACGTGTTGTTCATCTTCTCCGGTAAAGTCGGATTTAGAACCCGTGTTGTTTTGCAGCAGATGTGTTGCTTTGAGGCGACGGTTAGGGTTTTGGTCCTCACCGAAAAATTGAGTACATTTTTTAGAAAGAGAAATACGAAGAGTTTATGACTAGAGTTCTCAATTCCTTCCGTTTACATCAGGAGACGGCGACAGGTTTGGAAAAACGAAGGCAAAAACGAAGGCAGCGCTAGGGTTAACAATGGTTGTTGTCTCTAGAACCGTAGTCGCTATAATGCGGTGGTTGTCTCAAGAAACATCAGTCGCTAGAAAACTCATGTGTCATAACATTCTTCAGAATTTGTGATTGTATTTTTTTTCTTGTAAAAATTAGGGAAATAATGGATGATAATTATTCAAACGAGAGAGGGGGGGTATGTGGATGATAATTATTCACTATGCTTTAACCTCTCTCCCCTCGGTTTCAGTTGGTTAAAAACCTTTGTAACATCTCAACAATTACAACCAATTTAAACTTTTCAAATCAACCAATTTACTAATAAAGGTGTTTTCAAAACATTGTTAAAATAGAGTCTTCCAAGATCAACAACATAAAAATCACGATGTGTACACTCATGCCTTCACCTTCCCACGATCCTCGAAAGTACCTGAAACCATAACCAAAAACTATAAGCCATCGCATAGCGAGTTCCACCAAATTACCACCACACAACATGTAATCAAACAGATAACGGATCCACAACCTCCTAGTTGGATTACCCCTGGCCCACAACCTTACGGTTGGAATGCCCAATACATAACGGGTCCACAACCTCCTGGTTGGATTACCCCAAATCACAACCTTACAGTTGGAATGCCCCGGTACGTTGACTTACAACACAAAGTTGTACAATCTCAACCCTTCCATACCATATCAAGATGCACATAACAAATAACATATATCCACATACAGATAAAACATATAACCAGTTAACCTACTAGCAAGCAGACATACATATTACTACTATATGGAAACATCCTATATACTAGTATACATAACAAAAAAGGGTTGGCATTGGTGCCTTCGACCCACAAAAATAGTGAGGAAACTCACCTCACAGTCTGACGAATAGTTAATCAATACTTTGCTCCAAATATCGACTCTACATGTCACCTATTCAACAGATTGAGACCAAGACTCATCTTTTGCTCAAAATACCCTTAAGTTAAACATGGTCAACCTTGGTCAAAGTCAAAGGCAAAGTCAACAGGTCAAGAAAATTCAACCCATACCGAGTACGCCCCACGTACACAAATTCCAGATCGGGGCTCCTTTAGGTGTACGCCCGACGTTCGACAGGTTACACCCAACACATGCGATGACTTAATAACTTTATTTTGAGGACTTATTTCCTTAAGCCACTGCATCCAAATCTCAGTCTTAGTCCCAAATGGCATCCTAAACAATAAAAGTTTCCAACATTATGGTTCTACATGTCTAAATCAAGCCCAACAACAAAACCCTGCCTTATCTCAACCACTAAAGGTATTAATGTCTTGTGTGAAAGAATCTCAGGGGCCAAGATCATATTTTATGACTCAAGACATGAAAATATACCCAAAAGGACAGCCCAAACGTCCTAAAGCATGTCGTATGTAACATCCTGAAATTCAAGTACTTCTAAATCCATCCCTATGGTTTTATCATATGACATTTTAGTCCCTAAATCCATGATGCAATTTGGTAATTTGAGTAGCATGAGTACGTTGAGCATACATGAGGGTACGCTGAGCGTGTCAGAGCGCGCCCTAGTACGTTGGGCGTACACTTGTGTATGCATGGTGTACTCTTGTCAGGAGAAAACCCTAATTTTTAGGGTTCGGGTGGTATAATATATAATATATATGGATCATTTCACCCCACCTTTCCAACCTTCATACCCTTTGAGTCATCTTTGGGAAACTCTAACCCTTAGCGAGTGTATTTTGAGCTAAAGATTTTGTTTTTTGTGTGTTCAAGGAATAAAAAGTTGCATTAAGGAGCTTGGAAGCTTGAAGCAAGGCTTGGATCTGGAATTTTTGCCTTTTTCTCCATCATTCCAAGGTATAAAGTTCATACGTTGGTGGATTGTTTGCTAGATCTATTTATTGGATGTTTTTATGCTTCTTTTGTTGGATTAGGTGTCTAAGCCCATAACTATAATTGGTATGTACTTGAACCGATAGTAACATGGTCCATTGTGGGTTGCCTTCACCAGAACAATTTGATAGGATGGATATTTGAGAAAAATGTTATTTGTGATTTATTAATATATTATAAGTATAATATATTAATTGAGGAATCATATTATTTAATTGGTATTGATCAAGAATTAGTTTGGAATTAATTTAGTGATCAAAAGAGATTAATTAAATTAACGGGGACTGATTGAGTAAATCAGTGATACTTATAGTTTGGGCTAATGATCCATGTTGATTATGTGGAATATATCCTTGTGGATTCCATGAAGATTTAGTCCAAAGGGATTATCATATGGATTATTAGATTAAAGGCCCAAGGAAGTGGATTAGGGTTTACAAGTTGAAACTCTAGGAATTCCACACTATAAGTGTAACCCTTTAGCTCAAAAAATCGGCACCAAGAGTTACAAGAAGAGCCCTAGCTGATTTTGTGCCTCATAGCCTCTCTCTCAAAGTCCTATTTGTTCATGGTGTTTGTGAACCATTTGAGGCATCACACTTGAGGTGCTAAACTCTTCAAAGACCAAATTCTACATGCTACAACTAAGAGGTATTCTTCTAACTAGTTTTTTTATGTTTCAAGTATCAAAGTTGTATGCTAGTTATTCTTCTAACTTAGATCCAAAGCATTAGGGTTGTATGTTCACCATAGGAGTGTTATAGTACATAAAACCAATAGTGGTATCAGAGCCATGGGTGTTTTCTATTATGTTGATGCAATTGTGCTAATTTTCAAAGTTGGAAATTTTCAATTTTTGCTGTCTGACTGCTGGACTCGACGAGTCCCATGAGTAGACTTGTCGAGTTGGATTATCTGGGGATGAACTCGTCGATTCCATGCCCTGACTCGACGAGTTGGGCAGTCTGTTGACAGAATTTTTCGAGTTTTTGGCCATTTTTGGATTAGGATCATTACCACAAACTATTTTGGTTCATAAAATTTTATTTTGTTGATATAGTAATGAATATCCCCATCCAATAACATGATGATTGCCAAATTTTAAGATAATTACTTGATTTTGTGAAAAACTAATTATTTGTAAAATTTGAATCATTTTACTACAAGAGTTGAATTAGATCAATTTAGTAAAAGGTAAAATGATATGATTATTTTTTTAGTTTAAAGTTTGATCTAAATGTTTCTTGAAGAGTTTCATAACTTGTCCTCAAGTAATGGAACTTGAAAAATCTCATTCATGAAATAAATTAACTCCTTAAGTTATGGAATTCAGGAGTCTTGAAAGGTTACAAAATTTGTCATCAAGTTTAGGAATCTAAAAGGTTTTGAAGAGTTTCAAAACTTGCCCTCAAGTTTTGGAATTTAAAATTTGATTAAAAGTTTTAATTGTGAAATATTAAATTCTAAACCTTTTGGCTTCATAACTTAAATTTAGACTTAAAAGTTTAATTATGGCTTTGTTGATAATTAATGAAAAGACTATTAATAAATCCATAATTATATGGTTTGAGTTTAATTAAATTAAAATTCTAGTTTAATTAACAGAATAAACCACCTAGTATTTTAAATGTATAAAATACACCTGTATACTATATAACATTAAAAGTCTAATATATTATATATGTATAAGTTAAAAAAAGTCAATCTTACCGTTAGTAGGCCTCATTCACGAAGCTGGTCTATAAGGGGTGTTTAAGGAAGCGGCCTGTAAAATAACCGCCATTGGGTATCCATTCTTACCCACCGCACCCTTGACTAGTGGATGGTCGTTACCCGAACAGGTTTGACAGGACACTTAAATCATCATTAAAAGTATAATGAAATATAAAGTAACTAAACACTTTATAAATTCCCAATCTTAGTTTCTTTAGGGAAAATGTGAATTTGATGCTAATCCATGAAATTGCACTTTGCACATTGTCAAGTCGTTAGTGGAGCGTGTGTGGTTAACCGACACACTAACTTGGACTAGTAAGGGTGGAAAATGGTAGCTCGATGTTTATCATAGATCAATGGAGCATGTGTGGTTAACCGACACATTGATTAGTTGATAAATGACTTCGAGAGTACCAAGCTAATTTGCATGGTTATTCACACCTTGTTTGTGATCCTCGATATCCCAGTCACAAACTTGATTGGCATAATAGAGATTAAACATGCCATTGAAAAGTTCAATGAATATCAAAAGAATCTAGGAATTTCAATTCATTTAAAACCTAATATTCATCTTTGTTTTTCATGGTGGAAATTGGTAAATCGTCATTTACCAACCTTCAAATATTTTGCAATTGGATTACGGCATCCCTCTTCCGAATTGCAGAATATTGTGTTGGTCCTAGCCTTAATATTTCATTTGGGGTATTATATTAATGACTTAAATCAATTAACTTGAATTTCTCCTTTGTAGATGTCTAATTCTGACAACTATGGTCTTCCCGAGTCCTATGAAAATAGCTTCCCTCACAAAGATGATGTTCCACCTTTCGATCATGAAAATGGACATCATTCTTCACTTCGTCCACCTCCTACAATTATTCTCCCTAACCCACATGTTCGTCGACTTGAAAAGTTCTAGATCACTCAAGCCCCATTGGCAAGCAAACATGAAGATGGAAAGTTTGTATGTGCTCACGTCTTGGACATAAAGCTGCATATTGACAGTCTGGAAATGTTGGATGTCGTGTTCCCAAGGAAGTTGGCTGTTGACTTGGTTCTTCATTCGCTTCCTAAGTCATATGGTGAGTTTGTTAAAGACTACTATGTGACAGACCACGACGTAACCCTTATCGATCTTACCTATTTGCTAATTGTTGCTGAATCAGAAATGATTTGGTGCACTGGTAATGCAAATTTGATTGGAAGATCTACTTCCCATACTTCCATGGACATTGACAATGGTGACATTGGAAGTCCAGAAAAGCTTTATCTTCCGAATGGAAAGGGATTGGCCAAGGTAAAACCGTTTGACCAAATGGTAAAAAGAAAGGCTAAGTTTGAGATTGTCCCGTGTGCCATTCCAAAAGAATCTGTTTGCTTCTACTTCCTAGAGAACGGGAATTCGTTGCGAAGCTGCCTTATTTACCTGAAGGATCACAAGGATGGTAAAGTCAAAGTGTTTGACTCTGCTTCAGGTAAGTCCACTATCTAACTCTATTAATGTCCTATTTGTAGATTCTTAATACATGATGTGATAAGATCACATTCTGATGTTTTGTAGGATCGAAGAAGAGAAATAAGCTTAAAGAAAGAGCAGGTTGAGTCTGATCACGAAGAGATGGATTTCGATCTCATTATTCGATGATCAGAATTTTGAGTTGCTGCATAGGAGTTATGATAGATTGCTTAGGAATATTTAGTAACACAGTTTTCATTTGTAATTGCATTGTAAGGACAAGATTTTCAGCAATTTTATAAATAAAGAAAATTTTGATTTTATCTTATTTTATATTTCCTTGCAATGACATTTGTGAAAATTGGTGTTTGTATGTTTCTATTTTTGGCAATATGGATTTGATTCTTTCGTTGGTGGTAGTGTCTAAATTTACCAAAAAAGGAAAGATTCCCATCACCAAAGTTTCAGTTGGACAAAAAATTGGAATCATGCAACTTGTGTTGTATGATGAATGAGAACTTTCATCTTTGGGAAATTAAGACTAATTCCTTGTTCACATATATATGTGAGTCAAGTGAAGGACTAAGAGATCGAGTACACATTATTGTGCATTGATCAAGTCCACCACAAAGAACAATAAGACTATTTGTCATGATTTACTAAGAGTTCAGTGAATATGATTATGCTTACAAGATTAAGTGTTATTCTGAATCATTGAAAAAGTTTCAATGTATAGAAGAATGAATGAGAAGAATCAATTAGGCAGAAAGATGAAAATTTCTCCCATCTGAAAGGAAATGATAATACTTTACTATCGTGTTTTATGATCATCTTAATTATTATGAAAACCATATCACAATTGATCCTCTAAGGACATCTTAGTGCATTTGTATGGCTAAGAAGAGAAATCAGGAATTATTGAAATGGTTAAATCAATTAAGGTGAATCATACTTTGTTCCAAAATCAAGTCTTAGAGTCATACTTCGAGATTGTGCCTTGAGTGACATATCTTAAGTAGGTTTAGAACACATCATGAAATGTGGAGTAAGAGATGGGTCTTGATCATGCACATTTGAAATTGGTGGTTGTGATGTTTTGGATAAAACAAGGACCAAGACCAATTATATGAAGTGTTATTCTTGATACGAATCCACACTAACTGTTAAATATTTGTTTGTCAAGGAATGTATCTTGACAAGAGAATCTTATATGTCAACAGGTCAGTGGGAGTCTTAAAGACCTTGAAAAGTTTCAAGAACAAATCAAGAATAAACTTATTATTTATCACTTGCACATGACTTGAGGTTCGTAACCTATCTTGTTAACATATTCTTGTTTCCTTGCTAATTCCAGTTAAATTTGAATGTGCATGTGAGTTCTATGAGTTCTCAATTGATTGCATAAGGCAAATGACCTTGATCAATGAAAATTCAGTGATCAGTATGGGTGAGCTGCTCAACAACTTGGAAGACATGGTAGGCCCTTGTGCTGCCAAGTAGCGAGAAATTAAGAGTGACCAGGTTCAATCCATATGAATTTGATTTTGTCATAGACCTTGTCTTATGATAATGGTTGGTAATGACAGATTCGCATGGATAGGAACACATACACCATAAAATCTAAGTGTCATAAGGTTTTTCTCCACTTCATGAAAATGATAGTGAGGAAACGCTTTCACTAAGTAGCTTTTGAGAAGATAGCAGTTGTGTTAATTGCGTTCTCAAATTCGATTATGATTACGACATCCCTCTTCATAGTTCGAATTGTGAGAAATGACAAATAGTTTGAACATTCGGAACTTTTTGTTGTAAGTTCTGAAATAGTTTAGACACACATATGGGCTTTCTAATAAATGGTGTATGAGCTTAGATAAAGGCTTATCGAAGCATCTCGTATCAGAAATCTGAACTTTGGTAATAAAGTCAATAAAGTATTGATTTCTAGAAGTCCAACTGAGTTATGGGTACATGTCATAGCTAGTGGGAGTATAAGTGTTATGCTGGTAAGAATATAATTATCATGATAGTGGGAACATGATTATTATGTGAAGTATTGCAAGTTAGCAATATTGGTTATAGGAAACAAAGGTTAAGAATTTTGCAAAGTTGCAGAATTTGAAAAGTTGTTTCACTATAGTAAGGGAGAGGATACTTATACTTTATTTCGAATCTAAAAGTTTAGATTAAAGTATTAATTAGACTTAGTTATGAACATATATGAATATCAGGTTGAAATGTTTCAACATTGGAAATTCCATATATGGAAATATTATAGCAAAAGACTGGTCAAGTATCATGTCTTTATGTAAGACGTTATGAATCGTATCCTATATGCTTCGGGTATAGGATTGACTGCATATGCTATAATATTCACGTGTTCTAATTTTACAAATGCCTAGGGCATTAAGAGGGAAAAAAGACTAGAACCGGATATGACTAAAGTTATTAAACAACTATCAGGGATGATCTAAGGTTTGCTAAGGGTTGGTTGCTTGTATTTGGAAGTATAGTAATGGATGGATTGTATTGACATTCTATGAATAGACAAGATTCTATTTATAATGAGTTGTCATATGGCATATATGGAAATCTTTCCATAATGGGAAATGGATATTAAGAATCTATGTGAAAGTTAGAAACTTTTATGCAAGAAGGATGTTCAAAGGAATGTAATTTGAATTTGAGACTTCACTTCTATGGAGTTTTTCTTGTGACAAAGGAATACTTTGTAATATCGTTGGCGAAGTCTCTGTGACTTTTGTACCTCGATATTACAAAAGGAATCACTGCATGATAGTTTAGAATCTTACACTTATGATAAAGATTTGGAATTATGAAATAGATTTCATTGAAAATGTGGCTATTTCACAAATAAAGGAGCATAGGCAAACATAGTGTGCATGCTTAGAGCATGGGATAACTATTGTTTTAATTCAAGTATTCAGTTGATTAATCGAAACATTATACAATGAATAATGTGTAATCAATATGGTGATTAAATAAAAGGTGTTTTATTTATATTCAAAAGTTTTGAGACCATGTTGAATTCAATTATTCTTGTGTTTCACTTTGCATGTTTTGACTTCTCGGATAATAAGATTATTCAAACTATCCACAGTCGATCATACTTTGGAAGTAGGTAATGAGGTGAGACTGTCATGAATCCGTTTATAGATTGTCTAACGTGTTTAGACATAACACAAGTTTGTTGCAGTGTTCATGAGTACTTGATGTGTGTGAAATGCACTAGTTTTAATCCTACTAACTTAGACACAAAATAAACACACGAAAGGTAGTGTACCTATCGATTAGTAATATAGTTCAAGCAAGTAGGGTATCGAACATAGAGAATGGTAAACAATTAAAATAAATGCTAATATTATCTAAATAAAACAAGTAATAGAAAGGGGGTTTTCTAGTTTTGCAAGACTATAAACTTAAGCAATCAAATAACATGCAAACTAAGCAACTAACAACTAAAGCAAATAGACAATCAACTAAATTCAATAATGGGAAAGACTTATGTTTAGGTTTTGAATCATCTATTCCTATGGTTGATTTTATGACAAGTGCAATGGATTAATTAGCACTGGCTACCGATTAATGTGATTAGGTTCACGTTCGCTATTACTAATCCTTAGAAAACAAATCAATTTAAGCAGTGATCAAGTGATTAAACTAATAAGTTTCCTAGGTTATTGATTCGGGTTAAATAAGACTTGTAATTAGCTAATCAAATTACTAATTCAATTAACCTCTTGTTGATGGTTCGTCACACAAGGATCACACATTAATTTAACTATTTTCTAGTTAACCCTAGTGTCACATTCGCTATTCCTAGGCATATAACAATGTTTTCACACAAATCATATGAGATTAGCAATTAAGAGATGTTCGTGCAACTTAATATGTTGGTTAATTAACACATAAGGTTCTTTAACAAGCTTAACAAAACAAAATCACCAAATTAAATTAATATAATCATCAAAGCAAACCATATTCATAAATTCATTTATCCTAAACAGAAGATATGAGTTTTTATCTCATAATTAACGCAGAAAACAACTCAAAAACGAAATCAATTGATGCAAACATGGTTTAAAGAAAAGATTAGGTAAAGAGTACACTTGATTTGCCTTGATCTCCCCAAAATCGAATGATTAGACTTGATCTTCGAATTCCAGAGTTTTAGCAGCAGCTTGAATCGCAATTTGATCTCCAAGGGTTCCCGAGAGAAGTCCCAATTTTGTAAATTAAAGTCCTTTATATAGTTTCTGAAAACAGGGACAACTCGTCGAGTCCATAGACTGACTCGGTGAGTCCACCACTTAATATCCGTGTACGATAAGGACTCTTGTTGGATCACGAATCTTCAATACTACCCGGCGAGTAGGCACGCAACTCACCGAGTTCTTCAAGGTTTTTTTCCTTTCTTTCTTCTTTCTTCAATTCCCAATATTCCTATCGCTTTTTCTACTTCCTTTTGCTTCCGAACTCATATTTTAGGCTAAAAATACATTTTAAACATATTGAAGTACCTTTTGTTCATAAGTTGTAATAAAATAACCAAAAAGTATTAAGATTTAACACAAAATATATGACTAATTATGCACATATCAGTATTCTTGTAATAAGATTTGAGTATTGGATTAAACCCACGCTTATCTGAATCACTTCATGGATTTCATCACGAGTGATTGTGAGACAATAATATCTTATATTCTTGAAACGGAGACATATAGTGCAGTTTACAAGTCGATTGCACATTGATGATGTGTAAACGCACCAGTAACTTGGTGTTATAAAACACATTATTGTGTGTGATTTGATGAGTAAATAGAGCAAGCATATGAGTCGAAGTTTGTCTGTTCCTTTTACCCTAAGAGGGATAAAAGCGATATTTGTGGGCCCGTCGATAATTTAGTGATGACAACCCTAAGCGCATGGCCAAGCCTAGACTGATTTGATTTGTTCAATTAGTCGGTCGTCATAAATCATAAATTGGGAAGCATCACATGGAAAGAGAGAGTGATTATAATACATGTCTCATGTCCATACGATATCTAGAATGGAGGAATATATGATCCCTTATTTAATGGACGCATTATTGATCGGAGTTGACAACGACTTTTGAGAGCTACAAATGCTAATCGAATTTTGGAGTTGTACTTGCAATAATAGTTATTATACTTATCCAAGTGGGAGATTGTTGGATTAGGTGTCTAAGCCCATAACTATACTTGACCCTATAGTAGCATGGTCCATTTTGGGTTGCCTTCACCATAACAATTTGATAGGATGGATATTTGAGAAAAATGTTATTTGTGATTTATTAATAGATTATAAGTACAATATATTAATTGAGGAATCATATTATTTAATTGGTGTTGATCAAGAATTAATTTAGTGATCAAAAGAGACTAACTAAAATAACGGGGGTTGATTAAGTAAATCGGTGATACTTATAGTTTGGGCTAATGATCCATGTTGATTATGTGGAATAAATATGTGTGGAGTCCATGAAGATTTACTCCAACGGGCTTATCATATGGATTATTGGATTAAAGGACCAAGGAAGTGGATTATGGATTACAAGTTGAAACTCTAGGAATTCCACATTATAAGTGTTGGATTAGATGTCTAAGCCCATAACTATTGTTGGTATGTATTCGACCCTAGAGTAGCATGGTCCATTTGGGCCGCACTTCACCGAAACAATTTATATGGATAGTCTTTTGAGAATAGTATATTTATGATTTATATTAATATATTATAAGTTCTAGTATATTAATATGGAATCATATTATTTAATTAGTATTGATCAAGAATTAATTTAGTGATCAAAGGAACTAATTAAATATGGACTCTTATATATAGTATGGGCCAAGTTCATTTGGGTTGGGCTAAGCTTGCATGGATAGTCCATGGAGTTTTTAACCCATGGATCCTATGGAAATGAAAGGTCATGGGTATTAGGGTTTACATGGATGAAACCCTAATCCTCCATACTATATAAAGAGGTCTTTGGCACATGAAATGGCACTAGTGTGTGTGTAAACAAGAGTGAGCCAATTTCTAGTGTGATTACTATTCTCTCAAGTTTTCCAAGGTGTTCTTGGTGATTTGTGATTCCACTTGAGGCTTCCACACTATTGGGGCTAAGCTCTTAAAGTTCAAGACTTCAAGCTACATCAAAAGGTATGTCATCTAACTAGGCTTTTGTAGTATAGTTGCTTCATATTATGCTAGTTAGGATGAAACCTTGGAATATTGAATATTTGCATGTATAATAGAGAAACCATAGATCCAAGGTTTATAGGATTGCATATTTGCATGTACACCATAGGAGTGTTAGAATGCTCAAAACCCTTCAATAAGTGTAACCCCTTAGCTCCAAAATTGGCACCAAGAGTTACAAGAAGAACCCTAGCCGATTTTGTGCCTCATAGCCTCTCTCTCAAAGTCCTCCATTTATTCATGGTGTTTGTGAACCATTTGAGGCATCACACTTGAGGTGATAAATTCTACATGCTACAACTAAGAGGTATTCTTCTAACTAGTTTTTTTATGTTTCAAGTATCAAAGTTGTATGCTAGTTATAGGTTTCATGATTTGAATAATTTTTGTTGCATGTATAACTAGTGAAAACTTAGATCCAAATCATTAGGGTTGTATGTGCACCATAGGAGTGTTATAGTACATAAAACCCAACATATTTTTGGTCCCAAATGCTCCATCTTGTGCACGACATGTTCTGGATATTTTGAGTTGTTCTTTCAGACCCTTGGAGGGGTCCTTACTCATATAATGAGGTCACAATGATTAGAAGTGTCTCATGCATCTTGTGGAATGTCTTAATGAATTAAGACTATGTATTAAGGACTTTTTGGACATGTATAGTCATAAAGTTAGGTACTTTAGGACTCTAAGCTGCATTTTGACCATGGATCTGAAGTTTGGGCTTAAGTGCCTAAGCCATTAAGCACTTAATGAAGTTTTGGGCTTTACGAGGGTACGCTCCGTGTAGGTGGGAGTACGCCTCGTGTACTCAGTCAGCCACCCCAAAACCTGTCAATACGAGGCTTGCATACGCTAAGCGTACCTCCAGAGTATGCCCCACATACTCACAGGGAACAACCATTTTGAGTTTACTCGGTTGGGAGGACTCGGTTTGGTTGACTCAGTGGATTTTTGGAGTTTGACCATGTTTGACATAGTCTGACCGTGTTTGACCATGTTTGATCAAGTCTGACTTTTGAAGGGTATTTTGGGTATTTTTAGGATTTTGAAGGAATTGGTCACTTGGTGGATGTAGGCATTGAGCAGAGAGTTGAGATTCGGAGTTAGGCCTTATTGACTCAGTTCAGTTTGTGAGGTGAGTTTTCCTCACTATACTTGTGGGTCGAAGGCACCAATGTTGGCCCTTGGATTGATATCCTGTTATGCATGTTTTTATACTGTTGAGATCTGTTAGATCGGCATCATGGTGGATTGGATGATGTTATGCTATAGTGAACAGTTAGATCGGTATCCTACTAGATAGGATGATGTTATGCTTAGTGATTTGTATGATATGTTTATTTGTTTGCTGACTGGTTAATGGTATGCTTATATGTATTATGTGCACATGTTTGGTCGGTGGCTCAATTCATCCGCTACGACATTCGCTTTACTCGGATGGTAATGGATCTCGCAATCATAATCCTTGACCATGTCCAGCCACCTGCGTTGCCTCATGTTCAGGTTCGGCTGGTCCATAAGATATCACAAACTCTTGTGGCCAGTATAAACGGCACAATGGACCCCATAAAGATAATGTCTCCAAATCTTGAAGGCAAACACCACTGCCTCTAACTCCAGGTCATGAGTAGGATATCTCGCCTTATGCAGCTTCAGCTGCCAAGATGCATAAGCAATCACTCGTCCCCTCTACTTAAGGACTGCCTCCAAACCAGTGATGAATGCATCACAAAATACCACGAAATCTTTGAAACCCTATGGAAGGGTCAACACCAGAGCTTCACATAACCTCCATCGCAGCGTCTCAAAAATAACCTGTTGCACAAGGCCCCATCGTAAATCCACTTCATTCCTCTTCAGACGAGTGATGGGTACTGCAATCTTGGAAAAGTCCTAAATAAATCTCTGATAGTATCCTGCCAAACCTAAGAAACTTCTGATCTCTGAGGGAGATGTCGGAACCTCCCACTGCATCACGACCTCGATCTTTTTCGGATCGACCAAAATCCCGTCTTAGTTAACGAGATGTCCTAGGAACTGGACCTCTCATAGCCAAAACTCACACTTCAAGAACTTGGCATACAACCGTTTCCACCTTAATACTCCCAAAAGCTCTCGAAGGTGCTCCTCATGTTGCTCTCTGGTCTTGGAATACACCAAGATATAATCAATGAACACCATAATAGGTTGGTCAAGCATCGACCTGCACACCCGATTCATCAAATCTGTAAACACTACAGGTGCATTGGTGATCCCAAATGGCATCACCACGAACTTGTAATGCCCATAACGAGCCTGAAATGCGGTCTTCTCCACATCCTCCTATCTCACCCTCACCTGATGATACCCCCGATCTTAATTCGATCTTGGAGAACCAAGATGCACCTTGCAACTGATCAAATAGGTCATCAATCTGCGGAAGGGGATAAGGGTTCTTCACCGTTATCTTGTTCAACTCTCGGTAATCAATGTACATCCGGTGTGAACCATCCTTCTTCTTGACGAACAATATCTATGCACCCCACGACAAACTACTCAATCTAATGAACTGCTTGCCTAACAGCTCCTGAAGCTGAGAGGACAACTCCTGCATCTCGGGGGGTGCCAAGCGGTATGGTGCCTTGGCAATCAGATCCGCACTTGGAACTAGATCAATCCTGAACTCAACCTGACTCTTAGGAGGCAAACTGGTTAACTCCTTCGGGAATACATCGACAAACTTCCTAACAACCGACACATCTGAAACTGAGACCTACTCCCCCACCCGAGTATCAAATACATAGGCAAGATAACCCGCACAACCATGTTGAATATATTGTTGAGCCCTGGCTGCCAAACAAAACCATGAACCAACCCCGATACCCTCTCCATAGATAACCAGTTCTCCCTCACTTGGGGTTCGAACTACTACTCACTGGCCCTCGCAATCGATCATGGAACCAAACTTGCTCAACCAATCCATCCACCTATCAGGCATGCATCCCCCATGGGGATAGGGATCAGATCAATCGGATAAGGCACCCCGAAGATCTCCAATACACAACCGTGATACACTCTGGATGCAGAAACCCCGTGTTCATTGGCGATAGAAACCCACAACGGACACTCTAACTCCCCAAGGGGCATATCAAACTCCTTACTGAACATCTGGGATACAAAAGACCGACTCAGAACCGAGTCAAAAAACATAAGAGCAGGAAAAGAGTTCACTAGTAACATAATCATAATCATAAGCATACCATAAAATAATCGACAAAACAGTAATTAGAAAAATACCCATCACAATGTTTGGTGCCACCTTGGCCTCCCCCGATGTGAGCTGAAAAGCGCAACGTCGAGCCCTTGATGGCTCCGCCCTGCCCTGGCTTCCATCGGTGATCTTTAGAGTAGTCGGTGCTGGAGCCTACGACGGTCTAGTAGTAAGCAAAGGGCATTGGGCCTTCATATGGCCCATCTAGTCACAATGATAGCAAATCCTGGTGTTGGGTACCGGAGCCTGCTGACGACAGTCCCTCTCGATGTGGCCCTGTTTGCCACATTTTTGGCATCCAGAAGAAGATCGGAAAGCACCATCATGAACCTTGCCCCACTTCCCACAAGAGAGGCCCCTATGACTCCCATATCTCACATCAACAACCTTGAACCGCTTCACCATAGGCTGTGACTGCACAGGGGCCTACCTTTGCTCCCTCTCCTGGAGCTCCATCTCGATCTCCCGCCACCTGGCGGCCTCCTGCAACTCCATAGTGAACCATAACGTTGTGTAGACACAAACTGAAGAATGTCCATGTTGAACATGCTTAAGTACCGGGTCATCTGAGCTTGCTCAGAAGCAACAAACTCATGGAAAAACATGGCTCTCTCTGTAAACATCTTGGTGATCTTCGTCATCGACTCGCCCCTGTCTCAGATCCAAGTACTCATGAGCCCCCTCTCCCCCTCCACTAATGGAACATATCTCGAGCGAAACATCTTAGAGAACTGCTCCCACAACACTGCAACCATCTCCTCTGTAGTGTATGAACTAATAATTAGTCTCCAACAATCCTTCTCTCCGGACCTAATAAGGTTCAGAGCGCACTTGACCCTATGGTCAGCTGGGTAGGAGCAAGTAAAGAAAGATCCTTCAACATCTGACAACCACCTCATGGAAATGATCGAATCTTGAAGTCCTTCAAACACCGAGGGGTTGTATTGTTGAAGTCACGGTACTGGAATGCTCTCTCAACGCCAATCCTTGCCGCAACAACAGTTGCGGTGGCTGCAACAACAATAACCTATGAAAGTGCAACGTATCGGTCATTGAAGAACTCCATCATAACGGTCTTGATAGAGCCAAATAGCTCCGATATCTGCCCCCGGACAATAGAAACAACCTTATCATGAATTATCTCCCTAACCTGATCCTCAGTCAATCCTGGCCCATCCTGGCCACCTGCTCCGGCTCCTGACTCAAATCGCTTCGCAACCACCATATTGAAAATAAAAAAGACAGATATCAGATAAAATGCATATAATACCATAGGAACCATTACCCAATAAAACCCTAGGGTTGTGACTTCCCTGCTACGTGTACGGGTCATGTGCTTCCGGTAGTACGGGCCCATACTACCTTTCGTACCTACCCGTATTTGTCTCAGAAGATCATTAAAACCACCCTAACAACACTCACTTGAATACACATACACCCTAGTCTCACTCTCTCAAGAATAACCAATCCTTCCAACTAGCCTACTACATCTATACTCACTCATAATGATACTCCCCAACACTTGCAAAAACACCATATGAGCACTACATACTCACTAGGTTATCCTAGGACTCACATCTCATCCTGACACCATCTGCCAAACGACCCCATTGGTGCTATTTAACTACTGCATGAATGAAATCACACGCAACATAACTTAAATAATCCTAGATTAAAAGATTCAACCCCTACAACGGTTGGACTAAGACAAGAGTTGCGCAATAGGACCAAACCCTTCAATCTAAAATTATTTAACCCATGCAGCATGTGACTTAGCG
The DNA here is from genome assembly GCF_002870075.4 of Lactuca sativa. NCBI lineage: Eukaryota > Viridiplantae > Streptophyta > Magnoliopsida > Asterales > Asteraceae > Lactuca > Lactuca sativa. The sequence goes on along the minus strand of NC_056630.2, from coordinate 5,773,170 downwards.
TATTCAAATAATAGTTAATTCACACCCGAAAGAGTCATATAACAACGAGCAAGAAAACTCTATAGGAAAATAGGGCATCATACATCAGGAAATTCTATCATGCAATTTCTGAAAATTCTTATCCTACAACTAGCATGATGTTCTACGATAAACATCATAACAGATAACAGTGTGGTAATTTAGGGTCTACTTATTGGCTTCGACTGATCGTACACATCCCATCCTTTCTTGATTATTTTTTGACCAATTTTGAAAATCATTTTTAAAACTTTTGCTGTTCCTTAGTTTGAGACCAGATTCACACGGGTATTCCTCCAATTCTCTCAAACAAAGGCTTTGATACCAACTTGTAACATATAAAAAATCACAACCAATTTAAACTTTTCAAATCAACCCATTTACTAATAAATGTGTTTACAAAATTATTGTTTTCAAAACATTGTTAAAAACAGAGTCTCCTAAGATCAACAACATAAAAATCAGGATGTGTACGGTCATGCCTTCGTCTTCCCACGATCCTCGAAATTACCTGAAACCATAACCCAAAATTGTAAGCCAATGCTTAGTATGTTCCCCCAAAGTACCACCACACAACATGTAATCAAACTAAGAACAGGTCCACAACCTCTTGTTTGGATTGCCCCTGGCCCACAACCTTACGGTTGGAATGCCCAATACATAACGGGTCGACAACCTCCTAGTTGGATTAACCTCGACACACAACCTTCCAGTTGGAATGCCCCGAACCACAACCTTACGGTTGGAATGCCCCAGTCTGTTGACTTACAACATAAAGTAGTACAGTCTCAACCCCCACCATACCATGTCGACATGCACATAAAAAATAACATATATCCACCAACAGATAAAACATATAACCAGTTAACCTACTAGCATGCAGATCTATAGATTACTACTATATGGAAACATCCTATATACCATGATACAAAACAAAAAAGGGTCGGAATTGGTGTCTTAGACCCACAAGAACAATGAGGAAACTCACCTCACTGTGTGACAAACAGCTGATCAATATTCTGCTCCAAATACTGGCTCGACAGGTCACCTATTCAACAGATAGAGACCAAGACTCAACTTTTGCTCAAAATACCCTTAAGACAAACTTAGACAGCCTTGGTCAAAGTCAACGGGTCAAGAAAAGTCAAACCAGACCTAGTACGCCGCGTGTAATCGGCTTATATGCCTCGCGTACATGCAATCCAGATCGAGGATCCCTTAGACGTAGACCTGACGTTCGACAGGTTACACCCAACATACGCGATGACTTAATAACTTCATTTTGAGGACTTATTTCCTTAAGCCACTACGTCCAAATCTCAGTCTTAGTCCTAAATGGCATCCCAAACAATAAAGTTTCCAACTTTATGGTTCTTCATGTCTGAATCAAACCCAACAACAAAACCCTAACTTATCTCAACCACTAAAGCACTTAATGTCTTGCATGAAAGAATCCCAGGGGCCAAGATCATATTTTTATGACTCAAGACATGGAAATACACCCAAAAGGACAACCCAAACGTCCTAAAGCATGCCACACACAAGAAATACCATATTTGGGGACAAAAGCTCATATTATCATCATCATGCAAGCTAGATCTAACAACTTAATCATCAAGGTGGGAACTTTTTACCTTCTAGAGATGAAAAATGATGCAAGACTTCCAGATCCAAGCTTGCTTCTAGCTTCTAAGGTTCACCGCCACCTTTTTCCTCCTTTAGAACACACAAAAACACACTCAAAGGTCTCAAAATGTACTATTCCCATTTAGGGTTTTCTTGGGGTCGTTCTTCACATAGGGAAGCTGATGAAGAAATGAGACATGAAGCTACAATGGAGTTTAAATATGGACCAAGCCCTAAAAATTAGGGTTTTCACATTCTTCATGTACACCCCGCGTACGAGGTGTACACTCAGCGAACTAGGGCGCGCCCTAGTACGCCTAGCGTACACAACGTACGCTCAACGTTCTACGCTTGGACCAATTTACCATATTGCAACTATGGGCCATTTTGCCATCCTTTTTAATTCAAAGGGCTAACCCATAATATTATTCAAACATAGGGTTGCAATTGAAATTACCTTGACATCGGGATGTTACACCTTTCTTTTCCCACTCCCTTTTTTCCTGTGCCGCAACTCCACATACACACACATACTTTGCACATACGTTTTTTTATTGCTAGGGATCGGCTCCATCTACTATATAATAAGGGATAAAGTCGATCAACCCTTTAATAAATCCAATATTATGGGTTTTGCCCATATTTTACAATTTCGCCCTGTAAGGAAAGCCATAATTACAATTATTACCCCGAAAACCTTTTTCTTGCAAGTTTGATCCAAGTCTCAACCACAATAAATATTTTCTCCGAAAATAATATATAATGAGATGCAATAAATAACAATTAATAAAACAAGGCCCAATACTAAAAATCGGGGTAGTGCACAAAAGGAAACTATTAAAGACTATTTAAATGTTCTACTTATCTTGTAATATTTACATTTCATATTTTTATAGATAAGTTTATACTTTTGTTTATATTGACATCATTGATATTAACACATTGAAGGGATTTCATTATCATGGTATCAGGTCCTAGAAATCTCAAAATCCATTGTTGATACTTTTTCATCATCATCTTCTTCTTCTCCCCATCATCTTTTTTTCATCATCATCTGCAATTGCCACAACCACTAAACTTCATTCAGTCATTCTCCAATGTTAAGAATCTCATGTTTATTACTTAAAGATAAAGATCCACTACATTGCGTATCAAGTTATCGACTGTGTATAAACATCATGGTTTGACTTCTTTAAGATCTACTAACATGCCTACCAAATTATTGATTGTATAATCACCCTACACCAATTAAACCTACTGACGACTCCACTGTCGATGCTAAGGAATCTTGGTCCCGTCTACACCGATGTTCTAAGAAGCTCGTTATGGCTTCGCCAAGGCGTGCCATAGATCCAAAGCTCGCATTTGACACCACATCATAAAACATGTTGCCTTAAGTCATATGTATTTATATATAATTATAAATTATATTAAAAAATAGATGATAGTAGAATATATATATATATATATATATATATATATATATATATATATATATATATATATATATATATATATATATATATATATATATATATATATATATATATATATATATATATTGATGTCAATTTTTTTGTAAAAAAAAGTCACTCTGTGTTGAAGTTCTCCATCTGTCACACTACGAAATCATCGATTACTTTACCAAAGGATTTCCACTATATGACAAATTTAAATATAGTTATTGTATACGACTTCCACATGCTTCGAGTATGGATGACTATTAATCAATATGTTTAAATGTTGTATTTATATTGTAACCAACGAGTTTCCTTTCCAAGTAATAGAGATATCATTTTCTTTTTCCGATATATAACTTTACGAGCAAAGAGCACATAATCAAAGCATGGCGAAAAAAACATATGATCATGGTTATATTTTTTTCTTTTTGTTGTTGATATCACATAGAGAGCAACTCCTTGTTTAGGATGAGCGAATGAGACCTCTTCCTACGACCCCGAGAAATTAGTCAAGCGGGAGGCTTTATTGGAAGATTATATGTATTCTCAAAAGATGATTTGATGGTCTTGCTCGTTGGCCTATAGACATGATGAGGGGGGGGGGGGGGGGGTTGCTTTTCCTCTTTAACATTATGATTTTTTTATGGACACTAGAGTTACTAGTTGGGGTTCTTATTTTTGTTTGCATCAATTGTACTTGATTATTTCTTGGAGTGAAGTTTAAAGTTTTACTTTGAATAACTTTTGCATAGATAAGTTAGTAGTCTTGTATATATTTACATAATTGGTTAATTAAACATCAAAGGGAGTTCATCATCTTAGTCGCCATCAATTCATTAGAAAAATGATGTCATCTAGACCTCACGTCATCTCTATTATATGTCCACTACCAAACCATTAGTCTTTGAAAATGGTTACCACTCCACATCATTTATACTTTTATTTTTTTATTTTCTTTAACATTAGATTAAATAAAAAACATAATTATAAACTTACATAGTCATTTTACTAATTAAAAAATCAAATAAACATATTACTAATTTTAAAATTAAATGAATATATATATATATATATATATATATATATATATATATATATATATATATATATATATATATAGTTTAGGATTTAACTAAATTCAAAAGAAAAATGGAGAAGGTATAATGAGATTAAAAGACACAATTTGGACCATAGTTGTAATTTCATCAAATATGAATCATCATTTTTCCAACCAATTACTTCTTCGTTTCCTTCTATTGTCATTACCGTTTTTTCTTCTAAGGATACAAAGGAAAAAAGAAAAGAAAAAAGTCAAATATGTGATCGTTGTTGCTGCTTTCTTATTGGTTGTCTTCGTCTATTTTTACATCTACTTAATAGCCAAGCCACCGGTCCATGGGGCGGTATTCATGTGTTTTTTAGCTGCCACGTTGAAAATCACGCATTTGTTGCACCACCATTATGAATAACCTAACGTAGTTCGATAAAATGAAATTGTGAAATGTTTCGTAATAAATATAAAAAACATTTTTTAGGATCATGTATTTCTAATTATCCTTTTTCTTAATGAAAGCCAAAACCTATGATTGGCCTTCAATTTGACTTAACTAAAACCTACCACGTGTCATGAAAGGGCACCATTGTAATTGTACAAAAAAGCAACACATACGAGCGCCAACGGTGGTACCATGCCCATATCCAATCAGACAATCTAGAAATATCAACGACCACCCACGTGTCACCTGGTATACCATCAGATCATAAAAAATATCTCCTATGGCCCCCACACACCCCTTTCAAAATATCTACCCCAAATATCAATTTATAATTTCAGGGTTTTCACTTTATTATTTATTTCAACTTTCCCTACAAAGTTCTTTCTCCACTTTGGAAAACATAAAAATTAAATAATAATAAATGAAAAATATCTTTTGAAAATTAATATAGCTTCAACTAATTAATGCTGTTATATATATATATATATATATATATATATATATATATATATATATATATATTATTGTGCTTTTGTTTGAAAATATCTTGAAGATGAATGGTTGAAGTTTGTTTGCCACCTATAAAGAAGTAATATTTTAAAGAAAATCTGGGATCGAAACAAGTGGAGGAGACGTAGGCCGCACCAAGAGAGAGAGAGAAAGATGGGAGGCCAATGGGGTCTTGCTTTTCGACGTGGCAAATTTGAGCCATTCAGCGACATGATAGATATTTTTTAAGATTTTTTGTTCCAGATATTTTGATTCATTCATGTTTACAATAGAGGATAACTTTTCGTTCTTTCAAACGAATCCAGACATTTGGTATTCACCACAAACAAACACCCTCTCTCTCTCTCTCTCTCTCTCTCTCTCTCTCTCTCTCTATACAGTTTTCTCGATTGTAAGTTAATATGGGGGAAGCGTTACTGAGCAGTGACGGCGGCGGAAGGTTAGCTAACATGCCGGAATTGATGATGAGAAGTGAAGATAAGACGAATGATGGCGGTGGTGATTCACCAACCACCGCCACCACGAACAACGTTGTAAGGTGGGAGAAGTTTTTACCCAAGATGACTCTTAGAGTTATGCTGGTTGAAGCCGATGATTGCACTCGCCAGATTATTACCGCTCTTCTCAGAAAATGCAGTTATAAAGGTACGTTCGTTATCACTTATCATCATCTCCCTCCAGTAATCAAAATCAAAAAGGGGCAAAGACGAAATTTGTGGTCAATCGTAGCCAAATCTCTAAAAAAAAACTTCACAAAACACATATCCCCCAAATTCAGAAAGTGTAATCTTCAAGCAGAGATTTAGGAGAATTGAGGTTTATGTTTGTTTATTATGTTGAAAACAGTTGTCGCTGTTTCCGATGGTCTAAAGGCATGGGAGGTGCTCAAAGGAAGATCTCAAAACATCGATCTCATACTGACGGAAGTGGAGCTCCCATCGATCTCAGGGTTTGCTCTTCTCACCTTGATCATGGAGCACCAAGCCTGCAAAAACATTCCTGTCATAAGTACGATTTCCCTTAATAATAGTTTCCTGTTTGAACTTTTATTCATCTAAAAAACACTTGGAATCGAATCTGATTTTTAACAATTTATTTCAATCCTGCAGTGATGTCGGCACATGATTCAGTTAGCACCGTTTATAAGTGTATGCTGAGAGGCGCTGCAGATTTTCTAGTAAAACCTGTTAGAAAGAACGAATTGAAGAACTTATGGCAACATGTTTGGAGGCGACAAGCTGTAAGCATCTTATCTTCTCTGTTCTTCAATCTTCTATAATGAATCTCTACTGATCTAGATTTTTCTTATACTGTTGACTTAGTCAACCGCCGGCGGGAATGGCAACCACGAAGAGAGCGACACCCAGCAGAAAGTCGAAGCCACTGCTGAAAACAACGCAACTAGCAACCGTTCTAGTGGTTACATGGCCTGCATTAAAAGGAATCGGGAATGCATTGAAAAAGGCAGCGATGCACAGGTAGCTATTTTGTTCCATTAAAACTAATTAGAACAGAAATTAGGGTTTTATTGGATATGAAATATGAAATATGAAACGATGAAATCTCACTTTTACTGTATATTTCCTTCCTTCTCCATAGAGTTCTTGCACAAAACCAGACATGGAAGCTGATGGACCAGCCATTGAAGAAACCAATGACCTCACAAGTACTCAAGAAAAGACCATGGCTATAGATGTCAGATGGGAGAATGTTAACGCAATTGTTGACGCCAATGTTGCCATCAACAGTACTTCTCGGGAAGCCATTGATTTGATTGGATCGTTTGATAGTTACCCTAAACCCAGTTACAAAAGCTCTTTAAATTATGGCACAAACAAGATCGATCATCCTTCACCATTGTTGGATCTTTCCCTAAGAAGATGTCATCCAAGTAGCTCAGTGAATCAGCTCAGTGATGACAAACACCGATTAAAGCAATCTGATGTCTCAGCCTTCTCACGGTGAGCAACCACTATCCACTATCATATTCCAGATCTGAGATCCTTTTCTCTGTTTCTTCACCAATTACAGATCTGAGATGTTATAGCTATTTAATTATGATTCTGATTGATTTAAACATTGCATATGCAGATACATCAATAGAACACAACCACCACTAACATCAGGATCCGCTAGCATTTCAAATCTACAGAAAGAATGTGAAACAACCAATTCCGATAACATAATCACTCAACAAGCACAAGCGGAAAGCCAAAGCCAATTCCAGTCACCCAAGGAAAGAGTGTTTCCGGTTCCAGTTCCAGTAAAAGGTTTACGGTTTGAGAATCCGAATCCAAATCCTTGCTTGTTTCAACCAAATCCCTACTACATCTGCAATCCTGAATCTGCGGATTTGGTGATGGTGGAGAGGAAAGGAAGTGATCAGGGACATAATACAACAGAAACAATGGAAGATAGAGGACATCTTTCTTCACCTACAGATCACAGTGGAAGTAGCAGTTTCTGTAACAATGGAACATTAAGCCGTCTCAATAGTATAGGTAGTGGAAGTAATGGGCATGGAAATTTAGGGTTTGATGGGAATAGCAGTCATCGATCTATACAAAGAGAAGCTGCTTTACATAAATTCAGAATGAAGAGGAAAGATAGATGTTTTGATAAAAAGGTATTATCACCATCTCCAATAAACATCTATAAATTGGTAGTATAAACACAAATGGAAGTTGGAAAATGGAACTGATTAAAATTGTTTTTTTTTCCACAGGTACGATATGAAAGCAGAAAAAAACTAGCAGAGCAGAGACCTAGGGTGAAAGGACAGTTTGTTCGTCAAGGGCAAATCAGTAATTCTTCACCCATGGAAGCTGATACAGAATTAGCTACCACGAAAGTATAGGTATTGATAGTTGGTGGATATGGATTTGGTGATGGCAGAGTTCAGATCTCATATCTAGGGTTTTTAAAGAGTGAGGATGAAGAAGGCTGAGGAATCTAAACTAACAAGGACTTTTCACATAAAACTATTAGTTTTGGATTGTAAATATTTGTAATATAGAAGTAGTGATATTGTTGTATTATTCTTTGATCTTAATTACAAACGTAAGAGTTCTGTGAGACAAAGGTTGGTTTGTAACATTTTCTTTTTTTGTGACTAAAAGGAAAAGATTGATTTATAGCTCAATGACCTTTTGCCAATTGTCCCTTCATCTTTTTTTTGAACCGGCGGGGAATTTTATTAAAGCCACAGCCTAACGAGACAAAGGCAGGGCAAAAACATAAACAACACAGCTACAAAATGTCAAAAGGATTACAAATCCAAACATACCAATTACAATTATTAAACTTTCCCCTGTGTTTAACCCAATCAAACACCAAAGCAAGAATATTATCCACCACCTTAGGAGCATTAGCACAAGTAGATCTAAACACCTTTTCGTTCCTCGCTTTCCAAATACACCATAGGAATCCATAAACAATCACCAGAAAAATTCTCTTTTTCTTTGGGCAATGACCCCAGTTAGCCGCAAACTCCACTAACGATGAGACGTTATTGAACGATCGAAAGGGAATACCGCACCAATGGCACAACCATTTCCAAATATCTCCGGCAAAAGAGCAACCCATGAATAAATGATCAGTGTCATCAACCCCTGAGGAACATAGATGACAGGAATTAGTCCCGACCCGAACACCTCTTTTAGACAACGCCATTGCTGTCGGAATCCGATCAATGCAAGCTCTCCAAACGAAGCAAATAACTTTTAAGGGGGAATGTGAAACCAGACAGTGGGATTCACCATAGGCGAGGTTATCTTGGAATCAATAAGACATCGAAGCTCACGCACATGAAACACCCCATCTCCGGAAAGTAAAGAAATCCATCGGTCCAAACCATGAGACGTGACCACATTAGATATAAGCCCGCTAAGGGAATTCATATCCGCCAGTTCCTGATCACCTGAAGGATTCCTCTTCCAAGCCCATTTGAACTCATTTGGGAGAATACGCTCCGAAACGAAACATGACTTTTTCTTGTCAAGGATCGAAAGGCTAGGAAATCGAGAGTCAAACGAGCCACCCTCTTCCCAATCTTCAAGCCAAAATAACGTATTAGATCCAACCATAATCTTAACTCCAAAAACAGAGTTAAAATTAATCCCTTCACTCTCCAGGATATTCACCACCTGCGATATCTCAGACCATACGTCAGTGAGAGACTTCTTAGCAAGGTGATGAATCGGTTTCCTGCTCAAGTTATGAATACCACAGACCACCTGTCTCCATAGAGCATTCGATTGATTCTTGAATCTCCAAAGCCATTTGGTAAGAAGTGATAGATTCAAGGATCGAAAAGACCCAATACCAAGTCCACCCTTTTCCTTTGGCCCAAGAACGCAACTCCAAGACACCCAACAAATCTTATGTTTGTTGTCGCTGCCTCCCCCAAAGAAATTGACGCCTAATTTTTTCCAACTTTTCAATAATAGAGATAGGGGCTTTGAAAATAGAGAAAAAATATAAAGGAAGGCTACCAAGAACGGATTTAACCAAAGAAAGCCGACCGCCAAATGAAAGGATCTTAGCTTTCCATGAGTTAAGCCGATTTTGCACTCGATCAATAACCGGATACCAATTTCGTTTTAATTTCATATTCGCTCCTACTGTGACACCCAGAAAATTGAAAGGGAAGGAAAGCCGCATCACAACTTAAAATCCGAGCACAAGAGACAATTTCCCCATCCGTAACTCCTATACCATAAACTTTGGACTTATGAAAGTTGACCTTTAGCCCCGAAGCCGCATGAAAACATCTCAAGATTCTAGCAATATTGCAAAAATTCGTACTAGACCAATCGCCCACAAAAAATCGCTTCGTCCGCATAAAATAAATGAGAAATAGAAGGACCATCTTTGGGGATTTTAATGCCACAAAACAACGATTTCTGGCAAGCCGACTTCACCGCCACGTTGAGACCCTCCATTACAATTATAAACAAGAAAGGCGACAGAGGATCACCTTGCCTAACGCCTTTGGATAACGGAAACTCCTTTGTAGCAGACCCGTTAAGGAGAACGGAAGCCCTTGCGGAGGAAAGACATCCCTTGACCCACTTCAGCCATATCGATCCGAACCCCATTTGCACCATAACGGACTCCAAATACCCCCAATTGATAGAATCAAAAGCCTTGTCGGAGTCCACCTTAAGAAGAAAAGTCTTGTGTTTGACTTTTTTTGCCCATGTACAGATCTCGTTTATGATCATCGGTCCATCTAAAATATTTCGTCCCTCGATGAAAGCAGTTTGAACATCTTCAACCACCTTACCAATCATTTTTCTGGGCATCAGAAGGGTGTTTTGTTCACGGATTTCAAAGGAATTTTGGAGAATTGGAATGTAAATTTTAGCGAAACTTGTATTTGGTTGAAGTAATACAGAGTTTGTAAATTGCGAAACTCACTGGTTTTGTCATATTGTTTTTAAGTATTGAACAACATTAATTATACTTGAGAGTGACAACATATTCGTAATTATTGCTTCTTATAAAAAAATTCAAGTAAAAAATAAAATTACACTTAAGCGTCAAACAAAGACTTGTTTAACTACTTGGAAAATTCCATAACCCAGGTATTGAGAGCACAAGCAGCCTTGCGAAACCCTTTGAAACCTGCTCCTTTAGCTAAAGCCTCAAAATCTTTCTCAGTCCTCTCTTTGCCTCCAGGGTTGTGAGCCAACATGATGACATCAATGTGCACAACATTTTGGGTCGCTGCAGTCGAGTCAGGAGCTTCTGGAAGCATACATTCAGCCACAATAACTTTCCCATTATCCGGAAGTGCTTCATAGCAATTCTTCAAAATTTTCAAGCAGTGTGCATCACTCCAATCATGAAGTATCCACTGTTTAAATCAAATTAACACCAACATTCAGAAACAAAGCAAAAACACAGAGGAGTGTTTATGGTAAAGATTTAAGAAACTGGACTCACCTTCATAAAAATGGCATCTCCTTTCGGCACACTTTGAAACATATCGCCTCCAACATGCTCAATACCTGGATAAGTTGTAGCGTCTTCAATAACATGAGGCAAGTCAAAATTGATACCCTTGAGCGAAGTGTGTTTGGAGATGATCTTGTTAAGACTCGCACCGATGCCACCGCCAACATCAACTAGGGTTTTCAGACCACTGAAACCATCGTACAAATCTACAATCTTTTCCATGGTCATGGTGGAATGATTAAACATTCCACTGTTGAAAACCTTATTGAATCTCTGATCTTTACCATGGTACTCAAAAGCCGACATACCATACGCTTTATTGAACGGAATTCCACCATCCAACACCGCATCTTTCAAATGGTACCAGCTCTCCATCAGAATCTTATCCTGGTTCATCAGCAAGAGGGGCGCCAAAGAAACACCACCTTCGTTCTTGATCAAGAACTTGCACACAGGGGCTAAACCGTAGAACCGCTCGACACCACCGTCTCCGGAATCCTTGAGGGTACAAGTGAGCACGGAATGGCTAGCGAGGAGACTGCAGATCCTGTCAAGCATCGCCGGAGCTTCTGGGTTGTTCACGTTGGGAAGCTGAGAAGCTAAATCGGAAGACGAGAGTGAAGCTCCGGGGCCGGCTTTAGCAATGGTCTCGAGTAAATCAAGCTCGATGGCGGTTTTCACGACCATTGGTAAGACGGATGCAGATGCTAATTGCATGGCGAATAGGAAAGATTCGTCGTCGTGGGGGACATTCACAGATGCATCACTGGTTGAACCCATCTTGATCTTGTTGGAAAATGAATTGGTATGTGTTTTGTGGGTTTGTGTTGGTATGAAAAGTAGTATCACTGAAGCATTGTATATATACACTCTAGACTCACCTACTACTGTGTATGTTTACTTGTTTGCATCTTCATCCTCATATTGAGAAGAAGGAGCTTTGTTTGACCAATGTCGAAAGTCGAAGCTAACAGATTTATTGTTTTGACTTTAATTTGTGCAAATGGTGGGACCAAGATTCCACCTACCGCGATGAAATGAAGACAAAAGAGAGAGGGTTTCGCAGCAATCCGTGACTCAATGTTAGTTATGACTTCATCTCTCTACCACCAACTCTTCGGCCATCCAATTGAGAACACACATTGACACACACGTTTTTACTTATTTGGAGTATAATTAAAACAAGTTGATCACAAAATAAGCAAAATGGATTTATACCTTTTTTTCATAAAAAACAAAATAATCATTAAAATTTATAAAATGCATGTTACAAAAATAATTTAATTTGAAAGTTATTTTGCTAAATGATCTCTACTACCTAGTCTTTTCACTGTTGTTTTGTGTCATGGTTTCGTTAAAATTCTCGAAATTCTCTCGACTGCAAAACTTCTTCGCATGTGGTTGGGTAGCAAAATAACATTTAATTATCATGTAAGTAGCCTTTAAATACTTGTAATTAGCAAAATATATCAAAACTATAAATTGCACCTCCCCGTTTCGCTAGGGACGCAGAAAAGATTTTGTTTACATACGAAAGTAAATTTTGGTGTACGGTTTTCGTGGGGGACAAAACTTGCCGATATACAAAAGTCTAAAGATCAAACTTGCAAACATGTCAATATACAAAAGTTGAAGGGGTGGAAATTGTTGTTGTTCAAATTTGAGGGGGTAAAAGTGATATTTTACAAAGTAAAATGGTGAAAAGTGTCATTCTACAAGGTAAGGGGGACGAAAAGTGACATTCTACAAAGTAAAAGTGAAAATTGACAATGTACGAAAGTGTAAGGATAACATCTGCCAACATAAGAAAATTTTGTGGCCAAGATATAAAATAAAAAAGTAAATTTTTAGCTAAAGTGTGAAATAAGAAATTTTTATGGTAAAATTGTGAAGACACAAAACTATACTATTAATAAGGGAGTTGGTTTTTATTATATACAATAATTTTGTGACCAAACTATAAAATAATAAAGTAAATTTGTGGTCAAAATATGAAATAATAAAATTTTATGGCTAGATTATGAAACATAAAATTATACTATTTATAAGGGAGTTGGTTTTTATTATATATAATATTTCCTCCGTCCTAAAATTATTGTCCATAGACAATGTAACGCCCGAATCGTCAGGTAAACCTCTTTTGTAATTATTCCATTTAATCTTGGACTGGGAAAGAGTACGTTAAGTGTACACAAGGTACGCACGGCGTACTCCCTTTGAATGTGAAAATCGGGATAACCCCTATGTACGTTGGCGGTACCTATGTGTATGAAGGGCGTACTCAAGCCAGAGGCAAACCCTAATTTTTAGGGTTTGCACTCTATTTAAGCTTATTAAATCCTTCAAGTTCATCACCTTATCAGCCTCCTTTACCTCTTAAGCCATATCTTGAAACCCAAATCTATTTTCCCTAAAGTTTGAGCTTGGGTAGGTGTTTTGTGTATGTATGTTGCTTAGAGAAGAAGAAGATTTGTGAAGAAGCATTAGACCAGAAAGAGCTTGTGGGTCCAGAGATTTCTCATCATTTCTAGCTTATTAGAGGTAAAAAGCTTCTACATTGATGACTCCATATGTTAGTTTGTAGTTTAGGGCTTATTTCATCATAAAATGGTCCTTAAGGTATTTCTTGAGAGTATGAGCTACTCCAGAAGGTTATAATGTTAGATCCTAGTGTTTCTAACGTCCCTTGAGCATAAAAATGGAGTCTTGATGGATTAGGTTCAACCATGCAAGGGTTAAAGTTGGGTTCATGAACTTAGTTCAAGATTTGACCCATTTAAGACATGCAAAAGCATAAAGTTTGCAACTTTATGGCTTAAGACACGCTAATAAGCTTAGATCTAAAATTGGACTTTAGGTCTTAATTAATTAGGACCTTGAAGGTGGACTTAGCCAGCTGCAACGTACGCTGGGCGTACCTAGGCGTACGTCGCGCGTACACTCAAGAAGCCTCGTGGATGCGAAGGCAGTGAGTACGTTGGGCGTACTAAAAGTATGCTGAGTATACTCACCAAATGGGGGTTTGTGCTTTATTTAGGGCCGTTTTGGGACTTAATGAAACATCCCAAAAATACAGTCCAAAAATTTCATTTTAAATCATCAAGAAAACCATAGTTATCAAACATCATATAAAAACCATAAGTCGTGTATCTCAAAATATCATAAGCATTTGTCAAATATATCAGAGTATAACATCCCAGGCTGAACAAATGGTGTGTGCACTGCAATCATCCCGAGCTCTTCCCCTTGCTACCGGAAGTACCTGAAACCAAAACTGAAAACTGTAAGCACGAAGCTTAGTGAGTCTCCCCAAACTACCACATACCATACACATAATCACATTAACTGGGCCTCCGCCCGACATCGGGCAGAGTCCGGCATCAGGCCCCGTCTGGCATCGAGCCCCGCTCAGTATACATTTCTGTTTCTACCAGGCCCCGCCCGCTATACACATACAATCAGTAACATATAATCATGCTAGTACATCAAAACAAATCATACACAACACTATATATTCTAGTCTTAAGGCCTCGCCTATCATGGGCCCCACCCTACTCTGCTAATGGTGAGATATGGAACCCCGTCCACTCTTAGCTAGTGATAAGATACGGACCCCGCCCACACTCACCTCCCTACCGGGCACATACAAGTATCACAAAGACAACAAGTATAACTAAACATGCATTCCTTCATCAGGTACCACCCGATATCGAACCGTAGCTCGTAAACATACATGTAAACATTCTTCGGGCCCCGTCCGACATCGGATTGAAATCCGAAAGCATACAACCATTCCTCAGGCTTTCCTCGGCATCGTACCTAATGGGTTTTGAGCATTCTAACACCCCTAAGTGTACATGCAACCCTAGAAAACCTTGGATCTATGTTTGTCTAAAATACATGCAAAATATGATTTCCAAGGTTCATAATCCTATCTAGCATACATGGGGAACTTTTATTCTAAAAGGATGGCTAGAAGTACATACCTTGTAGTTGATTTTGATTCCTTGAAACCTTGTGAGCCTAGCACCCCAAGTGTGATGCCTCAAATACTTCACACAACACCAAATACCTTTGGAATGACTTTTGAGATAATGCACACACTTGTAAAATCGGCCTAACCCTCTTCTTTCCTTAGTGTAGCCGATTTTGGTAGATAACATGTTCCTTATATAGTGTGACACATCTAGGGTTACACCATGTAAACCCTAATGTGTCATGACTCTTCATTTCCATGACCCATAGGTTTGTAACTCCCATGGAGCATCCATGGAGCATCCTATGGGATTAACCCAACTTGATAATCCATGGAGCCTTTTAGCCCACTATACAAGTTATGGATGATTTACATAATCAACCCATATATTTAATTAGTCATCTTTTGATCACTTAATTAATTCCAAATTAATTCTTGATCAATACTAATTAAATAATACTATTAATATATTAGAACTTATAATATAGTAATAAACCACAAGTGTTATTTCTCTCATTTAGTCTATCCAAATGCATGATGCCATGCAACCCAAATGGACCATGCCGGGTCGGGTCAAGTACATACCAGAAATAGTTATGGACTTAGACACCTTATCCAACAGTACCTTAGTCTCAAACATAATAACATACATAAACAGGTTGACATTGGTGCCTTCGACTTGTTCCTACAGGAGAAAACTCACCTCACAAAGATGACTGTAGAATCCTACGGATAAATCTCTGGCTGCTAACTGGTAGATCCCTGAACTGCTGATCTCTCGACTCCCGAGTTACTAATCATCATACAAATTAGATAAGTCTAAGATTCTCATAACTTAACCATAAGTCCTCACTGGGGTAAAAGACCTTTCTGCCCCTCACATACTCTTGTCCCAAAATGAACTCTACTCAAACCTTGGCCCAAAAGATAAACACTTCCACAAGGCCCAATATATTGCCAAATTTCTAATTGGGCCCAATCCCTTCACATGGGCCTCAACCTAAGGCCCAAAACCATAATATGAAAGGACCAAGTGTTATTTCTCTCATTTAGTGTATCCAAATGTATGATGCCATGCAACCTAAATGGACCATGCCAGGTCGGGTCAAGTACATACCAGAAATAGTTATGGACTTAGACACCTTATCCAACAGTCTCCCACTTGGATAAGTCTAATAACTATAACTGCAAGTATGACTTCAGGAACCAATCAGCAATCGTAGCTCTTTCAAGGTCTCTCGAAACTGAGAAGATAATGATACGCCATTTAAGATAAGTGATCATATAATCCTCTGTTCTAGATATCAGCCGGACAAATACATGGAACAATGTCTTACTTATTGTCCAGTAGTTTGTTTCCCGATTTCCGATTTGTTTGACATAGAAATTAATTGAACACAACAACTTAGTTCTGATCGGGCCCGATACACAGGTCAAAACAAAATCATCGAGGGGCCCAGATATCAGCTTCTAATCCAAGAAGGAACAGATAAACTTCGACTTATATGTTTGCTCTACTACTTGTTGAATTATACACAAAAGCATGTTTTATAACATCGAATTACCAATGTGTTTTTGTACAATCAATTCATAACCAACTCATAGGTAACAAATCATATCTCTAAGTTTGAAGACTTATATGATGTTACTGTCTCACGATCACTCAAGATAAATTCCATGAAGTGATACCAGTGAGCGTGGGTTGAGTCCAATGCTCAGAACTTATGAACACTCATGAGTGTTGTAGCCATGTCCAACAACTTAGACCTCTGCAACCACCTCATGATAGTCTTGATTCATACCTACTTCCAACATATGACCGACTGTGGAGATTCGAATAATATGATATACCAACCATAATTATTCTGGAAGTCAAAACATGCAAAAGAAATATAGTAAACGATTGACAAGAGATAGCTGTTGGGTTTTGAGCAATCTAACACTTCCTAAGTGTGCATGCAACCCTAATAAACCTTGGATCTATGTTTGTCTAATACATGCAAATAATAATAATTTTCCAAGGTTCATAACCTATCTAACATGGCATGGGGTACTTTTAAACATAAAAGAATTAGATGAGATTACATACCTTTTGATGATGAGTTGATTGTTTGGAGTTTGAGAGCCAAGCACCAATAGTGTGAATGCCTGAAATGGAATCACAAATCACCACAAACACTTGGAAAACTTTGAGAGAGTGTATACACACATAGAAAATCGGCCACACACACAAAACCACACTAGTTACCCTTAGGGGCCATTTCATGCAACATAAGCATGCTTATATAGTGTACATGATTAGGGTGAAACCCTAATAACCCATGACTTTTCCTTTCCAAGGATCCATGGGTTAAAAGCTCCATGGATCATCCATGGACTTCCATCAAAGCCTAGCCCATTAACAAATGAGTGTTAGCCCACACCATATAAAATCAATAGCCCATAATCTAATTAGTCTTTCTTTTAATCTCTAAATTAATTCATAATTAATTTAAGACTAATACTAATTAAATAACATAACCTCATATTAATATATTATAACTTATAATATATTAATAAACATATGTGTATAACTCTCATAAAATTATCCATAAATAGTTTGGATGAGATGCAACCCAAATAGACCATGCCGGTCGGGTCAAGTATATACCAAATAAGTTATGGACTTAGAAACCTTATCCAACAGACTCCCACTTGGATAAGTCTAATAACTCTATTTGCCTATATAACTTCAGGAACCAACCAGCAATCGTAGCTCTCGAAAACTCCGTTGAACTATGAAGCACCATTTTAAGACAAGTGATCATATAATCCTCTGTTCTCATGATATCAGCCGGACAAATACATGGAACAACGTCGTACTTATTGTCCAGCAGTTTGTTTCCCGATTTTCGATTTGTTTGACAAAGAACTTAATCGAACACATCAATTTAGTTCTGACCGGCCGGTACATAGGTCACAACAAAATCATCGAGGGGCCCAAATATCGCTTCTGTTTCTAGAAGGAACAGATAAACTTCGACTTATATGCTTGTTCTACTACTTGTTGAATTGTACACAAAGGCACATTTTATAACATCAAATTACTGATGCGTTTACGTGCAATCAATGCACAACCAACTCATAGGTAACAACTCATATCTCTAGGTTTGAAGATTTATATGATATTACCGTCTCACGATCACTCGAGATAAATTCCATGAAGTGATACAAGTGAGCGTGGTTTTATTCCAATACTCATAACTTATGAGCACTCATGAATGTTGTAGCAACCATTGCTATGACTAAACTCATTTAGCCATCTACAAACTCGATTCATGACAGTCTTGATTCATACCTACTTCCAACATATGAACGACTGTGGAGTGTTTAAATAACTTAGTCATTCGGAAAGAATAACCTAGCTATTTTGGAAGTCAAAACATGCAAAGTGAAACACAATAATAATCGAATCCAATATGGTCTCAGAACCCTTTTGAATATAAATAGAACCACCTTTTATTTATCACCATATTGATTACACATTATTCATTGTATAATGTTTCAAACAATCAACTTAAGACTTGAATAAAAAACAACAGTCGTCCCATGCTCCTAGCATGTACACTTTGTTTTTCTAAACAATAGTTATGCCATACTCCAAGTATGCACACTATGTTTGTCTATGATCCTTACATTGTGATATAGATCGATTGAACATGATTCCATTGATACTCATTTCACAATCCCAAATCCTTATTGTAAATGTGAGAATCCCCGATTCCTATCATTTACCAAAAAGTCTGTTAGATTTTAAACTTTTATGCAATGTTCCTCTTGTAATGATTATGCGCAAAGTCACCAAAACCTTGTCACTAGTCATTACAGAGTATTCCAAAGAAGGTCAACTTCTATGGAACGGAAGTCTCATATTCAAAGTACATTGCTTTGAACATCCTTCTTGCATTAAGGTTTTCTAATCTTACATAGATTGAATAACTTCCACCTATGGAGACATTTCCATAGTCCCATTTTGACTATCACTTCCGAACAAGAGTTACTTCTTTTCGGAATATGTCAATATGGTCCTTTCCGACATCATACTTCCAACTGTCCCTGAGCAACCAATCTTTGGCGAACCTCAGATCTGTCCTCGACAATTGCTTAATCACTTTAGTCATATCTAGTTCTAGACTTTTCCCTTCTCAATGCCTTAAGCCTTTGGAAAATTTAGAAAAGATGAATATTATAGCACATGCAATCGATCCTATATCCGAAGCATATGGGACACGATTCATGATGTTTGACATAAAGACATGATACTAGACCAGTCTTTTGCTACAATATTTTTTATTTGCCATGTTTTCAAAAGTTAACTATGAAGAGGGATGCCGTAGTCATAATTGAATTTTGAGAACACAATATATATAGAATTTCTTCAAGTTGAACAATTCCAACATAAAATTCATATATATATTCTTGACTAAAGATGATTAAAATCTCAATCTAAGCTTTAGAATTGAAACGAAGTATAATTTCCTCTCCCTTAATTATAGAAAAACGACTTTTTCAACCCCTGCAACTTCATGAATTGAAACTTTGTTTTCTATAATTAACATTGCTAACTTGCAACACTAAACGTAATAATCATGCTCCCACTAACATGATGATTATCAGCATAACACTTATGCTCCCACTAGCTATGACATATTTCCAGAAATCTGCTGGACTTCTGAAGTTTACATTCATACACCCTTTCTTAGATAGCTCACATGTGTGTCTAAACAATTTTCAAGACTATGAAAAGGGATGTCGTAATCATAGTCTCAATTGCTTAGGCATTTGCCATTTCTCACAAGTCCATGTTAGTGTGCCGGTTAACCACACGCGCTCCACTAACAACTTTTGAAAATGCAAATAACACAATTGATATCTACGTAAAATCTACTTAGTGAAAGCGTTTCCTCACCATCATTTTCATGAATCGGAGAGAAACCTTATGACACTTAGATTTTATAGTGTATGAGTTCCTATCCATGTGAATTTGTCAAAACCATAATCACAAGATAAGGTTAGTGACAAATTCAGCCTTACATGGATTAAACTTGTTCAATCTTAGTTTCTTGTCACCTTGGTAGCACAAGGCCCATCAATGCTTCCAAGTTGAACTCTGATAACTTACATGCAAATTCAACTTATTTGAAGTAGGTACAAAAATAAGAATTATGTCAACACGATAGGTTGCAAACCTTCAGTCGCGTGCTAGTGATAAATTACAGGTTTTACTCTTGATTAAATCTTGAAACTCTTTCAGGATCTTTAAGGCTCCCACTGTCCCCTTGACAATGCGGATTCTTATCAAGACTAACACTTCACACAATTGGTCTTAGTTGGTCTTTGTCTCATCCAATACATCACAACTTACCAATCTCAAATGTACAAGAGTAGAAAACATTTTACTCTTACATTTGACTAGTGTTAATAAATCTTCCTTTATGTCACTCAAAGTTACAATCTTGGAGTATGACTCTAAGAATTGTTTTGGAACGAAGTATGACTCATCTTCTTGATTTTAACCAATCCAACAATTCATGACCTCTCTTCTTAGCCATAACAATGCACTAAGACGTCCTTAGAGTATGAATTTGTGATATGGTTTCATAATCATTAAGATGATCATGAAATCCGATGCTAAAGTACTCTCCCATCCTTTCAGATTTGAGAAACTTTTATCTTTCTGCCTAATTTGATTCTTCTCATTTGTTTTGTCATACATTGTAACCTTTCCAATGTTACAAAATTATACTTAACCTTATAAGTATAATCATATTTACTAATCTTCAGTAAATCATGACAAATCAATCTTTTTGGTGGACCTTGACCAGCGCACACCCAGTGTACCTAATTCCTTAGTCCTTTAATTGACTCACATATACATGTGATCAAAGAATTAGTCTTAATTTTCAAAGATGAAAATTCTCATTCATCATACAATACAACTTGTATGATTCCAAGTTTCTATCCAATTGAAACTTGGGTGATGAAAAACTTTCTTCATTCGGTAAATTCAGACACTACCACAAATGAAGGAATCAAATCCACTTTCCAATATTGCTATTACTGGAAACATATAAGCAACAATTTTCCACAGATGCCATTGTAAGGATATTTTTAAAATAAATAAAATTAAAACCCTTTTTTTCTTTTATTTTAAAACGTTGCGGAAAAACTTATCCTTACAATCCACATGAAAACCTTGTTGTTATCTATTTATAAGCAATATATTATAACTCTTAAGCAACAGCTCAAAATTCTGATTGTCGAACCATGCGATCGAAACCCACCTTCGCAATCAGAATCAACATATACTTACTTTAAGCTTCTTATCTTTTCTTTGATTCTTAAAACCATCAACATGTGACCCATTCACATTATGTAATAAGAATCTCCAAATAAGAACTTAATAGAGTTAGACAGTGGACTTTACCCGAAGTAGAGTCAAACCTCTTGACTTGATCAACCTTATGACCTTTCAGGTGAATAGGGCAGCTCCGCAACCAATGCCCCTTCCTTTGGCAACAAAACACATGGACCCTTTGGTAATGGCACATGAGACTATCTCAGACTTAGCCTTTCTCTTTACCATTTGGTCAACCGAGTTGACTATGGCCAATCCCTTTCCATTGGGAAGAGAAATCCTTTTCTAGATATCCAATGCTACCATTGTCAATGTCCATGTAGACTTAGGAAGTTGTTCTTTTAATCAAATTTGCTTTACTGGTGTTCCAAATCATTGCTGGTTCCACAACACCAAGCAAATAGATAACATCATTAAGGGTCATGTCATAGTCTACCTCATAGTAGTCCCAAAGAGACTCACTATGTTACTAAGAAAGTGATTGAACATCCAACTTTCATGAGACTTTGACACCCAACTCTCCCGGCTTGTCAATATGTGACTTTATCTCCAAGATGTGAGCACACATAGACTATGCTTGCCAATAGGGATTGAGTGACTTTAAACTTTTCAAGAACTTGTGGGTGAGGGAGAATAATTGGAGGAGGTGGAGGAAGTGAAGCATGATGTTGAGGGACACCATCTTCAAGAGATTTGGGAAGATCATAGTTGTCTGAACCAGACATCTATAATGGGAGAAAATCAAGTTAGTTGATTCAAAATCCTTAATATAACACCCAATATGAAATATTAAGGCTAGGACCCAACACAATATTTTATAATTTGGAAGAGGGATGCCGTAATCCAAGCTATAAAATATTTGAAGGTAGGCGAATGACGATTCACCAATTTCCACCATGAAAAATGAAATAATTTATTAGGTTTTAATTGGATTTGAAATTCCTAGATCTTTTGAGATTCATTGAACTTTTCAATGGCATGTTTCAATCTCGAGTGTGCCCTCTCAAATTTTGTGACTGGGATGCCGAGGATCACAAAACAAGGTGTGAATAACCATACCAATTCACTTGGTACCCTTAATATTATCACCTAATCAATGTGTCGGTTAACCACACACGCTCCATTGATCTATGACAAACATTAAGTCACCCTTCGTGATCCTTACTAGTCCATGTTAGTGTGTCGGTTAACCACACACGCTCCACCAACGACTTGGTAAGGTACAAAGTGTGAATTCCATGGGCTAGCACCAAATTCACATTTTTCCTAAAGTAACTAAGATTGGGAATTAAATAAAAACATTTAGTTACTTTATAATAATGATTATACTTTTAATGAGAATTTAAAGTCATTGTCCTACCCGTTTGGCTAACGACCCTCCACCAGTCAAGCAAGTGGTGGATGAGAGTGGACACCCATTAAGTTGCCATCTTATAGGCAACAACCTTATACCCACCTTATAGACCGGCTTCGTGAATGAGGCCTATTAACGGTAAAACGACTTGTTCTTATACATATATAATAATTAACCATTAATCTTATAATAGTATAAGGGTAGAATTTTAACTTTTAAAACTTCTAGGGGTTGGAATTAAAGTTTATTAAAGTGTGTGAAACTTTACAAATTCCAAAACTTGAGGGAAAGTTTTGAAACTATTCAAAACTAATTAATTCTATAACTTATGTGTTTAAAGTAGTTTTAATCCAAAAACTCTTCAAGTTCCATAACTTGAGGACAAGTTATGGAAGACTTTAAACTAATAAAAGAATTAACTTTTCTTTATTTTATAACTTATGGAATTAATTAAGGTTACACTTTTTTTTAATTTATTATTTAATGAAGAGACTCTTGGTCATCCATAACTTGAGGACAAGTTATGGAGTCATAAAACAATTTAATGAGGAAAAAGACTCTTCATATTGTAACCTATGACAACTTTTATGAGTTTTAAGATTCATAAATGTGACTTATAAGTTACATAAACACATTTTATGAACTTCTTTTAGATTAATTTGGATTAAAACCAACTATCACATAATTTTATTCATTAATCTAAATTCACTCATAAAACAAGGTAACACAAAAAACTTTTGGTGATCCATAACTTATTCTTAAGTTATGGAATCCTTTAAAACATTAACACCAAATTTTGTAACTCCATAAAAACTTTGAAATTTTTTTTCAAACCTTTTCATATCCATAACTTATGGAGGTTTCAAAAAATAAAACTCTTTAGATCAAACTTTTAAAACTAATAAAATAATCATATCATTTTATCTTTTATTAAATTTGACCTAATTCAACTCATAAAGCAAATTATTCAAATTTTACAAATAATTAGTTTTTCACAAGAACAAGTAATTATCTTCAAATTTGACAAACTTCATGTTTTTTTTTCTTTTTTTTCAACTTTGAAAATAAAATATTTGCATCAATATAACAGAAAACAACCCGTGGCTCTGATACCACTGTTGGGTTTTGAGCAATCTAACACTTCCTAAGTGTGCATGCAACCCTAATAAACCTTGGATCTATGTTTGTCTAATACATGCAAATAATAATAATTTTCCAAGGTTCATAACCTATCTAACATGGCATGGGGTACTTTTAAACATAAAAGAATTAGATGAGATTACATACCTTTTGATGATGAGTTGATTGTTTGGAGTTTGAGAGCCAAGCACCAATAGTGTGAATGCCTGAAATGGAATCACAAATCACCACAAACACTTGGAAAACTTTGAGAGAGTGTATACACACATAGAAAATCGGCCACACACACAAAACCACACTAGTTACCCTTAGGGGCCATTTCATGCAACATAAGCATGCTTATATAGTGTACATGATTAGGGTGAAACCCTAATAACCCATGACTTTTCCTTTCCAAGGATCCATGGGTTAAAAGCTCCATGGATCATCCATGGACTTCCATCAAAGCCTAGCCCATTAACAAATGAGTGTTAGCCCACACCATATAAAATCAATAGCCCATAATCTAATTAGTCTTTCTTTTAATCTCTAAATTAATTCATAACTAATTTAAGACTAATACTAATTAAATAACATAACCTCATATTAATATATTATAACTTATAATATATTAATAAACATATGTGTATAACTCTCATAAAATTATCCATAAATAGTTTGGATGAGATGCAACCCAAATGGACCATGCCGGTCGGGTCAAGTATATACCAAATAAGTTATGGACTTAGACACCTTATCCAACAATAGCAACACTTTACTCATATATAAACACAACTTTTATTTATCATCAAATGTCAATTACACTTTACAAATTTCAAAATTATCTAACTACTAAAACTAATACCATCCTTCAGCCCTATGCTTCGAGCATGTTGGAGATGCTTAACCCGAGTCAGTCCCTTCGTGAGGGGATCTACTGGATTCTCATCCGATGATACCCTCTTTGCCACGATGAGTCCTTCTTCTATTCGATGTCTAATAAAATGGTATTTTCTGTCGATGTGTCTGGATCTCCCGTGATCCCTTGGTTCTTTAGCTAAGGCAACAACACTTTCACTATCACAGAAAATTTCCATAGGCTCCGTTATAGCTAGCACAGCTCCAAGGTCTCCAATGAAGTTCTTCAGCCATATCGCCTCCTTTGTTGCCTCGCTTGCTGCTATATACTCTGATTCGCAAGTTGAATAAGCCACTGTCTCTTGCTTGGAACTCTTCCAAGAAATTGCTCCTCCGTTTAAGGTAAAGACCCAGCCTGACTGAGAGCGGAAATTATCCCTATCAGTCTGAAAGCTAGCATCACTATACCCTACTACTCTCAGGTCATCACTCCCACCGAGGGTAAGGACCTTGTCCTTAGTCCTCCGTAGGTACTTGAGGATATTCTTTACCGCAGTCTGTGTGCCTTGCCAGGGTTCCCCTGATACCTGCTAACCATGCTTAAAGCAAAGGCTACATCAAGTTGAGTACATGTCATAGCATACATGATCGATCCTACACACGAAGCATAAGGTACTCGACTCATTTATGCTATCTCAGCCTTAGTACTCGGGCTTTGTGTCTTACTCAATCTGGCTTTACTCTGGATGGTTAACTCTCCTTTATTGGAGTCCTGCATGTTGAACCTCTTCATCACCTTATCTAAGTAGGTACTCTGACTAAGTCCAATTAGTTTTTTACCCTGGTCTCTCAAGATCCTTATCCCAAGAATAAAGGCAGCTTCTCCTAGGTCCTTCATAGAGAAACACTTCCCAAGCCAGGACTTGACTTCCTGCAGAGTTGGGATGTCATTTCATTTGAGTAGTATGTCATCCACATACAATACCAAAAATCTAATTATACTCCCACTAGCCTTGACATATACACAAGATTCATCTTCACTCCTAGAAAACCCAAACTCTTTGACTTTCTTATCAAAGCAAAGATTCCATCTGCGAGGTGCTTGCTTTAATCCATAAATGGATTTCTCAAGCTTACACACTCTATTAGGGTACTATGTATTGACAAAACCCTATGGCGGACTCATGTAAACATCCTCAGCCAACTTTCCATTAAGGAAAGCAGTTTTGACATCCATCTGTTATATTTCATAGTCATGAAATGCAGCTATGGCTAACATAACCCTAATAGACTTAATCTTGTCTACTGGAGAAAAGGTCTCATCATAATCAACTCCCAGAGTTTGAGAGAAGCTCTTTGCAACCAGTCGTGCCTTATAAGTATGTACATTACCATCCATGTCGGTCTTCTTCTTGAAGATCCACTTGCACCCAACTGTCTTACGACCTGGTACATTGTCAACCAAGTTCCAAACTTGATTGTCATACATAGACTGTATCTCACTGTCCATTGCCTCTTTCTACTTGGCTGACTCAGGGCCTACCATGGCTTCCGCGTAACTGTTAGGTTCATCCAGACCTATCAGTGTTTCATCACTGATAAGTGTATTACCTTCAGCAGTAATATGGAATCCATAGTAATGCTCAGGTGCATTCCTAACTCTCGTGGAACGCCTCAGAGGTACAAACTTGTCGATGGGCTCAACAGGAGTTTCCTCCTCAATTTGAGTGCTAGGGTTTGAAATTCCTTCATCACTTGACTCTTGAATTTTTCAAGGTCAACTTGCCTCCCACTGTTTCCTTGGATTATGAACTCTCTTTCTCTCTCGAAAGACAGCCCTCCTAGCTACAAAGACCACATAGAAGAGGTAACCAACGGATTTTTGTGGCTAGTCGATGAAAATACACCTCTCACTTCGAGGTTCGAGCTTATCATGAGTCTCGCGTCTCACGAAAGCCTCTCAACCCCAAATCTTGATGTAATATAGTTTGGGTACTTTACTAGTCCACATCTCATGAGGATTTTTGGCAACTTTCTTTGTAGGGACTAGATTAAGGATATGGGTGGCAGTCTCTAAGGCATACCCCCAAAATGAGATTGGTAGGGAAGCTCGACTCATCATGGAACGAACCATATCCAACATGGTTCGATTACGCCTCTCAGCCACACCATTCAACTGCGGTGTCCTGGGAGGTGTCAATTGTGAGAAAATCCCACATTCCCTAAGATATTCGAGGAACTCTGAACTAAGATACTCACCACCTCGATCGGATCGAAACATCTTAATGTTCCTGCCCAATTGATTCTCGACTTCCTGTTTAAACTCTTTAAACCTTTCAAAAGTCTCTAACTTATGCTTGATTAAGTAGACACATCCATATTTACTGTAATCATCAGTGAAAGTCAAATAATAACGATTAGCATCCCTTGTGGCATGTTTGAAGGGTCCACACACATCCGTGTGTACAAGATCCAACAAACCTTCACCCTTTTCACAAGAACCTATGAAGGGTGACTTTGTCATTTTTCCAAGTAAGCATAATTCGCAACTATCATCTGACTTTAGGTCAAATGATTCCAAAACTCCATCTCTTTGGAGTTGACCTATGCGTTTCTTGCTTATATGTCCAAGACGACAATGCCATAATGATGCTTTATCCAAGTTATTATCATTAACATAATCAATACACAATACATTATTTCCTAAGTTATCTACAATAGATACAGTTTCATACACACCATCACAAGGAAATGTTTTAAAATAAAGAACATTATTAAAGAAAGCATTAATCAAACCATCTTCATTATCAAATGAAAAGGTAAAACCTTGTTTATACAATGTATGAAAGGAAATAATATTTATTGCCATTTCTGGCGAGTAACAACATTTATTCAAATCTAAACTAAACCCACTACTTAGCGATAAAGTATAAACTCCAATATTGGTGACAGGTAAAGCTTTCCTATTCCCCATGATTAAGTTTATTCTTCCATGCTCCACATTCTCACTTCTTCTTAATCCCTGCAAAACAGAACATATATGAATACCGCAACCGGTATCAAGGACCCAAGAGTTAGAATATGGTGATTTATTAGATAAGATAGTGTAAATACCTGCATGGTTGGATTTAACTTTCCCATCCTTCACATCTTGCTGGTACTTTGGGCAGTTCCGCTTCCAATGCGACTTTTCA
The DNA here is from genome assembly GCF_002870075.4 of Lactuca sativa. NCBI lineage: Eukaryota > Viridiplantae > Streptophyta > Magnoliopsida > Asterales > Asteraceae > Lactuca > Lactuca sativa. The sequence continues at coordinate 5,745,201 of NC_056630.2, read as the reverse complement.
TGGCAATAGAAGCACTCAGCCTCTTTTGGGTCAGAAGGAGTGACGAAACCTTTCTTGGTTCCACTTGAAGAAGAGCCATCAAGGGTCCTAGCCTTGGTACCCTTCGAACAGCTCTTCCTCTTCTTTCCTCTATCTTTCCTGATTACCAAGACAGGGGCGGAGTTTGGAGTAGGAGTAGGAGTGTTAACAACCGACTTACCTTTAAGACCTGTTTATGCGGTCTTGAGGAGTCCCTGAAGTTTGCTGAGCGTGACTTCTTCCTTATTCATGTGGTATGTTGTGACATCCCCATTTTCACGGCCAGAAAAGACCGATGTTGTTTATGCTTTATAAAAATCAGAGTACTTCATTTTATAAAAATGTTGCGAAATTTGTTCCCAGAAAAACATGGTAAATACGTTATTAAAACATTTTCGAAGAAACGTATTTATTTCATTTTAAAACGTTTGGGATGTCATCGTTAATACAGAAACATAAGCATAAACAGAACTTACAATTATTTACACTAGTGATCTACATCTCTTTAAATCTGTCAGTGTAATGTCACTTCATATCAACACCCATGATATAAATAAACTGAGTGGGTCAGGTTGGGAAACCTGATGAGTACATAGGGTTTTCAACCCACAATAATATAATTATTATGTTTAAACAATCAAACAATCAACCCAATTACCCATTCCTATTATCTTCTTTATTCTTAAGGATCTACCCTAAGAATCAGCTATTTCTCATTCATTCATTCCTAAGGATCATCCTAAGGAAACAACATGAAGTCCATTGTTGCCAATGACACATTGGTCAAGCGCAGCTGCTAATATTGTCACTTAGGCTCAGCTGCCAGAATTAGGACATTTTCTATGAGGCGCTTCTGCCGGTATTGACCTTTAAACACTACTGTCATGGTCATAAGGCTCCTATTAGGCACAGCTGCCGATACTATCCTTAGAGCGCAACTGCTAGGACGTTTACCGTAGATCTAAATCATCTACGGGTTGTGGCGCAGCTGCCAGTGCTCATCTATAGGGTACTAGGTCCACTGCTGCCAATGTATACCTATAGGGCACTAGGTCCGTACTACTAATGTTCCTCTATTTCAGCTTTTATCCATCATCATTCATCTACCCATGTTTTACCCAACATATTTTGTAGATATAAAATACTTTATACAGTTTACATCATTTAAAACATGTATAAAAATCTTTCACCAGCATAGACAACAAGTATTCAGACAATATGCACACATAACACATAATTTATATTAAAATACTTCATATCTATGTGTAAGATGAAAGAGACCATGCACTCACCTGATTAGGTGGTGATTCCGAACTCAGACAGCACTTCGTTATCTCAAAACAATTTTCCTCGACAAAACCTAGTATCAATACCACTAGGGTTTAGTTTTTAACGTTAACCACGACTAATTAATAGTCTAGCTATTATTACTATTATATAAGCGTTAAATAACACTCAATATAACTCATAATAATAGCCCAAATAATTATTTTAAGGTCCTAATAATGTTACTATAATTAAATAAAATCTATATTAAATATAGTATAGGCGTAGGTCACTTACAGCGAGTTTTTATTAAAAACCGGGCTTCGCTGGAGCAGCGTTTCCAAGCCGAAAGCTTTTCTTCTCGGAGCCGTCGGGCGCTCCGGGGCTTTGTTCTCGTGCTAGGGAGGTTCCGTAGACTTGGGAGGGGTTTAGGGAGGCTAGAGATAAGTTAGAGAGAGAAAGAGAGGCTTATGGTGTGAAGAAAATATGAGGAGTTCACCCTTGTATTTATAGGAGTTTTATAGTAAAGTAGTCTCTAAGCTTCGTCCGTAACTTTTTCATACGAGCTCCGTTTTTGTCTGTCTTTTTACCGTTGAGTTCTTATTAATGAGATCTTCAACTTTCATTTAGACCTCGTTGGCTAATTCTCATTCTATCTCGGATTTACAAAACTGTATCGAATTCGCCGCGCTCGAAAAGTAAGGACTAAGCTTCGTCCATAACTTTCGCATACGAGCTCCATTTTTGTCTGTCTTTTTACCGTTGAGTTCCTATTAATGAGATCTTCAACTCTCATTTAGACCTCGTTGGCTAATTCTCATTCTATCTCGGATTTATGAAACTGTATCGAATTCGCCGTGCTCGACAAGTAGAGACTAAGCTTCGTCCATAACTTTCGCATACGAGTTCCGTTTTTGTCTGTCTTTTTACCGTTGAGTTCCTATTAATGAGATCTTCAACTCTCATTTAGACCTCGTTGGCTAATTCTCATTCTATCTCGTATTTACAAAACTGTATCGAATTCGTCGCGCTCGAAAAGTAGGGACTAAGCTTCGTCCATAACTTTTGCATACGAGCTCTATTATCGACGTTCTTTATATCCACGCGTTGGTATTTACGAGTACTACAACTTTCATTTAGATCCCGTCGGCTAAAAATCGACCGATCTAAAATTCAAATTTCGGGCTGTGCACTTGTGACATCCCCAAAATCTCGGCCAGAAAAGACCGATTTTCATTTATGCTTTTAAATATTTTCAGAGTAAATCCTTTTGATTTGAAAGAGTTGCGGAATTTGTTCCCAAAAACAAAACATGATAAAACATTGTTTACCGAAGCATTTCATAAAAGAAATGTATTTTCATTATAATCAAAACTCGAGGTGTCATGTTCCGATACAGACCAATAAGCATAAACGAATACATTACAAGTCATATGACAAATATAAACATATGCAGACTTGTAAACAAAACAACTTGATGGTTCATCCATCTCATGCCCTTCCGCCACTACCTGTAATACAATTTAAAACTGAGTGGGTCAGGCTTGGGAGCCTGGTGAGCATATAGGGTTTTCAACCCACAATAAATATCATATTTAATTTTCACCAACCAACAATAATCCAATTACCCGTTCCCGTTATTCTCACTTTAATGTCCCTAAAACAACTAACATAAGGGACCTAGTCTAAGAATATTTCATCGGGGCGACAACACATGCTTGGGGGTACCTCAGCAATATAAGTCAAATAAGGCAACCATGAGGGGGATGGAGTACAGCGAATGAACACCCAAGTTCATTAACACCTACAGGTGGCGAACCTGCTAATGTTTCCACAAGACTGTCTAGAATAGCCAGTGGTCGTCATCTAAACTCCGCTAGATGACTCAATCAAACAACAACGAGGCCTCTCATCTGTTTATTACACACCAACTGTCTACCCATGTTCTACCCAACATATTAGTAGATAAAAATATACATTTGTATACATAGTTTAAAGAAAACCTGTATAGCATGCTTTAATCAACACATATATCACATAACAGATGAGGCACACACACACATAACACATATCTCATAAAGAAATAAGCAGATCTATAAGATAGAAGAGAGTGAATACTCATTCACACATAACACAACCAAATATATACACATAGCACGTATTTTTATATAAAATACTTCGTATTATTGTATTAGAAGAAATAACTACACACTCACCTGATCAGAAGACGATCCGACAGCACTACGGCTTATAAAAGTAGTAATCCACAGCAGATCTGGAAGATCTCCTCGAAAATCGAACTTCTCGCGGGCAGAGCTTCGACTCGGGAACCGCACTTTTCGGGATCTTCGGGATCTCGGGACTTGCCTCGGGGCTAGAGTATGATACCGGGACTTCGGGATAGCTTCGGCACGAAAAACGATGCAAAAGACTAGAGAGAAGAGAAGAAAATGAACAACAAATAAGGTTGTCCTCGGATCCTTTATATAGAGGCTGGAAGCCTCAATTACGCGGGGCGTACAGCAGTACGCAGCGCGTACTGCTCCAATGTTCGTAAGCGCATGCGTCATCCGAAGCCACTTGCTGCGATGTCGACACCCTCGGAGTACGCGGGGCGTACTCGAGTACGCGGCGCGTACCTCGGATCAGAGCAATGACTCGTTCGGATAAGGCTTCCGATTTTTGATTTAATTTTAATTACAAAATGATTAATAAACTTCGGAAATTCATAACTTCTTCATACGAACTCCGTTTTCGACGTTCTTTATATCCACGGAAAGGTAAGACCAGGCTCTACGACTTTCGTTTAGACTCCGTCGGCTAATTTTGACTTTATTTTTATTAATTATTTTTAATAGGCCGGGACAGAAACTTTCGTTATAAATTCATAACTTCTTCGTTTGACGTCCGTTCTCGTCTAACTTTTTATCGTTTCAATACCAACAATGAGATCTTCGATTCTCATTTAGATTGCTTCGGCTAACAACCGCTCGATCTCAAATCGAGTAAAACAGGCTGTATATCGCTAAGCCGGAACTTCGATAAATCATAACTTCCTCATACGAAGTCAGATTTGGGCGTTCTATATATATTCGGAAACCTCGTTTCAATTACTACAACATTAACCAACGATATTAAGTTTATTTTACACTTAAATTTTGACGCTTATTTTCATTCTTAATTAATGAAACCACATAATTAAGCAATTAAGCACAAAACACATAATACTCAAATAATACATTATTATTATTTCAAAACGGGTTACAAAGGTTAACCTAGACTATTACATTGCTAAAAGTGGCAAGCCCGGAAACACAGGCGTTACAATTCTCTCCACCTTAGAATGATTCCGTCCCCGGAATCACACATCGACAAACAAATGCGGATAGCGACTCAACATGTCACTCTCCGTCTCCCAGGTGAGATTCGGCCCATTCGTGTGTTTTCATCGGACAAGCACTAACCCAACCATTTTGCGTCGCAACTTCTTAGTCTTTCGGTCAACAATTTCCTCTGGTTCCTCAATCAACTTTTTGTTCTCATCAATTCTCAATTCAGAAATTGGAATTATATCGGGAACTTCTCCCGTGAACTTCCTCAAATAACACACATGAAAGGTGTTGTGAATTTCATTCAGCTCTTCGGGTAATTCGAGCTTGTAAGCTTGGTTCCCAATCCTCTGAAGGACTTTAAACGGTCCAATAAACCTTGGACTCAACTTTCCCCTTTTACCAAATCTTATAAGTCCCTTCCACGGCGAGACTTTAAGCAAAACCGAATCTCCAACCTCAAAAGTCATCGGTCTTCGCTTCTTGTCAGCATAGCTCTTTTGACGATCTTGAGCTGCTAACATTCTTTCCCTAATTATTTTCAACTTTTCAGCAGTTTGATGAACCATCTCCGGTCCCATAAACTGCTTCTCCCCAGCCTCAAGCCAACAAGACGGCGTACGACACTTCTGTCCATACAAAGCTTGAAAAGGTGCCATCTTAATGCTCGAGTGAAAACTATTATTATAGGAAAATTCTACCAACGGTAGATGTTCATCCCAATTACCTAGGAATTCCAAGGTACATGCTCTCAGCATATCTTCAAGCGTTTGTATTGTTCTTTCACTCTGACCATCAGTATGCGGATGGTAAGTTGTGCTTAAACATAACTTGGTACCCATTTCCTCTTGTAGACTTTTCCAAAACCTTGAGGTGAAACGGCTATCTCGATCCGATACAATCGTTAACGGAACACTGTGAAGCCTCACAATTTCCTTCACGTAAGAATTCGCAAGCTTTTCCATAGACCATTTCTCCCTGGCCGCTATGAAATGCGCACTCTTAGTGAATCGATCAACGACCACCCAAATCATGTCGTGACCATTCTTTGTTCTGGGCAGTTTAGTGACAAAATCCATAGCAATGTCTTCCCACTTACCCATAGGCATAGGCAATGGTTCTAAACTCCCGTAAGGTTTCTGATGTTGTGTCTTTACTCTCGCACAAGTCACACACTCGGCCACATACTTTGCAACATCAAGCTTCATCGTCGGCCACCAGTAGTAGGGTTTCAGGTCCCTATACATTTTAGTGCTACCCGGATGAATCGAGTACATGGTTTTGTGAGCTTCTTCCATCAGAAGATCCCTAATTCCTCCTGACTTAGGTACCCAAATACGATCTTGGAATACCTTCAGTCCATGACCGTTAGTACCAAACACCAACGTTTTACCCAAACATTCCTCCTTTCGGTCATTTTTCTCAGAAGCTTCCTCTTGAGCCTTCTTTATACTTTCCACAATAGTCGAGACAACTTCAATTCTCAACGCTCTTGGCCTCTTCCTTTCAAGATTGACCTTCCGACTGAGAGCATCAGCAACAACATTAGCTTTACCGGGGTGGTAAAGTATCTCGCAGTCGTAGTCTTTAAGTAATTCTAGCCAGCGTCGTTGCCTCATATTCAATTCTTTCTGATTAAAGAGGTATTGGAGACTCTTATGATCAGTGAAAAGTTTGCACTTCGTGCCATAGAGGTAATGCCTCCATATTTTCAGAGCGAAAACTACCGCTGCCAACTCCAAATCATGAGTCGGGTAATTCTTTTCATGCTCTTTCAGCTGTCGAGACGCATATGCTATCACCTTTTCTCTTTGGGTCAAAACACACCCCAATCCAACACCAGACGCATCGCTATAAACAGCGAAGTCTTCAACTCCATCATGTAGAGAAAGTATCGGTGCCTCGCATAGCTTCTTCTTTAACTTCTCGAATGCTTCTTTATGATTATCACTCCAAGCATACGTAGCTCCTTTGTGGGTCAAAGCTGTCAATGGAGTAGCAATCGAAGAAAAGCCTTGGATAAACCTGCGGTAATATCCGGCTAATCCCAAAAAGCTTCGAATCTCCGTGGGACTTTTCGGTTGCTCCCACTTCGTCACAGCTTCGATCTTCGCTGGATCAACCATTATCCCTTCTTGGTTGACCACGTGACCCAAGAATTGGACCTCACGAATCCAAAAATCACATTTGGAGAACTTTGCATAAAGCTTCTCCTCCTTCAAAACTTCTAACACTTCTCGCAAGTGTCTGCCATGCTCCTCCTGGCTTTTTGAGTAGATTAGAATGTCGTCTATGAACACTATCACGGATTTATCAAGGAACGGGTTACAAACCCTATTCATCAAATCCATGAACGCTGCTGGAGCATTGGTTAGTCCAAACGACATAACCAAGAACTCGTAGTGTCCATATCTAGTTCTGAATGCAGTCTTCTCGATATCTTGCTCTCTTACTTTCAACTAATGATATCCTGACCTAAGATCGATCTTCAAGAAATAGCTCGAACCTTGCAATTGATCAAACAGGTCATCAATCCTCGGCAACGGATATCTATTCTTTATTGTTGCCTTGTTCAGCTCTCTGTAATCGATGCACATTCTCATACTTCCATCTTTCTTCTTTACAAATAACACCGGAGCTCCCCAGGGCGATGAACTAGGTCTAATGAAACCTTTGTCCAATAACTCATGAAGTTGCATCATCAGCTCCTTCATCTCCGTCGGTGCTAATCGATAAGGTGCTTTTGCAATTGGCATTGTTTCGGGCAACAAGTCGATACGAAATTCCACTTGTCGATCGGGCGGTAATCCAGGAAGATCTTCGGGAAATACTTCCGGATAATCACACACAACAGGAATACTCTGCATCACCTTCTTTTCCTTCTTAGCATCAATCACAAATGCTAAATATGATGTACATCCCTTGGTCAAACACTTTCTGGCTTTCATTAGAGAAATGATCCCAGAATTCACTCGCCGTTTGTCCCCATACACCATAAACGAATCTTTTCCAGGCGGGTTTACTTTAACTATCTTCTTCTTGCACAAAATTTCGGCATCATTGGCGCTAAGCCAATCCATTCCCAACACGATGTCGAAACCATTTAGTTCGATAGGCAATATTTCCTCGAGAAACTTATTCCCATTAAGGTCGATCAAGACGTTTTTCATACGATGGCTAACAGGTACAAAGTTGCCACTAGCTACTTCGACTAATAAAGCATTATTTAGTCTATCAACAGGCAAAACTAGCTTTCTACCAAACTCATGCGAAATAAAGGAGTAGTTGGCTCCAGAATCAAACAATATATGAGCAGCTAATTCGTTTACGAGAAAGGTACCTGAAGCGACATCAGCTTCATCTTTCGCAGCCTCTAGTGTCATCTGGAAGGCTCTTGCCTTCGGCTTTGGTGGAATGTTGGGCCTAGCTGCCTCCTTCTTCTTCGGACAGTCTTTCAAAATATGCCCCTCTTCATTACACCCAAAACACATCCTTTGTTGTTCGGACATTCATTGGCAAAATGTCCAACCTTTCCACACTTGTAGCAGGTCACATCCTCGCTACATTTCCCAAAGTGCCTTTTCTTACACTTATCACACCACTTTGCTTCGCCTCCTTTTCCTCCAAACTTTTTCGAATCAGATTTCGAGAATTTGCTCTTCTTACTGGAACCAGATGTTCCTTCAAACTTCCTTTTCTCACCAACCTCAACCTTGACGGTGGTTCTCCCCTTGATCATGTTCTCCACAGACTTGGCAGCCCAGATAGCTGCCTCTAGAGTAAGTGCCTGACGTACTGGCACCTCGTACTCCCATGGAAGTCCCTTCGCATACCGATCCACCTTTGTCAGATCGTCTGGAACGATACGCAAGGCAAACTCCATCTTATCGGTGAAGTTATTGGTGTATTCATCAACTGACATGCTACCTTTCGTCAATGTCAGAAACTTGTTCTCCAACTCCAACAGATTTTGAGCCGAGCAGAACTTGCGCTTAAACTGCACCAAGAACTCTGCCCATGACAATTGCAGTGGCTCATTAGGGCTCAAAGTCTTCCCTAGAGTGTTCCACCAACGAACGGCTCCACCTCGGAATTGTCGCACGGCATAGATAGTCTGCAACTTGCCTCTACAGCCACATGTCATAAAGGCTAACTCCATTTCGGAGATCCAATCCATAACCCCAATCGGATCCTCCTTTCCATTGAAGGTCGATGGTTTGCAAGTCAAAAAGTCCTTGTACTTGCATCCCATTCCATCATTCCTTCCATCACGGTTATCTTGCCTAACTATTGGTGGGTTGGCTGGACCAACAGACCCACTAAAGTTTCCATCTTCCGAGTGCCCTTCATTCAGTTCAGGCTCTTCCACACGAATCGACAGTTCTTCACGATTTTGTTGAAGCAACCGTCTAGTTTCATCCATCTGACGATCCAACATCGTCTGAATCATCAATTGCACACCAGCCATGGTTATTGGCTCAGGTGCTGCTGCTACGACAGGTATTGGCTCAATCACTGGTGGTTGATTCCTGTTTTCGTCAGCATTTCCAACTCCACTTCTTGTTCTCACCATTTTGATCTACACACCGAATAAGGTGAAATTAGATCCTCAATCATGATAGATATTCAAATCATCCTTATCACTCCGAAACGTTTACATGCTAGTTCTAATATCGTAGACGTACGCTTAGAATCCTACACACATAAGGTTTCTAGATCCGGTCGGCAACAGACCATAGATCCGAACAAATAATATCATATATGGCAACATATAACATTTAGCACATAAAGCATTTTAGGCAACTTTCCTAAAATAAACTAGTGCTCGTGTCTAAATCACAACAGACACACATCTCAAAACTTCACTTAGCATTCTAAGTTTAAGTCTAGAAATCCTACAAATTCCTAGTTCGCTTAAACTAATGCTCTGATACCAACTGTGACATCCCCAAAATCTCGGCCAGAAAAGACCGATTTTCATTTATGCTTTTAAATATTTTCAGAGTAAATCCTTTTGATTTGAAAGAGTTGCGGAATTTGTTCCCAAAAAAAAAACATGATAAAACATTGTTTACCGAAGCATTTCATAAAAGAAATGTATTTTCATTATAATCAAAACTCGGGGTGTCATGTTCCGATACAGACCAATAAGCATAAACGAATACATTACAAGTCATATGACAAATATAAACATATGCAGACTTGTAAACAAAACAACTTGACGGTTCATCCATCTCATGCCCTTCTGCCACTACCTGTAATACAATTTAAAACTGAGTGGGTCAGGCTTGGGAGCCTGGTGAGCATATAGGGTTTTCAACCCACAATAAATATCATATTTAATTTTCACCAACCAACAATAACCCAATTACCCGTTCCCGTTATTCTCACTTTAATGTCCCTAAAACAACTAACATAAGGGACCTAGTCTAAGAATATTTCATCGGGGCGACAACACATGCTTCGGGGGTACCTCAGCAATATAAGTCAAATAAGGCAACCATGAGGGGGATAGAGTACAGCGAATGAACACCCAAGTTCATTAACACCTACAGGTGGCGAACCTGCTAATGTTTCCACAAGACTGTCTAGAATAGCCAGTGGTCGTCATCTAAACTCCGCTAGATGACTCAATCAAACAACAACGAGGCCTCTCATCTGTTTATTACACACCAACTGTCTACCCATGTTCTACCCAACATATTAGTAGATAAAAATATACATTTGTATACATAGTTTAAAGAAAACCTGTATAGCATGCTTTAATCAACACATATATCACATAACAGATGAGGCACACACACACATAACACATATCTCATAAAGAAATAAGCAGATCTATAAGATAGAAGAGAGTGAATACTCATTCACACATAACACAACCAAATATATACACATAACACGTATTTTTATATAAAATACTTCATATTATTGTATTAGAAGAAATAACTACACACTCACCTGATCAGAAGACGATCCGACAGCACTACGACTTATAAAAGTAGTAATCCACAGCAGATCTGGAAGATCTCCTCGAAAATCGAACTTCTCGCGGGCAGAGCTTCGACTCGGGAACCGCACTTTTCGGGATCTTCGGGATCTCGGGACTTGCCTCGGGGCTAGAGTATGATACCGGGACTTCGGGATAGCTTCGTCACGAAAAACGATGCAAAAGACTAGAGAGAAGAGAAGAAAATGAACAACAAATAAGGCTGTCCTCGGATCCTTTATATAGAGGCTGGAAGCCTCAATTACGCGGGGCGTACAGCAGTACGCAGCGCGTACTGCTCCAATGTTCGTAAGCGCATGCGTCATCCGAAGCCACTTGCTGCGATGTCGACACCCTCGGAGTACGCGGGGCGTACTCGAGTACGCGGCGCGTACCTCGGATCAGATCAATGACTCGTTCGGATAAGGCTTCCGATTTTTGATTTAATTTTAATTACAAAATGATTAATAAACTTCGGAAATTCATAACTTCTTCATACGAACTCCGTTTTCGACGTTCTTTATATCCACGGAAAGGTGAGACCACGCTCTACGACTTTCGTTTAGACTCTGTCGGCTAATTTTGACTTTATTTTTATTAATTATTTTTAATAGGCCGGGACAGAAACTTTCGTTATAAATTCATAACTTCTTCGTTTGACGTCCGTTCTCGCCTAACTTTTTATCGTTTCAATACCAACAATGAGATCTTCGATTCTTATTTAGATTGCTTCGGCTAACAACCGCTCGATCTCAAATCGAGTAAAACAGGTTGTATATCGCTAAGCCGGAACTTCGATAAATCATAACTTCCTCATACGAAGTCAGATTTGGGCGTTCTATATATATTCGGAAACCTCGTTTCAATTACTACAACATTAACCAACAATATTAAGTTTATTTTACACTTAAATTTTGACGCTTATTTTCATTCTTAATTAATCAAACCATATAATTAAGCAATTAAGCACAAAACACATAATACTCAAATAATACATTATTATTATTTCAAAACGGGTTACAAAGGTTAACCTAGACTATTACATTGCTAAAAGTGGCAAGCCCGGAAACACAGGCGTTACAGCACTGCTATGCTAAATCTTAGAAAAATCATAACTTCCTCATACGAAGTCAGATTTGGGCGTTCTTTTTATCGATGTTCTTAGTTTAACATATTCTACGACTTTCGTTTAGATCGCTAAGGCTAAATCTCGCTCTATCGTAAATTCACTATTTACGTTTCCCGGTATCGTGCCGGTTCCGTCGCGAAACTTCAACGGGTCATAACTTCTTCGTTATAACTCGGTTTTCGGAGTTCTTTATATGTACGAAAACCTTGTAACATACTCTACAACTTGGTTAAGATTATTTATTCTAAATAATCTTTTGTCGAAAAGTCGTTTTCGACCCCTATTGCCTCTAATTTGACTAGCCCAGATTTGCGGGCGTTACATATGTCATGCGGAATTGATCATAGCACGAGGGTAAGGATTGAAAAATGATATCTATTGCAAGCTCCTCAGGGAAGTTCACATTAAGCTTCAGCAAACGATCCACATACCTTTGGATTTTCTGCATGTGGCTCGTGGCGGAGTCTCCATCCTTCTTCCTGGTTGTTATCATGGAGCAGATTATTTCATACCGCTCTTGATGAGCACTTTGATGGTATCTTTCCATTATATCTTGGTACATTTCAAAAGGGTAGAAGTCCTCATAGGACTTTTGGAGTTCTGCTGTCATGGTGGCCATCATGATGCATGCCACTTTGGTGGCATCTCTTTCATGAGTCTGGAAGTCAGCGATCTCCTGTGGAGTAGCGGTGGTCTCATCAATCTCCTTTAGTTCCTTATAGAGGACATATTCCTTATCCTCTTAATGAGTCACCATCCTGATGTTCCGAATCCAATCCAACCTTATACCCCCCTTATAGATCAGCTTCGTGAATGAGGCGTACTTGCGGTAAGACGAATTGATCTTATACATATATATATTATTAACTTATAATATTATAAAGTATAAGGGTTGAATTTTAACATTTAAAATTCTAAGGATTGGAACTAAAGTTTATTAAGTGACTTTACATGTTCCAAAACTTGAGGGCAAGTTTTGTAACTTTATAAAACCTTTCACATTCATAACTTATGAGTCATTAAAATGAAGACTCTTCATTTTATAACTTATGTGTTCTTTTAATGGATTTTAACACAAAGAGGCTTTTGGTTATCCATAACTTGAGGATAAGTTATGAACTCCATTAAAACATATAAAGATCATGAATTAATCATATAAACAAGTAATTCCTATTATCAATCAAGAACTCATAAGAACATGAACATTCATATCAAAATTTCAAGAACATATGAACACATATAATCATGAAAACAGTTTAGGGTAATGTTTCTAGTCCATTTCCAGCAGCACAAATCGAATTTCTGCATTCTGCATGGCCAACTCGTCGAGTGCACGAACTGACTCGCCGAGTTGGTTGCATTTTCACTTGGACTCGTCGAGTCCTCCCCATGGACTCGTCGACTCCCCTGTGCAGACAACAAAAAATCGATTTTCAACACTATTTTGCATCAAGTATTCACAAACAAGCCTAGGCTCTGATACCACTGATGGGTTTTGAGCATTCTAACACCCCTAAGTGTACATGCAACCCTAGAAAACCTTGGATCTATGTTTGTCTAAAATACATGCAAAATATGGTTTCCAAGGTTCATAATCCTATCTAGCATACATGGGGAACTTTTATTCTAAAAGGATGGCTAGAATTACATACCTTGTAGTTGATTTTGATTCCTTGAAACCTTGTGAGCCTAGCACCCCAAGTGTGATGCCTCAAATGCTTCACACAACACCAAATACCTTTGGAATGACTTTTGAGAGAATGCACACACTTGTAAAATCGGTCTAACCCTCTTCTTTCCTTAGTGTAGCCGATTTTGGTAGATAACATGTTCCTTATATAGTGTGACACATCTAGGGTTACACCATGTAAACCCTAATGTGTCATGACTCTTCATTTCCATGACCCATGGGTTTGTAACTCCCATGGAGCATCCTATGGGATTAACCCAACTTGATAATCCATGGAGCCTTTTAGCCCACTATACAAGTTATGGATGATTTACATAATCAACCCATATATTTAATTAGTCATCTTTTGATCACTTAATTAATTCAAAATTAATTCTTGATCAATACTAATTAAATAATACTATTAATATATTAGAACTTATAATATAGTAATAAACCACAAGTGTTATTTCTCTCATTTAGTCTATCCAAATGCATGATGCCATGCAACCCAAATGGACCATGCCGGGTCGGGTCAAGTACATACCAGAAATAGTTATGGACTTAGACACCTTATCCAACAGTACCTTAGTCTCGAACATAATAACATACATAAACAGGTTGACATTGGTGCCTTCGACTCGTTCCTACAGGAGAAAACTCACCTCACGAAGATGACTGTAGAATCCTACGGATAAATCTCTGGCTGCTAACTGGCAGATCCCCGAACTGCTGATCTCTCGACTCCCGAGTTACTAATCATCATACAAATTAGATAAGTCTGAGATTCTCATAACTTAACCATAAGTCCTCACTGGGGTAAAATACCTTTCTACCCCTCACATACTCTTGTCCCAAAATGAACTCTACTCAAACCTTGGCCCAAAAGATAAACACTTCCACAAGGCCCAATATATTGCCAAATTTCTAATTGGGCCCAATCCCTTCACATGGGCCTCAACCTAAGGCCCAAAACCATTATATGAAAGTCCCAATACTAGGTATACTTCCCTAGCCCACTAGTGGCCCACTAATGGCCTAATTTGCTAAATTGGGCCCGACTCCTCTAATGGGCCTTACCCTAAAGCCCGCATATATTTCTAGCCCAAAATATCTAACTTCTAACGGCCCACTAAGGCCCAAAGAAACAAAGTTCAATGTGGTCCAATCTGAGGCCCAAAATACGTAAAGCCCAATTCTATTGAGTATGTAGGGCGTACTTCATTGTACGCTAAGCATACAACAGTATGACTTGTACGCCCAACGTACTGGTCTATTAAACCACTTTTCCTATTATGCAACTAATACTCTATTCCAAAGGCTATAATCATAGATCCAGGTCCTATTCAACATCTTAATCCATAAAGTCACTGACTTGGTTATACATTGCCAAGTACACTCAGCGTACTCATGAGATGAAGACGCGCATGCCATGCACATACACCCATCGTACCAAAGGGTGCGCGTAGCATGCGCAAGCAAATTCAAAAACCCTAAATTTTAGGGTTGGATCCCTATATAAACGACCATATACCCTTAGTCCAACCTCCCTCTCACCCTTAGACAACCACCACGAAAACCCTAACCCATAACTGTGTGTTCTTGTGATTTAGTAGCCACTTGAGAGCATTTTAGTGTTGTTTTGGTGTTTTGGAAGAGAAAGAAGTTTGAAGAAGGAGCAAAGATTCAAAGGGTGCTTGTATGTCACAACTAGGAATTCTGATGCGCTGTAAGCAATTAACAAGGATAACATTGTAACTAAAACTTGAAGGCATGTATGATGCTTATTTAATGACAAAAAAATTCCATCAAACACTCTATACAAACACTCAAATAGTCAACAAAATGTTGGAAACCCTAAAAATCTCGGTTTAAGTCCATTATGGACTAGGATTTCCTTATTGGGCCTAACGGGCCAATAAACTTCCAATTTGACTATTTTGGTCTTAGAACTCTTAAATGGGCTCTCATTGGACCCACTCTCATGAGACTTAACCTTTTTGGGCCCTATAAGCCTAAAATGGACTAGTTTATCTTTAATGGGCCTTATTGGGCCATAACAAATCCAAATAGCTTTAATGGACTCAAATCCATTCCTTTATGCTAAATTGGGCCGTGAACTACTCTAAAGGCCCAATGGGCCGAAAATCATCAAATTGGGCCTCATATTATGGACTCAAGCACAAAAGGACCAAGCCATTCTTTTCCTTCTCTCTCTATCGGCCCAAGTAGGAAACTAAAAAAAAGAATTAAAGGGGAAGGGTTGACTTTGGAGTGCCACCTCCATTTTGTCCATCATACATTCATGCAAAATCCTCCATGTATCCAAGCTAGTCATTCACCACACTCTCTCCCCTCTCTTCTTCTACTCTCGGCCGAGTATCACCAAACACACACACACACACTTAATTCACTTCCAAATCCTCTCAAGAACACCTTCATTCCTCCTTCAAAATTTTCGAGATTAAGGGCATTTCAAGAAGGTTTTCATCCAAGAATCACTCCAAGATACATACTTGTGGTAAGATCTTGATAACATACTTTCTTTCTACAACTTAATCACTCTTCTTACCACCTTAAATTATTAATCATACACCCTAGAACTCTTCAAATTCAAAGGTCTCTTTAAGAAGTTGTTAAGGTCGAGAATCTCATCAATCTCTTCCATTTCTTTCTTCAAAACCGACAAAAACAAGCAAAGGTGAGTTCATAGCCCCTTTATTTTGGTTTTAAAATGATTTATGGGGTAGAATACAAGTAAAATGTGTAGATCCATGTGTATTTGTATGTTATGTGTGATTTCTTGTGTTTATGTGGTAAATATGTGCTAAAAATGAAAGATATTTCGAGATCTATAGATCAAGGAGGAAGAATATGTGATTTAGGATACATTTCACTTAACATGTCAAGATAAACTACCATACAATGTTTATAATAAGCATACTACAACATAAAATTTCTTATTGGACTTTTTTTTTGATAAATAAATAAAAGATGGGGAAAAATATGTCATTCACATTTTTTACAAGTACCAAAAGGTCAAAATAGCTGAAATAAGAGTTCTTATAAATATTATGCTTTTTAAAGGACTAAAAACATAAAATTTAGCCTAATGGGCTAAAATTTGGGCCTTTCGGCTATTTAGGCCCAAATATGTGAAAAATCAAATTTAAGGGGGCTGAAATTGAAAGTTTTCTCAAAACAGGGGCTATAAAAGAAAACGAACCTATTTCTGTGGATAAAATGGCCTTTTTTTATCAAAAGGGACTAAAAATGCAAAGATTTTGGATTTTGGGTCAAAATTGTAAAAATTGCGAAAAGTGTGGATTTAAATGCAAATCCTTTAACTAAGGGGTTGAAACTGTCCAAAATTAAATTTTGGGCTTAAGACATTATTTAAATAAGAGTTTGGGTAAAAAATGTCAAGAAAAATAGTTCAAGGACCAAGTATGTCATTTTTCATAAAAAGGACTAAAATTGCCAAATTTACCAAAATAAGGGGGCTGAATTGGTCAATTGATGTTTTTGGTCAATTATGTTAAGATTAAAATAATTGGGTCAAAATATACCAAATTTTATAACTTTTGGGTTTAAATAGAAAAATATATATTTTTATAAATCTATGAATCGTTATAAAACAATTTGGTGATTTTTACGACATTTCGATTAAACAACTTTGCAACACTAATACTATACAAAACAACTAAACATTCTAATTGTTGGGCTTGAATAATTCTAATCATGTTTTTGGGCCTTTGTGACCCATTAACATGACTTTTGGGCCTAACATAAATAATACATGTTTATTGGGCCTCCTGTGACCCAATTACATGCCTAAGGGACCCTCAATGGCTTTTACATGTTATTGGGACTTAGTGGCCCATTAGCATCGCTAGTAAGGTCCAAATAAATCATATGCGAAGCGGGCCAACGCGTCCTTCGTATACTCGACAGCCTTAAATAACATACGTGATTAGTAAGACCTCGTAGTCAACTTCTCCTCGTCTGTTAGGCTTACCTTCTATTCAAGTAACCAAAAATCAGGTCGTTAATCAAGGTTAATCAAATTCATTTGGATTAAGTGAGTAATAATGGGCGACACCAATAAGTGTCGGTCGTAGTCGGTAGTTATAATCAAAGTCTCCTGGAGGGAGAACGAGAGTTTATGTATAGATCTATACGGGGGTGACTCCCCCACACCTAAGTTGTTCGCTACAGTTAGACTCGGCCAGTCTAGGGTGACAAAATCTGAAGATCAATTACGGCGTTCGCTAG
The DNA here is from genome assembly GCF_002870075.4 of Lactuca sativa. Lineage (NCBI taxonomy): Eukaryota > Viridiplantae > Streptophyta > Magnoliopsida > Asterales > Asteraceae > Lactuca > Lactuca sativa. Next base: position 5,727,526 of record NC_056630.2, on the reverse strand, counting down.
AATGCCAAGACAGACGAACTAGTCATTATCTTGCATGGTTATAACGAATCACATAGAGATCCAATACCATCTAAGTAATCATGGGAAATCATATTCATTCGTGGTGACGATGCAATAATACAAAACGATCATACTATTTTATCGGAAAACATCGGGTTTTCTGGGGAAACCAACATTATTCACTTGTACTCTCAATAACTATAATGCAAAACTTCTCATTTATACACATTTTGAAATCATTCGCGCATATACTTATGGATCATCATACCTTTTGTATAAACAATTGTCGTTCAGAAAAATATCGGATTTTATGGGTTTTACAAACTATACAAAACATTTTCATATCAAACCTGCTTATGAACTCACCAACATTATATATGTTGACGTTTTCAAAATAACTTTTATTCTCAGGTAACAGATAAGCTGAAGAATAATACCCAGTGTGTTAGGATGTTATGTTTTCAAAACTTTCAAACAATTTATAGCATGGATATGTAATATTTAGACATTGTACTTGATGTGAACAAGGTCAATTGTAATGTATTGATGCATGGTGGTGTTATGTTATGTTTCATGTATATTCATTGTGATGATATTTCAATTTAAGTCACGCGAGCCCTCGGACATTTCCGCCGTCTGGTTCGGGGGTGTGACATTGTAGATCCAGGAGATTAGCACCATTTCTGACTCATTTGAGGTATCAAGCTTCAAACTTGATCATTGCATGCTTAGATTTGATTTTGGGGTGTTTTATGTCACTTTTGAACTCCATTGTTGAGGTTTCTTGTATCTTGATAGTTTCAGACCATAAGACACGTCCTTATGAGCTCTTAGAAGCACTTAGGGTCATAAAAACCAAACCTTGATGGTTAAGCCACAACCATGGAAGTGTTTGATGGTCACAAAGTTTAAGGACCAAAATCATGTTTTGATCCCCAACCATGCATGCAAACACATGAAGTTCGTGACTTTATGGATTAGGAAGTCTTAAAGGACTTCGATCAACATTATAGACGTGAGGACTTAATGGATTAAATCACAAATGTAGCCCCAAGGAAATTGGCTAGTACATTAGGCTTACACCCTGGTACGTTGCGCATATTAGGTCAACTTCCCGCTTTTGGTCAAGGCCAGCGTACGCTGGTCATACGTGCCAGGTACGCTGCCCGTACACATGTAGAGTGGCGAACTTGGGCTTTTGGGCCTTAGAAGTTTGGGCCTGGATAGTTGGTCCCTATGGCCCACTGTGGAGTAGAGTTTTTGGGCCTAGAACTGATATTTAAAGTATTAGGCCTTTTGGGCCATATTGGGCCACTCAAAACTATTTATTTTGGACTAAGGATTTATTGGGCTTGTGATAAGGCCCATTTTAGGAGTTAGGCCCAATTTAGAAAATTGGGCCATTAGTGGGCCGGGAAAGATAAGATGGAATTAGGCCTTGGGTATGGTCCAAATTAGACCAAGGGATAAAATGGTTATTTTACCCTAAGAATTATTATGGATTTTGACTAAGTATTGTTATGATAATGTGTAACGCCCTGTTCTAAAAAGTGTTCGTTATGGATTTCAGAGGCCAATGCTAAGGGCGTTTTGGTCTTTTATGGGCTTTGAGGTTATTTGAGAAAGTTTCGGGTCGGGGTGTGTTGCTAGAAGCGTAGGGCTTCTCACCACCTTTCATGGATATAAAGTTCGTCAGAAACGGAATCAAAATGAAGAAGTGGCGATACTTTGAAAATGTTGCCAATAATAGTCCCTAATAAGGAATTGTGTCAAGGTGGTCCTATGCATGCATGGAATGCATGCGTGTGAAGTAGCTGGGTACGCCCAACGTAAGTTGGGTTACGCCCAGCTTAGAAGGGGAAGTGAAAGCGGGTGCGGAGAGGCGTATGCCCAACGTACGTGAAGGTATGTCCAGCATACGCTCAGACTCACTAAACCCTAATTTTTAGGGTATGCCACTATATAAAGAGCATAATGCCCTGGATATCAGCCTCCCTCTCATCCTAAGACAGCTACCATGAAACCCTAATCCTCCCTTAAGTGTTCTTGAAGCTTTGGTGGCCATTAGTGAGCATCTTGGTGTTATATGACCATTTTCCAAGCAAAGAAGAAGCAAGCAAGGTGGTGTATTAAAGAAGGAGTTGTAGATTTAGGACTTTTGCCTATTTCCAGACCTTTTCAAGGTATAAAGTCTTGATCTTGAAGGTTATTCTCTTAGATCTCACATAGGATGAGTTTTTGGACCTTTTAGGTCCCAAGATTGGACCTTTATGACTCAACATGTTTTGTTAGGCCTTGAATTGCCATTCTTTATTCTAAATGAGTCCCCAAGGCAGAAAGTTACCATCTTGTGTGTCTTAATTGGTTCATGCATGAGATCTAGTCATTTTCATGAAAGTATATTGTTACATTTCAAGTTTGGGCCTTTTTGGTGGGTTGCAAGTCACCCAGTAGCTGACTTTATGGATTAAGACATCAATAAGGACCTGGATCTGAGTTTGTAGCCCCTGGAGTGGAGGAATAAGCACTTAACAGAAAAAGGACTTAGCATGTAACACCTGTTTAATTATTAAATAAATAATTAATATAATGAATGAATAGTGGCCCTAAAATTAATAATTATATACCAAGGTGCTTGTTTTGGGAAGCGAAATGCCTTAAGTTGGATATTTTGGGTGCTAAAGTATAAGTTGGATATTTTGGTAAGTATTAGACTTAATATGTAAATGATTTCAGGAGGCAGGGTTAAAAAGGTAATTACTGGATTTGCTTCGTAAAAGATTCTCAAGTGGAGGGCTATTTGGTAAGTTTTGGACCTAAAATGAAAGGAAATTATGGTATTAGGGGCTAAAGGGTGAAAGTTGGATTTAATTTGAAGAAAATTTTGTGGAGGAGGGACTGAACGCGGACAAAAGGAGTTACGTTTTAAATGGGACGGGGGCTTATAACCCGTCACCATGCTCATAACCCTAAGGACCTGGTATGCAGCCGTCACTCCCTTACCCCTCTCCCTTATGCCTCCCACCGGCCGCCACCTGCTTCTTCACTTCCGGTATCGCACCTTCACCACCGTGGAGATTGGAACCGCCGATCGACCGCCTTCTTCTCCTTCTCTTATTCCATCCGCTATGTTAGAGCCTCCCGCCGCCTAGTCGAGACTTATCGCCACCCCTAACGCTGCTGTTTCTCCATCACAGTGCTCATGGCCGCTCGTGACGCCGGTTCTATGGGTCGCATGACCGTTGAGCGCCGTTGTTTCTATTGCAGGCGATGAACCACGAGTAGCTGCCACTCCGTCGATGCTGCGACCACCGCAACCCGCCGCCATCTCATGTTGCTGCCGCCGCCACCCGCCTCAAGAGGGTGTTGGGTTTATTAGTCTGAGCCAAAGGATGTGTTTGTTGTGTATGGTGATGTTCTGAATCTCGAACAAGGGCTTGATGTGCGTGTTGATCGAATGGAAACCAAAAGGGACCACCGCCACCACCGCAAGGTGGTGGCTGCCATCGTGAAGCGACCTTTGCCACCACCAGGACGGTGGCTGGAGGATTGCAAACAGAAGTTTGGTTGGGTGTGTTTCTATTTTCTTTGGTGTGTTTGTGTGTATAGTCCAGATCGGCCGGAAAAGCCGTTGCCACCATCTACCATGTGACATCCCCAATTTCTCGGCTAGAAAAGACCGATTTGTTTATGCTTGGTTTTTAAAATCAGAGTAATCTTTTAAAGAAAACAGTTGCGGAATTTGTTCCCAAAACAAATATGATAAGAATTATCAAAGCATTTCTTTAAAGAAATGTATTTTCATTATATAACAAAATCTCGGGATGTCATGTTCAATACAGACCAAAAGCATAAACAGAACAAAATAGACCTTACAACAGTTATTCATAACTACTGGCCTATAATCTAAAATCTCTCGTCAAGTCCACCAACTTATACTCTTGTGCCATTACCTGTAATGCAAAGAAAACTGAGTGGGTCAGGCTTGGGAGCCTGGTGAGCATATAGGGTTTTCAACCCACAATAATATAATTATTATATTCAACCATCAAACAATCAACTCAATTGCCCATCCCTATTATCGTTCTTAGGATTTTACCCTAGGAATTCAACTACCCATCATTCATTCATTCCTAAGGATTGACCTAAGGAATTAGCACAAACTTCCATTGCTACATAAGGCGCATCTGCCAACATTATCCTTTAAGCACCTCTGCCAGGATTACGTCATACACTATGAGGCGCGACTGCCAGGTATATGACATTCTCTTTTAGGCGCATCTGCCGACATTATCTTATAAGCGCATCTGCCAAGATTATCCTATAAGCGCATCTGCTATTATTATGACAATCTCTATTTGGCGCATCTGCCAAGATCACGACATTCACTACTTGGTGCATCTACCGATATTATTCTCAAGCGCATCTGCTAGCATTATGGCATGCTCTTTTAGGTTCATCTACCAATACTATACTTAAGTGCATCTACTAGTATTATGTCACTCTCTCTTTGGTGCATCTACCAATACTATGCTTGAGCACATCTGCTAGCATTATGTTATTCTCTAATTGGTGCATCTGTCAATATCATTCTTAATCATCTTTCATACCTCATCATTTTATCACATACCAACTATCTCATCTACCCATGTTCTACCCAACATATTTGTAGATATAAAATACATATATAGTTTAACTCATTTAAAAACTATATAAAACATTCATTCCATACTCATATCAAATAAACAACAATATATAAACACATAGCACGTATTTATAACAAATACTTCATATTTATGTGTTAGAAGAAAATAACCACACACTCTCCCAAACATATACTTAATACATTCAAACAATACTTGTATTATACCCGTGTTTATGAAAGGGACTATACACCCACACATATAAACAACTTTATATTATACACATAGCACGTATTTTATAGAAAATACTTCATATTTATGTGTTAGAAGAAAGTAACTACACACTCACTCGTATAAACAGCAATATACTTAATACACTCAAACCATACTTGTATTATTATCGTGTTTGTGAAAGGTAGTATACACTCACTTGATCAGAAGATGATCGGACAGCACTACGACCTGCAGAAGTAGTAATCCTCAGCAGATCCGGAAGATCTCCACAAAAATTGAACTTCTCGCGGGCAGAGCTTCGGCTCGGGAACTGCACTTCTCGGGATCTTCGGGATCTCGGGACTTCTTCGGGGCTCGAGAATAATACCGGGGCTTCGGGGTATTTCTGGCACGCAAATCGATGCAAAACGGGAGAGAGAAGAGAGAAAAATAGCAAAGGAGTCGGCTGTCCTCGCATCCTATTTATAGGAGGCTGGAGCCTCGGAGTACGCGGGGCGTACTGCCTCAGAATCGTCATTGCTTACGTATCCAAAGAACTCGAGTGCGAGTGTCGACATACCTCGGTGTACGCGGGGCGTAACTCAGATCAGATCAGTGACTCCTTCGGATAATCGTCCGAATTAAAGATTAAATTTAAATACAAATTATTTAATAAACTTCGGAAATTCATATCTTCTTCATACGAACTCCGTTTTCGACGTTCTTTATATCCACGCGAAGGTGAGACTACGCTCTACAACTTTCGTTTAGACTCTGTCGGCTAATTTTGACTTTATTTTTATTATTTATTTTTAGTAGGCCGGGACAGGAAAACTCCGTTATAAAATCATAACTTCTTTATCCGACGTCCGTTTTCGCCTATCTTTTCATTGTTTCACTACAATTAACGAGATCTTCGATCCTCGTTTAGATTGTTTTGGCTATAAACCGCTCGATCTCAAATCGAGTATTCGGGCTGCATACCGCTAAGTCGAAACTTAGAAAAATCATAACTTCCTCATACGAAGTCAGATTTGGACGTTCTTTTTATGTACGCTCACGGTTTAACGTATTCTACGACTTTCATTTAGATTGCTAAGGCTAAATATCCCTCTAACGTAAATTCGCTTTTTACGTCGCGCTGTGTCGTGTCGGTTCTGTCGCGAAACTTCGACAGGTCATAACTTCTTCGTTATAACTCGGATTTTGGCGTTCTTTATATGCACGGAAACCTTGTGAAATATACTACAACTTGGTTAAGATTAATCCTTCTAGATAATATTCCATAAAAAAGTCATTTTTGACGCCTATCGTCTCTAAATTGACTAGCCCTGATGTACGGGCGTTACAATTATCTCCCCCTTAGGATGATTACGTCCCGGAATCATCAACGAAATAGGACTTGCATAATGATTCCACACGTTATTTATTCATCCTTGGTAATAACCTTAAATTCTATGTTTCCTCGAAAGAGTATTTAACTCTTTGGCTTTCTTGACCGCAGACGCTGCCCAATCTTGCATCTGCTTATCGTACTATGTTGTACCTTCAATCGTAACCCTCGAGTTACCCAATAAGTCGTTATTATGGACTCCTTCTTCTTCTCAGGATAAATACTTTCCTTTATCTATTGTAACAAACCGATGGGTCGTGCTCTACTGACCTCTCATCGAATGATGCAATGCTTAGACTCAGGTCTCTTAGAGTTAAATTCCAAAATGGAATATACCTTCCTTCATATTCTAATGTGTTATAATCACATTTCATCATGTAGCATTTCTACCTACCAACTTCTTTTAACAACGAGCGCGACACTATCAATCGCATTAACTCCAACCTTCTGACTTAAGTCAGATGTTACATCTAACTTGGTCCTCTAGACCACGTAACATACTCCTCGTAGTCGAACTCAAATTTAAATATGACCACTAGGGTCGGAACAAGAACCATCTTACTAGTCATTACCGAAACAATGGTAATGACATACCAGAATAAAATGGAATCAATCACTAGCTTCTTGGTAACCTTGTGACTTTCCCTGATCCAAGTGCGAGTCCTGTGCTTCCGGTAGTATATGCATCCACTACCTTTCACACCTACTCATACTCGTCCCAAGTATTGTCCCGCAGTCGACCAAGTCACCATACAAGAAAATCAGACAATCATTCAACACATCAGTTAGCAAAACTAGGGTTTATATTAATTCCTTGAAACGATTACACAAAAGTTCAAGTTCACCCTATACTATGCCTTTAATAGGCTACATACATGATACTTTTCATATCGCTACTTTATAACTTGATCTTTAGATATAAGATCCTTATTCCTGATTCCTTGCATTGCCATCTACTTCATCAAGGATCATTTGAAATGCTCTTGCCTTTAGCTTTGGCGGAGCCTCTAGCTTTGCTGCTTGATTTTTCCTTGGGCAGTCTTGCTTGAAGTGCCCCTCTTTGTTACATTCGTAACACACCTTTTTGTTGAAAATACATTCATCGGCGTAATGCCCATGCTTTCCACACTTGAAACATGTCACCTCCACGCCACATTTTTAAACAGTGTATAAAATGTATATTTTTATCTACTAATATGTTGGGTAGAACATGGGTAGATAATTGGTGTGAAATAAACAGATGAGAGGCCTCGGTGTTATTGGTGTTATTCTAGTCATTCAGCAGAGTATGGATGATGACCACGGACTATTCTAGACTGTCCTGTGGAACACTAGCAGGCTCATTACCTGCAGGTGTTGTGAACGACGTGTTCACTGGTGTACTCTATCCCCCACATGGTTGCCTTTAGGATACTTATTGTTGAGGAAGCCCCTCTGCAGTAATGTCCGTCCCGATGAAAATCCTGAATTAGGTTCCTTATAATAGAAGTTATTTTAGGGACGTAAAAGTGAGGATAATGGGAATGGGTAATCGGGTTTATTGTGGATTGTTGAAATTAAATATAATTATTGTGGGTTGAAAACCCTATATGCTCACCAGGCTCCCAAGCCTGACCTGACCCACTTTGTTTATTTGTATTACAGGAAGTGGCGCAAGAGCTTAAGATGGGCGAATCATCAAGTTGTTTTGTTTACAAGTCTGTATATGTATATATTTGTTGAATGACTTGTAATGTTATCGTTTATGCTTTATAATCTGTATCGGAACATGACATCCCGACTTTTGATTATGAAATGAAATCATATTTCTTTATGAAATGTTTTGATAAATATCTATTTTATCATGTTTTGTTTTTGGGAACAAATTCCGCATCTCTTTTAAAATCAAACGGATTTACTCTGAAAATGTTTAAAAAGCATAAATGAAATCGGTCTTTTCTGGCCGAGAATTTGGGGATGTCACAGTATATGTATGTTATATGTTTGTATGGTATGTGGTATGATGGGGGAACTCACTAAGCTTCGTGCTTACGATTTTCAGTTTTAGTTTCAGGTACTTCGTGTTTAAAGTAAAGGAGCTGGCTAGATCGCAGCGCATCACACTATGGTTTTCCACACATGAGATCTTTGGGATTACACTCTGATATTGTTTTATGATAACGTGTTTGATTATTTCTACTTTGGTTTTTGACATGACATGATATTACAAATGTTTTATTACACTGTTGGTTTTATAATGACGTATTTAAAAATGAATTTTTTTGGCCTGTATTTTTGGGATGTTACAAGTTAGTATCAGAGCCTTGGTTTGAGGGATTCGGACATACTCTCGGGTGTGTCTGAACTCAAACTAAGGGCTTGGTATGAAAATTTTCGAAAGTAAAACCATTTTATAAAAAGGAGTTTGAAAAGAATCTGAAAAGAGAAAAAGAACTTTGAGAAGAACAAAGTGTGCGATGCGTGCAATCAGCCGAGCTCAAGTAAGTTTTTCCCCAAGATACCCATACATGTTATGTTATGATCTGATATGATTATGAGAACTGCATGCTAGATTAGGGCTGAGGATCTAGGAGGATACCTTATATGCCTACTGTATGTGCTTGTAGACTTGCATTCTAGTACTGATCAGTCAGTGATAGGATAGCCTGTTTAGGTTATGCCTGATTGTATGAGCCTTTGAATTGCATGTACAGATTCCTGATTAGAGGATAGAATGATCTGATTGGAATATGATGGTTAGATTTTCCATTGTCTGAATATTGTTTGCTTTGTGCTTTGTGGGACTCTTTGTGATGTGAGTTAGCTACTAAGTGAATATGCCAAGTCACATGGGACACATGCTGGATAATCTCATAGTGATGGACTTGACCCTATTGCACAGCTCTTGTCTGAGTCCAACCGTTCTAGGGATGGGTCTTTTACTCGAAGGATTATCCGCTCTCAGTTGCATGTGGCTATATTCATGAGATAGCTAGTTGACATTACTGGGAATCTTTCAGCAGCTGAGGACTGGGTGAGTTCGGGAACCTAGGGAAGCCTAGGATATATTTCAGTGAGTTAGTAGTGAGGTTCAGTGAGACTTGGGTGTACCAGTTTGAGGAAGCGACTTGGAGGATTCGGGAGGATTGCTGAGGAAAGTATGGATAGGTGTGGAAGGTAGTATTGGGCCCGTACTACTGAAGGCACAGGATCTATACTCGAATCAGTGAGAATATTGGAGAATCTAAGAAGCTTCAGGGAAGAGTTTGTGACCCAATTTGGGGACAGAGGATGTTCCAATTGTTGCAGCTTAGCCATTGGCAAGCGAGCTAGTGAGAGTGACAGGGTGTCAGACCCTGAAGGATATGATTTCCAAGAGTTGCAGATGTGGGATCGATTTGGGAGTACCCTGGAAAGAGAGGTGCATGCCAGGTGCATATAGTAGAGGGTCCCGGAAAGAGACCCATGACTTCTGATCATCGGGTGAAAGGCCAGCACGGCCGGAGTCAGTGCAACGCGCACGACAAAGTGCACAAGGGAGTTTGTCACTCCAAGGGTTTAGGCTGCTACAAATGTAGCAGGGTTGATCTTGTCAGTTAGAGGTGATTAGGATTCCTCCAGATGTTGCGGGTATGCCATCTTCTACTACTATTAGATGGATGTTTGGAATACGTATCGCTTTGGGATTGCGAGTGAGTTTGGATAAGTCAGATATCGGGTCGGTTTTCTGCTAGTGTTTGGGTTATCAAGGATCATATATGCCATCCTGCATGCTGAAAGGTCCTTGATGAACCCAAAGAGGGATGCATCTTGCGGAGTGGGTTCTGCGCGTACCGTTATCATTTCGGATCCTTGTCGGGATCTATGCAGGAGTATTATTTAGAGGATACTCGGTCAGGGTTGGAGTGGTGGTTCTCCAGTGAGGTCAATGTTTAGGGATTCTATCATTGTTCAGGTATGGTCGGTAATTGTCTATGATGAACTTTGGAGTTCAAGGCACTTCCGTTGCTAGGACAGAGCTGGTGACAGGAAGAGGGTAGTGTCAGTTGCGGGTGTTAGATGCATAAGTGATTGGTCATCGCATGTTCAAGAAAATTGTATTTTCACATGGGCTGTGTTCGGTTAGAGTTATGTGGTACTGCAAGATTTGGAGTGGGAACGAGGATTCGTCAGCTAGAGTGAAGATTAAGGTCTTCAATCGACAACATGTTAGATGGATTGAGATGTCAGACTGGATCAGATTTCAAGAGTACTCATCGAGATTTCCGAGGATGGGAGATCTCAAGGTTTAATCGACGATTAAACACTAGCATTGGCAGGCACAGGTTGTCATCAGTGGGATATTAGAAAGCGAGAAGGATTGGGAATCCTTCAATTCTCATATATAGTGAAGACTTAGTCGAATCTAAGTGGGGGAGAGAATTTTCGTAAAGTTCTCCAAATGCGAGTTCTGGTTGCGCGAGGCGTAATCTCTTGGGCACCTTGTCAACCAGAAGGGCATTCGGGTCGATCCGGCCAAGATAGAGGTCGTGACGCAGTGGGAGATTCCGAGGTCTCCATCTGAGATTCGGAATTCCCTGGGTATAGCGGGTTATTATTGAAGATTTATACGTAGCTTCTCCGAGATTGAGGTTACTTTGACCCGAATAACAAAGAAATCGATGGCTTTTCGCCAGGAGCCTGAGCAGCAGGCAGCCTTCGATACTCTCAGACAGTAGTTGTACGAGGCACCGATTCTCACCCTGCCAAAGGGTGTAGATGATTTTGTGGTTTACGGTGACGCTTTGATCACAAGCATGGGTACGATACTGATACAGTGGGGTCACGTGATAGCAGGTTTCGAAAACCAGGTTAGAGTTCTAGTTAGGATTCAAGTTCAGTTGTGTGTTAGGTCGAGTGCGTGTCGACCCGGGTTGGAAAGTGTTGTTAGATTACGGGAGTAGCCGTAGCATTCACTAGCATTCAGATAGTATGGAAAGTGTTGTAAGTCTACGAGTGTAGCCGTAGCATTCACCAGGTTGGCAAATAGTGTTAGAGTGTTGTAAGTCTGTGGGTGTAGCCGTAGCATTCACCAGGTTGGCAGATAGTGTTAGAGTGTTGTAAGTCTGCGGTTGTAGCCATAGCATTCACTAGCAGCTATATAGTGATAGAGTGTTGTAAGTATGTGGGTGTAGTCGTAGCATTCACTAGGTTGGTAGATGGCATGAGCGTGTTGTTAGAACGCGTAAGGAACGGTAGTACCCACCAGTTCGGGCGCAACAATGAGGATATGGAAATCCACGGATTGGACTTCGGATTTACCCATATGGATTAGCTTTGGTTGAGCCAGTGATAAGACTGTAGGAACGTCACTACGGTTATGAGATCAGGGAAGTAATGGACTGCTTAAAGGCGTTTGTGATGTAAGGCTACCATCGGTTAGGTAGCAATCACTTTTAGTCTCAGATTGGATGATGACAGGATGCGACGCATGGACCCGATCAGCTAGATCAGGAGGTTGTTAGAGCCACAGTGGCATGATAACTAGTGGAAACTAGTTCCATAGAAGGATTTTGTTCAGAAGTCGTGTGAGGCGACTAAGTGGGAGTCCTTTGGCTCCGCAGCTGGGCTAGAACCCGGTATTTCAGATGGTTGGTGAACACATTCAGACCAAACAGGTCTCGTTAGATTTTGGAAATCAACCATGAGGCAAAACACTGCTTCAGGCAGTTCAGTGTTCGGGCAGTTTCAGCGTTTGGGCAGTGTTAGCATTTGTGTTTCAGGTTGCAAGTACGGACATAATAGCTGGTTGATTGGGAAGTGACAAGTCACTCCCAGCGGGATTAGCTGAGCCTCGACCAAGAATAAGTGATTTGCAGGGGTAATTAGGTCTGTGAACCTGTTTTATAGTGGGAGCCTCAGGTTATCAGTAGTTAAGTAGTCATTTGAGGGATAAATAGACTAGATTCAACTATAATGATTCAATATGAGTGGTCTGTTAGGGATTCAGATCATCTCGACAGAGCAGACTTCAGACGGAGTAGACGAGATCTGGGTGCGAGGAATTCGTTCACCTGCGGATTTTAGGGCTTTACGAGGATTGGTCATGGCTACCTTGGGAAGGCTAGGGTGTGCCCAGGTTGGTGACCATGCTACTAGAGTAGCTGGGCAAGTAAGGAATGGTAAGGAATGATTTCGAGGACAAAATCTAATTTAAGTGGGGGAGAGTTGTAAACCCATTTAATTATTAAATAAATAAGTAATATAATGAATGAATAGTGGCCCTAAAATTAATAATTATATACCAAGGTGTTGGTTTTGGGAAGCGAAATGCCTTAAGTTGGATATTTTGGGTGTTAAAGTATAAGTTGGATATTTTGGTAAGTATTAGACTTAATATGTAAATGATTTCAGGAGGCAGGGTTAAAAAGGTAATTACTGGATTTGCTTCGTAAAAGATTCTCAAGTGGAGGGCTATTTGGTAAGTTTTGGACCTAAAATGAAAGGAAATTATGGTATTAGGGGCTAAAGGGTGAATGTTGGATTTAATTTGAAGAAAATTCTATGGAGGAGGGACTGAACACGGACAAAAGGAGTTAAGTTTTAAATGGGACGGGGGCTTATAACCCGTCACCATGCTCATAACCCTAAGGACCTGGTATGCAGCCGTCACTCCCTTACCCATCTCCCTTATGCCTCCCACCGGCCGCCACCTGCTTCTTCACTTCCAGTATCGCACCTTCACCACCGTGGAGATTGGAACCGCCGATCGACCACCTTCTTCTCCTTCTCTTATTCCATCCGCTATGTTAGAGCCTCCCGCCGCCCTGTCGAGACTTATCGCCACCCCTAACACCGTTGTTTTGCCATCACAGTGCTCGTGGCCGCTCGTGACGCCGGTTCTATGGGTCGCATGACCGTTGAGCTCCGTTGTTTCTGTTGCAGGCGATGAACCGCGAGTAGCCGCCACTCCGTCGATGCTGCGACCACCGCAACCTGCCGCCATCTCATGTTGCTGCCGCCGCCACCCGCCTCAAGAGGGTGTTGGGTTTATTAGTCCGAGCCAAAGGATGTGTTTGTTGTGTATGGTGGTGTTCTGAATCTCGAACAAGGGCTTGATGTGCGTGTTGATCGACTGGAAACCAAAAGGGACCACCGCCACCACCGCGAGGTGGTGGCTGCCATCGTGAAGCAGCCTTTGCCGCCACCAGGACGGTGGCTGGATGTTTGCAAACAGAAGTTTGGTTGGGTGTGTTTCTATTTTCTTTGGTGTGTTTGTGTGTATAGTCCAGATCGGCCGGAAAAGCCGTTGCCACCATCTACCACCACCGGCCACCATAGGGTGGTTGTGTGTGTTTTTGTTGTTTAGTGTAGGTGTTTATTTTGAGCTTCAACATTGTAAAGTGTAAATTACAGTTTGGAATGATAAAAGAAATTGAAAACCACCACCTTAGGGTGGTTCCTGCTGCCACCGGCCGCCGAGTCGGGTGGCGGTGTGTTTGTCTTGTGAGTGACTCGGTTGGGGATGCTTGAAACCCTAATGGGCCTTGTTAGCCTAATGGGCCCTATGAAGCCAAATGGGCTTAGTGAAATCCCTAATGAGTCTAATGGACTCTAATTGGCCCAATAAACCCCTAAATAACCTAAAAGTCCAAAAATTAATAAATGGGCTAGTATTTGGGGTTGGAAACCCTAATGCAATCAAAACCCTAATTTTGGGAAATTAATGTCACACCCCAAAACCAAGAACGGCGGAAACGTTCTGGGGCGGAGGACGTCATGTAAAGTATCACAACACAGTAAATGTAAATAAGCAAACAACATCATCCATTGCATTAAATATATAATTTTAATACAAGCGTGTTCGGTACAGTTTTAGACACCAAAAATATAAGGTAAATCAAAATAATAATATGATGAGTCTTGAATGCGCTCCATCTTCTCAAAAGCTGGCATCGGTACCTGTCTACTGATGACCTGAGAATACAAGTTATTTTGAAAGAGTTTATCAGCATTAAGCTGGTGAGTTCATAAGTATTTTAGTGTCGGTGTTTGTTATCAAAAACGTTTGAACGTGTCTCAAGTATAAGTTTGTAAAATATATGTAAGTGTTTGTAAAAGTTTGAAACTCTCAGAAAACCTATATTTTCTATTAAAGTAGCCTTCTACCAAGGCTTAACTGTTTTGTATGTTCGTTTGTTGTAAAAGTGTGTAATTTCCCAAGTGCAACTATCTTTTAACAAAATATAGTTTGTACATTAAAGTTCAAGTGAGGTTATCACTAAAAATATGTAATGGGTAAATCATTGTAGTACTGTAGCTTAGTTTTATAGTAACTACTGCTGTACTAACTACCTTAAACCGGATTTATATTAAGGTAAAATGTGATAATTGCACCATGCTATCGACTGGTAACAACGACATACGAATGGTCGTAATAACGGAATGACGTTTGGCACCCGCAGACCTGCAGGTCCGGCTGTAGCTAGCAGCAAGGTGTAGGATAGTCAATCCAGTATAGATCTATACGCAAACTCACGCTCTCCCTCCAAGAGAATTCTGGCTACAACTCGGGCCATGACATTTAAGGCATGCACCGATACAGTGGATCATAATTGTTATCGTATTAAAGTAAGGGTAATGTTTCTCGTTCTAGTATAGTTGTATATGTTCTCTTCCTAGTATAGTTGTATATGTTCTCATAGTATAGTTGTATATGTTCTCTTCCTAGTATAGTTGTATATGGACTCATGAATGAACTGACTTTGATCTAGCAGTTGTAATAGTATGATCCTGTGTTACCCCGATGGTAACTTACTAATGTGTGTCTAGTACGTATGAATATGGAAGTACTTTTATGTCTATATATGTATATTTGATATATAATTAATATTGAAACGACCTTCAGATGGTCACCCGAAATCCCACCAGACCACATCCAAATCGAGAAAAAGGAAATAGGGCGGATGGCCTTCCTAAGCCCTTTAAACATTATTTATACATCTATACATATATGGGCATGCAATTTATAATATAAAAGCATAAATAAGTTTTTATAAGACATTTGAAACATAATTATTATTTTAAGAAAAGATCGACTTGATGTCAATCTATAAAACAATTTGAAGGCATAGGTTTGATAAAACAGTTTAAGTATAAGGAACATTTGTTTGAATCACAGTTGTAAATAAGTCTGAAAAGTAAAAGGGTTTGTAAAACATTTTGAAGTGAAACAGTTTGATAGACAGTTAGAACGGTGATAAAATCACTAGTTTCCCTAGTTATTAATCACATGTGATTTATGCAACCACATGTGATTGAAGCAATAACTATAAGTATTTAACTTGTATCCCCCCCATAAGTATTTAAAACATTTAAAATCATTTCCAAGGTTGATTAAAGGGGTATGAACTCACTTGAAAGTTTGAAGATAGCGAGATGGAAAACCGGGCAGAGTTTCGTCTTGGGAAATGGATTTTTCTCGGGATTCTCGGGAATCTCGAGAGTAAAATCGACCCTCGGGACTTGAGCAAAAAGACCAGAGCTTCGGGTTTGAACGGGCACGAAAAACGAGGCAAAACGTAAGAGAAAAGAGAAGAAATGGGCAAGTTTTTCGGAAACCCTCGCATCCCTTTTATAGGGGTGCTGAACCGCCTCGGTACGCTGGGCGTACGAGGGTACGCAACGCGTACTAGGACGTCATCGCTTACGCACTTCGGATGGGAGAGCATAGAGGAGTAGGGGCGACGTGGACGATCCGAGGCCCTTGATTCGAGTACGCGGGGCGTACGAGGGTACACAGGGCGTACTCCGGTCCTATCTGCTGACTCCCCTTCGGTTATTACTAAGAATTTATATTTAAATTTATATTTATTTTAAATAAACTTCTAAAATTCATATCTCCTTCATACGAACTCCGTTTTCGACGTTCTTTATATCCACGCGTAGGTGAGACTACGCTCTACAACTTTCGTTTAGACTCCGTTGGCAAATTCCGAAATTATTTTTATTATTTAATTATAAAATGACCTGATTAAGGAATTTCTTTAAAAATTCATAACTTCTTTATCTGACGTCGGTTTTTGCCAGACTTTTCACCGCTGAAATACCATTGTCGAGACCTTCGATTCTCATTTAGGTCATTCCGACCAAAAGTCGCTCGATCTCCGATTCGAGTTTTTAGTTGTCTGTTGCTAAGCCGAACTTGGAAAAATCTTAACTTCAATATACGAAGTCGGATTTGGGCGCTCTTTTTACGTACGATCATGGTTTAATGACATTTAAACATAGAAGGAATTTAAATAGAACTTTTTGGACATTTTATTATCAAAGTTAATTTTATTAACTCAAAAGTGGTTACAATACTTGACTTTTTAGGTCATTACAAAGAGTTGAAATATCGGGTTGTCACAATTAATCGGGACACGGGAATTATTTAACAACTTGGAATATTAAATAATAATTATTGGCGGAAATTAATCTAAGCAATATTGGACTTAATGGATTAAGTCCTCAATGGATTAAGTCCTTAATGGGTTAAGTAGGAAACTTAACCCTAATCATCATTTTATGTGAAACCCTGATTTCACTTGGGTTTATTGTTGGGCCTTTCTTATGGGCATTGTTGATTGGGTTATTAAATGGACTATCCTAGATCAAGCAAATGGTATAGAGTAATTTAATGGGCCTAGCGTAAGGCCCATGTAAGGGGCTTGGGCCCAATTTGGAAAATTAGGCCATAGATGGGCCATAGTTTGGGCCTTAATGAGTATATGATGTTGGGCCTCAGAATGAGACCATGTATAGGCCTAGGCCCAATTTGGAAAATTGGGCCATATGTCGGGCTTTGATTCCTAATTGACTTTGGGCCTATGGATTGGGCCTTGGGCTTAAATAAGCCAAGCTTGGGGTAATGTAGTAATTATCCAAAGAATGTACTATTGGTTATGTGTTGGGACCCAATTATTAATTGGGTGATGTTTTGGTGTTGACAGTTCGGGAATCTGTCATCCAGCAGCTGGGGTTGAGTCTGCGTGACTTCAACAGTGTGGGATTGTGTCTACGGGACTTCAGCAGTGTGAGGTGAGTTACCTTCCAGTAGCGGTGGGTCTACGGCCACAATGTCGGCCCACCAGTAGGAGTTGTTGTTAGATGATTGTCTTGGTGATAATTGTCTATGTTTTCTACTACCTGTTATGTTTATGTGCTAGCATGATATGATGTTATGTGATAGTGGTAGTAGGGGTGAAAGTCCCCGGTTACCGGTCGATAGGGCCAAAGGGGTAGATTAGTACCCAACTATGCTAGACATATTATGATATATGTGATATGATATTATGTGGTAGTAGTAGGGGTGAAATAGTCCCCACTTACCGGTCGATAGGAGCGAAGGGGTAGGCCAGCACCCAGATATGCTAGGCAGTATATTACTTATGTGTTTATGCTATGCTTTATGTGGTAGTTGGATTAGTGTCTAAGGCTGTAACTATATTTGGTAAGTACTTGACCCGATTATGCATGGTCCTTTTGGGTTGCCTTCACCATAGCAACTTGACAGGATGATTTGTTAAGAGAGAAGAGATATTATTGTTAATATATTATGAGAATAATATATTAAAGGAATAATATTGTTATTTGATTAATATAAGTTATATACTAATTGAGAATTAATTTGATAACTTAAAGAGGTTAATTGAATAAAGGGGCATAAACTGTCAAATGTGTGATAGTTGTGTTTTGGGCTATGTATCCTTATGGGTAATGGGGTGGACGAAATTTAGGGTTAGGGAACCTTAAATTCGTCCAAGCCTAGAATCTAGAAGGATCTTGGATTGCTTAGGTCCTAAGTTATTCAATTAGGGTTAAAGGTGAAACCCTAGTATCCCATAGTATAAATAGATCCCTAGGGTGAGGGAAATCCGCACTCATGCAAGGCAAGGAACCCTAGGGCCGATTTCTCACCATCTCTCCTCTCTCTCAATATCATCCTCTTGCTAGTTGGTGTTTGTAAGCCATTAGAGGAGTGACAATTGTGACTCTAAGCTCTAAGGAGAAGAAGTATCAAGCAAGTAATCTAAGGTATTATTCTAGATCCAATTACATATGATTTGATTCAATTGTTTTCATTAGATCTAGTATTGTAAGTCTTGGATTCAATGCATGTTCAGTTAGAGAAACCTAGATCCAAGCATTAGGGTTTGCATGTGCCTATAGGAAAGTTCTTATGGCTCAAACCCATCAGTGGTATCAAAGCCTTGATTGATTTCTATTGAATTGATGCATTGGTTAAATGCTTGTTGCTTATAAAATTCGAATTTTGGTCTTCTGACTGATGAACTCGGCGAGTTCCACTGTGGACTCGGCGAGTAGCTCCAACTCGCGAGTCCATAGTGGGTACTCGGCGAGTTTGAGCGTCAGAAAGAGGGAGTTTCGGGATTTCTTGCTGTTTTACTTGGGGAAACTTTCCTTAACTATTTTGGGTCATTAAAATCCAATTTTTACCATATATATGAGTATATTCTTGACCAAACAAAACATAATTACCAATTACTTGAATAATAATTTCCTTATGTGATAATAATTGATTATTTGAATTGAATTGGTTAATTATTTTGCAAGTAATATTGAATAAGATCAAATTGAGATAATTGTTGATTTACATTATTTTCCTTTTGATCCTTATGTTTTGAAAAGGTTTAAAACTTCTCCTCAAGTTTTGAAATTTAAGTTTTGTGATTAAAAGTTTAATTTGAATAATTTAAATTTCAAACCCTACAATTTTAAAAGTTTAAAATTCAACCTTATACTATTATATGATTACAAGCTTAATATATATACGTATGAGTAAAAGTATGCTAGTCTTACTGTTAGTAGGCCTTATTCACGAAGCCAGTCTATAAGGTGGGTATAAGGTTGTTGCCTATAAAATGGCGCTTAATGGGTGTATACTCACACCCACCGCTTGCTTGACCGGTGGAGGGTCGTTAGCCGAACGGGTAGGATAGGGCAACTCTCTCTCCTCATTAATAAGTATAATGAAACTATAAAGTAACTAAACTATTTTATAAAATTCCCAATATTAGTTACTTTATGAAAAGTGAATTGATGAAATCCTATGAAATTGCACTTTGCACCCTTGCTAAGAAGTTAGTGGAGCGTGTGTGGTTTACCGACACACTAATTGGTTCTAAGCAAAGGTGGCAAAGGGTGATTCATTGTTTATCATAGTTCAATGGAGCGTGTGTGGTTTACCGGCACATCGAATAGATGATTGTAACAATGAAGGCACCATGTAGATTTGCATGGTAATTCACACCCGCTTTGTGATCCTCGGTATCCCAGTCACAAAGTAGAGGGGCATATCGAGATTTAAACATGCCATTGAAAAGTTCAATGAATCTCTAAAATCTAGGAATTCTTAATAAAACTTAAAGTTATGTTTTCGTGGTGAAGAATTAGTGAATCGTCATTCACTTACCTCCAAATTATTTGCATGATTGGATTACGGCATCCCTTTTCTAATATGTAAATAATGTTGTTGGGTCCTAGCCCTAATTTTTCATTTTGGGCGTTTTATTAGGGATCCAAAATTCTAATCAAACTTTGTCCTTTCTATTTGTAGATGTCGAATGCAAACAACGCTGCTGCCAACTCATTCACCTTAATGAGTCTTTGCCAAAAGGTGACCTTCGATGGTACCAACTTTAGCGAATGGATAAGATACATTCGCACCATTGCACGCTACGAGGACAAAGAGTATGTCCTCGACGAAAAGCTCGAGAAGGTCAACCCAGAAATAGCTAGTCCTGAAGAGATGGCTGTCTTTGAGACACACGAACGTGATGCAACGAAAGTTCATTGCATCATGATAGCCACTATGAACCAAGAATACCAAAAGTCCTATGAGGACATGTATCCGTATGAAATGCATCAAGACTTGATGGAGAGGTACCACCAAAGTGCGAGGCAAGAACGCTACGAGATCATCACTAACACGATCACCACTAAGATGGGAAATGGAGAATCATTGACTGTGCACTTGCAAAAGATGCAACGATATGTTGATCGTCTTCGCAAGTTAAATGTTAACTTTGGGGAGGATTTGGCCATCGACATTGTTCTTCATTCCTTGCCTTCATGCTACAACCAATTTAGGATGACCTACCACATGAACAAGGAAGAGGTCACCCTAAGCAAACACCAAGGACTCCTAAGGACTGTTGAGAGCAACCTAAAGGACAAGTCTGTTGCACCAACTCCCGTACCAACCGCTGCTCCTGTTTTGGCTATAAGGCGAGGAAAGGGCAAGAAGAGGAAAGCTCCTTCAAAGAGCCGCCGCAAGGGAAAGTCCCAAGATGGTTCCTCTTCTAGTGGGACGAGGTCCCTCCCGCTAAGCCCAACCCTAACCCGAAGGAGGCAGAGTGCCATCATTGCCACAAGATAGGGCATTGGAAGAGAAGCTGCCCAGAATATCTGCAAGCCATCAAGGATGGAAAGATCAAGCCATCTTTTGCAGGTATATACACAATTAAATCTAGTAATTCATCTCACAATATTTCTTGGGTTCTTGATACAGGATGTGGTTACCATATTTGTTCTGATTTGCAGGGACTAAGAAGAGATAGAGATGTGGAGCAAGGAAGAATAAATCTAAACATGGGAAACAAAAGATCGTCGCCTGTCACCAAGATTGGAGTATATTCTTTAGTGCTTAGTAATGGATTAGGTCTAGATTTAAACAATTGTTGCTACTCGCCAGAAATGGCAAGAAACATCATTTCATTTCATGGTTTGTTTAGACAAGGATTTAGATAGTCGTTTAATAATATGAATGGTTCTATTTATGCTTATCTAAATGGTGTTTTATACTTTGAAGCAATGCCTTGTAATGGAATTTATGAAACTGTTGTGGTTGTAGATAACCTAGGAAATGATGTGTTGTGTATAGATTCTTCCAACAGTATGGATAAAGCGTCTTTGTGGCATTGTCGTCTTGGACATGTCAACAAGAAGCGCATAGCCCAACTCCAAAAGGATGGAGTGTTGGAGTCATTCAACCTTATGGAAGATGACACGTGCGAATCTTGTTTACTTGGAAAGATGACCAAGTCACCCTTCACTGGCACATGTGAGAGGGGCAAGGGTTTATTGGATCTCATACATACCGATGTATGTGGACCCTTTAGATCCACCACAAAGGATGGAAACCGCTTCTACGTGACTTTCACCAATGATTATAGTAGATATGGGTATATTTACTTAATAAAGCACAAGTCTGAAACGTTTGAAAAGTTCAAAGAGTTCAAGAATAAAGTGGAGAATCAATTAGGCAGGAAAATCAAGACGCTTCGATCCGATCGAGGAGGAGAGTACCTAAGTCTTGAATTCCACGACTATCTTAAGGAATGTGGAATAGTTTCACAATTGACGCCACCTAGGACACCGTAGTTGAATGGTGTGGCAGAAAGGCGCAATCGAACCCTGTTGGACATGGTTCGTTCTATGATGAGTCGTGCTTCACTACCTATCTCATTTTGGGGGTATGCCTTAGAGACTATCACCCATATCCTTAACCGAGTCCTTACAAAGAAGGTTGCCAAAACACCTCACGAGATGTGGACAGGGAAGGTTCCCTCGTTGGCACATATCAAGGTTTGGGTTGTGAAGTTTTCGTAAGACGAGAAACTCATGACAAGCTCGAACCTCGTAGTGAGCGATGTATTTTCATCGGCTACCCGCATAAATCCCTTGGATATCTCTTATATAGACCGAATAACAATGTAGTCTTCGTTGCGAGGAGAGGGGTTTTCCGAGAGAGAACTCATAAGCCAAGGAGATAGTGGGAGGCAAATCGATCTTGAAGAGAATCAAGAGTCGAGCAATGAAGGAACCTCTACCGCTGGCGCTCAACCCGAGGAGGAAACTCCGGTTGAACCAATTGACGAGTCATTACCTCTTAGACGTTGCGAAATAGTTAGAGTTCAACCCCAGTTGTATGGTTTTCATATTACTACCGAAGGGGACACGTATATTAGTGATAGTACACTAATAAATCTAGATGAACCTAATTACTATAAGGAAGCCATAGCAGGCCCAGAGTCTGCAAAATGGAAAGAGGCAATGGACAACGAGATTCAGTCCATGTATGACAACCAAGTTTGGAATTTGGTTGACAATGTGCCCTGACGTAAAATGGTTGGGTGCAAATGGATCTTCAAGAAGAAGACCGACATGGATGGAAATGTCCACACGTACAAGGCACGATTGGTTGCGAAGGGCTTTACTCAAACTCTCGGAGTTGACTATGATGAGACATTCTCACCAGTTGCGAAGATAAAATCTATTAAGGTGATGCTAGCTATTGCCGCATTTCATGATTATGAGATATGGCAAATGGATGTCAAGACAGCTTTCCTTAATGGGAAGTTGGCTGAGGATGTTTACATGGCTCAGCCAGAAGGTTTTGTTGATATGAAGCATCCAAATAGAGTGTGCAAGCGTCTCTCAGATGGAATCTTTGCTTTGATGAGAAAGTCAAAGAGTTTGGATTTGTACGAAGCGAAGATGAATCATGTGTATATGTCAAAGCCAGTGGGAGCATAGTTAGCTTTCTCATTTTGTATGTCGATGACATATTGCTCATAGGAAACGACGTCCCGACTCTGCAGGAAGTAAAGTCCTGGCTCGGGAAGTGCTTCGCTATGAAGGACCTCGGAGAGGCTTCCTATATTTTGGGAATAAGGATAGTGAGAGAAAGAAGTAAGAGACTAATAGGACTTAGTCAGAATACTTACTTAGATAAGGTACTAAAACGTTTTAGTATGGAAAACTCGAAGAAGGGAGAACTACCGATACAGAATAATACCAAGTTGAGTAAGACTCAAAGTCCGAGTACCGAAGCCGAGATAGCTGACATGAGTCGAGTACCTTACGCTTCCGCAGTTGGCTCGATCTTGTACGCTATGACTTGTACTCGACCCGATGTGGCCTTTACTTTGAGCATGGTCAGTAGATATCAAGGGAATCCTGGTAGAGCGCATTGGATTGCGGTCAAGAACATCCTTAAGTACCTTCGGAGGACCAAGGAATGGTTTCTGGTCCTCGGAGGGAGTGATGACTTGAAGGTGCGAGGGTATACTGACGCCAGTTTCCAGACCGACAGGGACAACTACCGTTCGCAGTCGGGATGGGTCTGTACCCTTAATGGAGGAGCAGTAACTTGGAAAAGTTCCAAACAGGAAATTGTAGCTGATTCAACATGCGAATCAGAGTACATTACAACGAGCGAAGCGTCAAAGGAGGCAATATGGTTGAAGAACTTCATTGGCGATCTTGGAGTTGTGCCTTCCATAAAGGAGCCCATGGAAATTTTCTGTGATAATGAAGGAGTGGTTGCCTTGACCAAGGAACCGAGGGATCATGGTAGATCTCGGCATATCGACATAAAATATCACTTTATTATGCATCGAGTAGAAGAAGGACACCTCGTGGTTAAGAGGATATCATCAGAAGATAACCCAGCAGATCCGCTTATGAAGGGACTAAGCAGGGTTAAGCACTTGCAGCATGCTAGGAGTATTGGGCTGAAGGATGATATTAGTTTAGATTAGATAGTATTAGAAACGTGTAATAGATAAATGTAATTGACATTTGATGATTAAATAAAGGAGTATTATTTATAAGTATTGTTACTGTCTTATGTTAATTGTTTAGCTATTGTTTCACTTTGCATGTTTTGACTTCCAGAATAATTGAGTTTATTAAGAATAATCGAATTATTCAAACTATCAACAATCGTTCATATGTTGGAAGTAGCTATGAATGAAGATTGTCGTGAATTGGTGTGTAGATTGTCTAAATGGTATTAGACATAGCAAAGGTTTGCTGCAACGTTCATGAGTGCTTATGAACAAGTTTTGAGCATTGGAATAAACCCGCGCTTGTTGGAATCACTTTGGAGTGATCGCAAGACGATAATATCATATGGTATTAAAACCTAGATATATGGTTTATTATTTACTAATTGGCTGTACATTGATAATGCGAAACCGAATCAGTAAATTGATGTCATAAAACGCATTGTTGTGTATAGTTGGTTAGTTGATAAGTAAATGCATATAAGTCGAAGTTTATATGTTACTTTTATCCTAAGAGGGTAAAAGCGATATCATGGCCGCTTGATGATTTGATTTGACTTATGTGCCGGGCCCGGTCAGGACTGAATTGATGGGTTCAATTAAGTTCTATGTCAAATAAATCTGAGATCGAGAAAATAGTTGATAGACAATGAGTATCGTCTGCACGATATCAAAACAGAGGACTGTACGATCCCTTATCTAAAGGACAAGTTACTGATATGATTAGAGTTGACAGCGTCTTTGAGAGCTACGATTGCTAATCGGATTGTGTTTGCATTTATAGTTACTAGACTTATCCAAGTGGGAGACTGTTGGATTAGTGTCTAAGGCTGTAACTATATTTGGTAAGTACTTGACCCGGTTATGCATGGTCCTTTTGGGTTCCCTTCAGCATAGCAACTTGACAGGATGATTTGTTAAGAGAGAAGAGATATTATTGTTAATATATTATGAGAATAATATATTAAAGGAATAATATTGTTATTTGATTAATATAAGTTATATATTAATTGAGAATTAATTTGACAACTTAAAGAGGTTAATTGAATAAAGGGGCATAAATTGTCAAATGTGTGATAGTTGTGTTTTGGGCTATGTATCCTTATGGGTAATGGGGTGGACGAAATTTAGGGTTAGGGAACCTTAAATTCGTCCAAGCCTAGAATCTAGAAGGATCTTGGATTGCTTAGGGCCTAAGTTATTCAATTAGGGTTAAAGGTGAAACTCTATTATCCCATAGTATAAATAGATCCCTAGGGTGAGGGAAATCCGCACTCATGCAAGGCAAGGAACCCTAGGGCCGATTTCTCACCCTCTCTCCTCTCTCTCAATATCATCCTCTTGCTAGTTGGTGTTTGTAAGCCATCAGAGGAGTGACAATTGTGACTCTAAGCTCTAAGGAGTAGAAGTATCAAGCAAGTAATCTAAGGTATTATTCTAGATCCAATTACATATGATTTGATTCAATTGTTTTCATTAGATATAGTATTGTAAGTCTTGGATTCAATGTATCTTCAATTAGAGAAACCTAGATTTAAGCATTAGGGTTTGCATGTGCCCATAGGAAAGTTCTTATGGCTCAAACCCATCAGTGTTAGGGGGTGAAATAGTCCCCGGTTACTGGTTGAAAGATACCGAAGGGGAGGCCAGCACCCAGATATGCTAGGCAGTATCCGGTCGAGAGGACCGAAGGGGAGGCTAGCACTCAGATATGCTAGGCAGTATCCGGTCGAGAGGACCGAAGGGGTAGGTCGGGAACCAAGATATGCCTGACAGTATATGTATGTTATATGTTTGTATGGTATGTGGTATGATGGGGGAACTCACGAAGCTTTGTGCTTACGATTTTCAGTTTTGGTTTCAGGTACTTCGTGTTTAAAGGAAAGGAGCCGGCTAGATCGCAACACATCACACTATGGTTTTCCGCATGTAACATCCTGATTCCCAGGTATATTATTTTATTCAATTATTTTGAAGTTTGTGGAGGAACTCGGCGAGTTGGAGCCAAGACTCACCGAGTAGGGTCGCGGATGTCCATCCGGGTTCACGTTCGGACTCGGTGAGTCCACGTTGTTTAATGAAACCCTAATCCCCCGGGTTTGGAGCCTATTTAAGGGCACTTATAGCCTCCCATTGCGGCTACCAGTCCCTTGAGAGAACCCTAAGTGAGCCAAATCGCTGTGAGGGAGAAGAAGTCACTTTTGATCCTTGTATCTTTGGTTTAGCAAGAAGGAGGTGACCAAGAGCAAAGAGGAGGTGCGATTCTAGCAGTTCCAGAGTTCAGAGACTTCATTTTGAGGTAATAGTTTGAACCTCCTTCAGTTTTGGTGTTGATCATTAGAGTTAGGGTTTTCTAACCCCTTTGGAGAGTGATTATGTGGAGCAAATGGTCCCTCTTCGAGTTTGTGCCTTGGATCTGGACTCAAAGAGGTCCAGAGACCTTAACCCTTGGAGCTTTATGGATCAGTTTGGGGTTATTGGACTTAGGTTGCCATTTTTGGGACTAAATCTCCTTTTGATGCCTTGTTGTTGTTATACAAGCATCAAGTTTTGTACTTTACGTGACATTCATGCTTGGGGAGGCCATATCTATGGTTTAGGGAAACAGATTTGACCTCAGGAGCTCAATAGAGATTGTGCGTGGCATGAACTTGCCGAGTTGTTCTTGAGACTCGGCGAGTAGGGTTAGGGTTTCACGTAAGCAAGGGAGGACTCAGTGAGTCAGGAGGGGGTTAGAGGACTAGAGTTCAAGGCGGTACTCGCCGAGTTGTTCTTGAGACTCGACGAGTTGAGTCGGGGTGGCCCCGCTATTCGTACCTGGTATGACTCGTCGAGCATAGGGAGGGACTCGGCGTGCCAAGCGGGCAAAGAGTTAGAGGACATGAGTGAACTCGCCGAGTCACCAGATTGCACTCGGCGAGTAGGGTCAAAGTGTGACCGTTGACTTTTGTTGACTTTTAGGGTTTGGTCAACAATGGAGTACTTGTGTCAAGAGGGGGTAAAATAGTCTTTTACCCTTCTGAGGGTGCCAATGGCAAGTTGAGTCTAGTCTCGAGAGTTATATTTATAAGAGTATTTACTTTATGTGAATAGGCGGAGGCTAGGCAATATTTCTACCGAGTCAGGGATTTACCGAGACGCCTGAGGTGAGTCTTCTTACTATACTTTACCTAGAGTGGTAATTAGAGTTACGTGATAGAGTACTTTGTATGCTTTAGCATGATGTGATTTCTATGTGACTTATGCTATGTATATGCCAGAGTTTTCAGAGTTAGGACCGGAAGGTCCACAGAGTGAGGGCTAGAGGTCCCACAAAGTTATGGGACTGGAGGGTCCCACTGAGACACTTTGACTAGAGGGTCAAACAGAGTTATAGCCTCGAGTAGCTAATACGTGTTGTGAGTGGTATTTTGGGGAACTCACTAAGCTTATGCTTATAGTGTTATGTGTTTCAGGTACCAGTGATGACCGCGGGAAGGCGTCGGCTTGATTCGTACACACACATGGGATTTTATGTATTTTGATCTTGGGAGATGTTTTGTGAAACAAAGACATGATACTATGACATTTTATGAATGAATGAGTTTGTGAAAATGTGTTTGAAAATGCGAAAAATTGTTTTAATTTTTACGGTGTTACAAGTTGGTATAAGAGCCTTGGTTTGAGGGATTCGGGTGCACCTTTGGGCGTATCTGAACTCAAACTGAGGATTTGAGGAAATTTCGATAATAAAATAAGTTTTCAAAAGAAGAACTTATGAGACAAACAGAGCAGAGTCGTGTGTACGAACAGCCAGCGCCCGAACGGTGATTTCCCAAAATATCATTACGATAAGTGTTATAAGATATGATATGATATGTTATATGATGAGCTATACTATGCATGCTAGAGTAGACTAGGTATTCTTATTAGGACTAGAGTGGCCTAATATGTGATGCCTGAGTCTAGGAGTCTTGCTGCTAGGGATACTTCAAAGTGTTATGTAGAAGCGAGGAGGTTATGAGAGATCTGCTAGCGAATATCACATGATTAGAGAAAGTAGAGTACCTGGGATTTGGGACTCTAGGATGAGGACTTAGGGTGAATGTTGATGCGGTGTGGACGGTAGTATTGGGCCCGTACTACTGAAGACACCGGGTCAGTGCACAGTCCAAGTAAGAATCCTTGGAGTACTAAAGGACAAGTAGGGTGGAGTATTCGAGTGTGAGCATACTCAAGCGAGTACCTGATATTTATTCTTGTGTTGTATTTCAGAGAGAGGGAGATCATGGTTGGGACGCGCCACACACCAGGGAGCAACGGTATGAGTGATGAGGAGATCCGTAGGATCATCCAGGAGGAGGTGGCTGCGGCCATCAGAGCAGATATACCAGAGATGTTCGGGTCTATCAAGACCACGCTGATAGAGACATTTGACGAGAAGTACGATGCTCTTTCTGAGGGTAGTGATGCGTTGCTGTTCTGAGAGTTCAGCAACACAAAACCACCGGAGTTTGACGGGACCCTGGATCCGATTGCGGCGATGAGGTGGATTTCAGACATAGAGGGGTGCTTCTTTACTTGCTCATCTCCAGAGCATTTGAGAGTTCGGTTCGTGTTGAACCAGCTTTGCTTGGGAGCGAAGGATTGGTGGAAGTTTGTGACGACACACTATACGCCTGCTGAGCTTGTTGCAGTGACATGGGAGAGGTTCACTGCTATGTTCCGAGATGAGTACGTTCCCCAGGTGGAGAGGGAGTGTTTGGCCCAGGAGTTTCTGACCCTCAAGCAGGCACTGAGTCTGTTACAGTGATTACGAGGATGTTTCATGAGCGGACGATGTTCTGCCTAGAGCACGTGTCCTCCGAGCAGGCACGTATGAGACGATATCTGAGCATTTTGAGGAGGGATATACGAGAGTTCGTGGCGAACTCGACGTACCAGACATATGTCGAGCTTTAGGCAAATGCCCGGAGGAGGGAGATAGAGCTGGAGACCCAGGCTAGGGAGGAGGTTGAGTCTCAGGGGAGGGATCGGCGACCGGTATAGTCTCAGCCGGTAGCCAAGCGGGCCAAGCCCGCTGATTCGAGATCAGGGAACCAGAGGGGCCGCACTTGTGGCAAGTGCCATGATGGGGTATGCAGAGAAGGGTCTTGCTACAAATGTGGCAAGGAGGGGCATATGGCCAAGGATTGCCCCAAGGGGTTTGCAGTATGTTTTCACTGCAACCAGACCGGACACCAGAAGGCAGAGTGTCCATAGCTGCGAGGATCAGCACAGGGAGCATCTCAGGGATCTGCCCCTGCTGCTATCAGAGCTACTGAGAGCCGGCCAGTGAAGGTCGAGGCACCGAAGGCACGAGGGAGAGCCTTTCAGTTGACCGCGGAGGAGGTCCGCGCAGCGCCCGATGTCGTGGATGGTATGTATTCTTTCGTATATTTATTTTGATGTTGAGATATTGTGTTTATATTATGTTATGTGTAGGTACTTTTCTTGTGAGTTTTGTACCTGCCTTGGTGTTATTTGACTCGGGTGCGAGTCGGTCTTTTGTATCTTTGGCTTTTAGTCAGCACATCAGTGTTAGTCGTGAGGCGTTGAGTCGACCTCTGAGAGTTTCCATAGCTGACGAGAGGGCGGTATATGCCACAGAGGTGATCCGAGGGTGTGTACTCGAGATTTTCGGTGTTGAGTTCCCGATTGATTTAGTTCCTATTGCGATGGGAGATGTCTGTGTCATCGTGGGCATGGACTGGTTGAGCAGATTCGGAGCGGTTATCGACTGCGAGCGACAACTGGTGACCATACGAGACCCTAGTGGGGGAGTTCTTACGGTGTACGGCGAGGGTACACGTTCTGGGTCAGCATTTTGTTCGGCCGCTAGGGCGAGGCAGTGTCTACAGCAGAACTGTAAGGGCTTTGTAGCGTATGTGATGGATACGAGGGTTGATTCAGAGAGACCGAGGTCAGTTGATGAGGTTCCGATAGTGCGTGAGTTCCCGGGCTTATTTCCGGAGGAGTTGCCGGGCGTGCCTCCTGTGAGGCAGGTGGAGTTCAGTATCGATTTGGTTCCGGGAGCCGCGCCTATCGCCAAGGTGCCCTATCGCCTTGCACCTCCATAGATGCAGGAGTTATCCTCGCAACTTCAGGAGTTGTTGGGGAAGAGGTTTATTCGGCCGAGCAGCTCGCCGTGGGGAGCGCCTATCCTTTTTGTCAAGAAAAAGGATAGTTTCACATCGGATGTGCATTGATTACCGGGAGTTGAACAAGCTGACGGTCAAGAACCGTTACCCGTTGCCGAAGATCGACGATTTGTTTGATCAGTTGCAGGGAACATCTTGGTTCTCCAAGATCGATTTGAGGTCTGGGTATCATCAGGTAAGGGTGCAAGATGAGGACATCCAGAAGACAGCGTTCAGGACTCGTTATGGACATTACGAGATTGTGGTGATGCCTTTCGGACTCACCAATGCACCGGAGGTGTTCATGGATCTCATGAACAGAGTGTGTAGGCCGATGTTGGATCGCTCGGTGATCGTATTCATCGATGACATTTTGGTGTATTCTAGATCCAGAGAGCAGCATGAGAAGCATTTGAGGGAGATCCTCGGGGTTCTGAGATCGGAGAGGCATTATGCCAAATTCTCCAAGTGCGATTTCTTGTTGCGAGTGGTCCAGTTCCTAGGACACCTCGTTAACCAGAGGGGGGTGTTGGTCGACATGGCCAAAGTTGGGGCAGTGATGAGTTGGGAGGTGCCGAGGTCACCCACCGAGATCAGGAGTTTCTTAGGTCTGGCAGTCTATTATCGGAGATTTATCAGGGATTTCTCCAAGATCGTCGTGCCACTCA
Source organism: Lactuca sativa (assembly GCF_002870075.4). Classification (NCBI taxonomy): domain Eukaryota; kingdom Viridiplantae; phylum Streptophyta; class Magnoliopsida; order Asterales; family Asteraceae; genus Lactuca; species Lactuca sativa. The sequence goes on along the minus strand of NC_056630.2, from coordinate 5,696,857 downwards.
CCAGGTTGACCTGGAAGGGTGTCGCTTTTTCATGGGGCCCCGAGCGGCAGGCCTCCTTCGAGACACTTCGCCAGAGACTATGCGAAGCCCCGGTGTTAGCCCTTCCAGAAGGAATGGAGGACTTTGTGGTGTATTGTGATGTGTCGATCTTGGGGTTGGGAGCGGTTCTGATGCAGAGAGGGCATGTGATAGCATACGCATCGAGGCAGCTGAAGCCTCATGAGACGAGGTATCCCACCCACGATTTAGAGTTGGGGGAAGTGGTGTTCACCCTTAGGATCTGGCGTCACTATCTGTATGGGGTTCGGTGTACCATATACACGGACCACAAGAGCTTGAAGTACTTGATGGATCAGCCCAACCTGAACATGCGCTAGAGGAGATGGTTGGATGTGGTAAAAGATTACGACTGCGAGATCCTGTACCACCCGGGTAAGGCTAATGTTGTAGCCGATGCACTGAGCCGAAGGGCGGAGAGCGCCCCGATGCGAGATGTTTGTTTGAGATTGACCGTGATGGCTCCGGTGTTGGATACCATTTGTGGGGCCCAGGATGAGGCCGTGAGATCAGAAAACCAAAAGAGAGAGCGAGTTGTCGGGATGGTATCAGAGTTCATTACCGATAGTCGGGGGCTTATGAGATTCCAGGGTCGAATCTGGGTACCGTTTGTGGGCGGGACGCGTACCATTTTGATGGAAGAGGCTCATCGGTCGAAGTTCTCGATCCATCCTGGGGCCACTAAGATGTATTTAGACCTGAAGAAGGAGTATTGGTGACTCTGTATGAAGAGGGATGTCGTGTGGTTTGTTGAGAGGTGCTTAACCTGTCGGAGGGTTAAGGCCGAGCACCAGAGACCGCATGGTAAGTTGCAGTAGTTGGAGGTTCCCGAGTGGAAGTGGGAACATATTACCATGGATTTTATCACCAAATTGCCAAGGACTGCTAGGGGAGTCGATGCAATTTGGGTGATTGTGGACAGGTTGACAAAGAGCGCCCACTTCCTTGCTATCAGTGAGGGCTCTTCCGCAGAGAAGTTGGCAGAGATGTACGTGCGGGAGGTGGTATCGCGGCATGGAGTGTCGATCCCGATTGTCTCGGACCGAGATGTGTGTTTCACTTCCAAATTCTGGAAGAAATTTCATGAGGAATTGGGTACTAAGCTGCATTTTAGTACCGCATACCACCCCCAGACTGACGGACAGAGCGAGCGGACGATTCAGACGCTCGAGGATATGCTCCGGGCATGTGTGTTGGATTTCGGCGGGGACAAGTATTTGCCCTTGGCAGAGTTTTCCTACAACAACAGCCATCATTCGAGCATTGGTATGCCACCCTTTGAGCTGTTGTATGGGAGAAGGTGTCGGACCCCCATTTGCTGGGGAGAGGTCGGGCAGCGTGTGATGGGTAGTACCGAGATCGTGCTTCAGACGACTGAGCAGATACAACAGGTCAGGCAGAGGTTATTGACCGCTCAGAGTCGTCAGAAGAGTTATGCAGACAGGCGTCGGTCCGAGCTCGAGTTCCAGGTCGGCGACTTTGTACTCCTGAAGGTCTCTCCTTGGAAAGGAGTGATCCGATTCAGGAAGAGGGGCAAGTTGGGGCCCCGATATATCGGTCCTTTTCGGGTGATCGCGAGGGTAGGCAGGGTAGCCTACCGGTTGGAGCTACCTGCAAAGCTAGATCAGATTCATGACACTTTTCATGTGTCGCAGTTGCGAAAGTGTGTAGCCGATCAGTCGGTAGTAGTGCCATTAGAGGATATTCAGTGGATGTGGGCCTGAACTACGTTGAAAGACCGGTGGCTATTCGGGATCGAAAGATCAAGGTTCTGAGGAACAAAGAAGTGCCTCTGGTGTAGGTCCAGTGGCAACACCGGAAAGGGTCAGAGCTTACTTGGGAGCAGGAGCGTGAGATGCGTGAGCAACATTCGGAGTTATTTCTAGAGTGAGACTTCGAGGGCGAAGTCTAATTCTAGTGGGGGAGAACTGTAACATCCTAATTCCCATGTATATTATTTTATTCAATTATTTTGAAGTTTGTGGAGGAACTCGGCGAGTTGGAGCCAAGACTCGTCGAGTAGGGTCGCGGATGTTCATCCGGGTTCACGTCCGGACTCGGCGAGTCCGTTCAAGGACTCGGCGAGTCCACGCAGTTTAATGAAACCCTAATCCCCCGGGTTTGGAGCCTATTTAAGGGCACTTATAGCCTCCCATTGCGGCTACCAGTCCCTTGAGAGAACCCTAAGTGAGCCAAATCGCTGTGAGGGAGAAGAAGTCACTTTTGATGCTTGATGTCTTTGTGATTCATGCATGTCTATGTGTTATGTGTTCCGGACTGCGGTCCGATGCAGTATGCAGTATATGTGTTATTGTTATATGTTATGATTATGTTATGCTATGTTCAGTCAGTTCCGTACTTCGGTCCGATGCAGTGGGCAAGGCCCTAGTTAGTCCCAGAATTCAGTTCGATGCAGTGGGCAAGGCCTTAGTCAGTTCCAGATTTCGGTCTGATACAGAGGGCAAGGCCCTAATCAGTTCCTGACTTTGGTCCGATGCAGAGGGCAAGGCCCTATTCAGTTCCGGACTTCGGTCCGATGCAGAGGGCAAGGCCCTATTCAGTTCCGGACTTCGGTCCGATGTAGTTAGTTCCGGACTTCGGTTCGATGCAGTGGGCAAGGCCCTAGTTAGTTATGGACTTCAGTCCGATGCAGTGGACAAGGGCCAGTATGTGCTTTATATGTTATTGTATGGTGTGTGGTAGTTTGGGGGAGCTCGCTAAGCTTTGTGCTTACAGTTTCAGTTTTGGTTTCAGGTACTCCGTTTTCAAAAGAGGAGCTCGGGAAGATTGCAGTGCACACACCATCTATTCAGCCTGGGATGTTTATACTCTGATATTTTGACAATTGTTACGATATTTTGAGATACACTACTTATGATTTTTATATGATGTTCGATAACTATGGTTTTATTATTAAATTAAAATGGAATTTTTAGACTGTACAATTGGGATGTTACATAATGATAGTCAGGGAGTCATCGGAGCAACTGTTAGAGATTCATTTCCGTGATATTCGACACTCAGCTTTACGAGGTGAGTTACCTTCCAGTAGAAGTAGGTCGAAGGCACCAATGCCGGCTCATTAGTAGTTGTTTATAGTTGAGATGATTGTCTTTGTGATAATTGTCTAGTATGCCACTATCTGTTATGCTTTATGTGCTAGGATGCTATGATATTATGTGATAGTGATAGGAGGGGTGAAATAGTCTCCGGTTATCAGTTGAAAGAGACCGAAAGGGGTTGACAGTACTCATATATACCTAGCAATATGTTTATGATATGTTATTATGTGGTAGTGGTAGGAGTGAAATAGTCCCCGTAACCGGTTGAGATAAATCAGAGGGTAAGTCGGGCACCCTATATGCTTAACAGGGGTAGGCGGACACCCCAGACGTCTGACAGGGGTAGTTTGGGCACCCCGGTATGCGTAACAGGGGTAGGTTGAGCACCCCGGTATGCTCAACAGGGTTAGGTTGGGCACCCCGATATGCCTAAGAGGGGTAGGTTGAGCACCTCAGTATGCTCAATAGGGTAGGTCGGGCACCCAGATATGCATGACAGTATGTTTATTGTATGGTATATGGTATGTTGGGGGAACTCAATAAGCTTTGTGCTTACGGTTTACAATTTTGGTTTCAAGTACTTCTTTTTCAAAGGGAAAGGAGTCGGCATGACTGCAACACATCACACCACTATTTTCTACACTATGATGTTCTTGGGATTTGTACTCTGACATTATTATGACTTGTTTTGAGACATATGACTTATGGGTTTTTATGATATGAGATAACTTCATGATGTTTTCAATAATCTGTTTTATGAATAATTAAATTAAAAATGAAACTTTTTGGTCTTGGATTTTGGGATGTTACATCCAGTCTCATGTGTCTCAGTGAAGTCCCTCCGGTCTCACGTCTCGGTATGGACCCTCCGATCATAACTCAATATATACATAAATAATATAACATCATAAGTCACAAAGACATAATGCATAATAACACATATCTTAGTATAAGCAATTAAGACCCTCTGGTCAATACTACGAATAAGACCTTCCGGTCAATAACATGAATAAGACCCTCCGGTCACACATAAATTACCACACAGTTAAGAATAGTGAGAAGACTCACCTTAGATGATAAACAAATCCTACAACAGTTGCTGCTGCACACCAACCCCATACACTGAGCCAAACCCACAACTAAACTTGATTAAGATCTAAGACTAAGTCTAAAGATGGCCCACTAATCCAGCCCAGAAATGCACCAAGCCCATTGGGCCCACTAAGGCCCCATAACAATTGGGTCTACCAAGGCCTAAACCCAATCCTAGGCCCAAAAGGGCAAGCCCAACAAAAGGGTTTCAGACTCTAACATTCCTTTGTCCAAAATCCCTAATACAGCAAGCCCAAAACCAAGACTTCAAACACTTAAGGCCCAAAACGATATCTAGCCCAAAAATCCCACAATGAGCTTACACAGGGCGTGCCCCCTTGAATCGCTCAGCGTACACGCAAGTGCTGAACGGGGAACTTGATCAGTACCCAGGGCGTAACTGCTTAGGTCCAAAAACTCAATTTTTGACCTAATCACTTCAGCTCATTGCATCCAACCCTCAAGTAAGCTTCATTACAAGCCCTTAATTGATAAAGTTGGCGACTTTATCAATTTGCATGTCTTAATGGGACCCAACTTCCAAAAATAACCATAAAGACTCATATTAAGCACTTTAACACATGCATGACTGACTCTTAACCCTAAAAATGCCAACTTTAAGGTTCTTGAACCTCATAAATGCCAAGAGTGGCAACTCAAAGCTCTTGAAGTGGTAACAACCACTAGATCTCATCCATGAGATCCAAAAAGAGGAAAAAACCTTCATAACCATAGATCTAAACTTCTAAAGAGCAAGTTCAGATCTTTATACCTCAAATGAGCTAGAAATGGAGTATAGATTCTGGATCTACAAGCCTTCCTTTGAACTCCAAACTTGCACCAACCTCCTTCTTCAAGAATATGCACCAAAATGAGCCAAAAGCACAAAACTAAGCTCACAACACTCTTGGCAGGGTTAGGGTTTCGAAAATGAGTCTCAAGGTCAGTGGAGGCTGAGATATGAAGGTTACAAGAGCCATAAATGTGTTTATATAATGTCCAAACCCTAAAAATTAGGGTTTGGGACTTCTGCTAAATACGTTGGGCGTACCCCAGCTTACGTTGGGCGTATGTGGCCAAACACACGCTTTCCCTCCTTGCATGCACGGGACCAATTTGCCAATATTTTCAACTAAGGACCATTTCTGCCAACTTCAAACTGTCATAACTTCTTCGTCTTAGGTCCGTTTCCAACGGACCTTATATCCATGGAAAGGTGGCGAGAAGCCCCACGCCCCTTGGGCTCTAAAGGACAAACCAAACTCTTTTATCACACAACCTACCTTACACGCATACAAAAGGGTCTAAACCTTTCTTCTTTAAAACCTCAGAACCTTTTCACACCCGAATTACAGTCTACGAGTCTTAAATCACAGAACGACCTGAAACATGATGTTACACTTCGACCCACATGTACAATGAGGCAAAACTCATGTGAAATGAAGAAACCCGAAAAAACTGAGATGCGTTTCCCTTTTTGCACTGTGTGCTCCCGCAAATATGCTAATAAGCAAAATCAATTAAAACCTTAATTAATAGTCCAAAACCCTCAAGTTTGACATAAAAGTCAAACTTGGTCAAAAGTCAACGACCAACAAAATTAAAGAAAGTCAAAGTCCATGGCAGCTATGTACGCCCAACGTACGTGACCTGATCTTATTTCTCCATTAAGTACTTTATCACTTAAGAAATTTTGTACAGAGCTCAGATCCAGACTCAAAACATCAAATTAAGTCATAAAGTTTCCACCTTTATGACTTTCAATTGCTATAAAAGGTTCAAAAGCCAAAACCCTAACTTATTAATCATTAATACATCGTAACTCTTGCATGGAAGGCGTAGACGAACCAAGATCACATTTTTATGGTTCCTAATAACCTCATAATGGATAAAGTTTCTAAATTTATCCATTAGAATGGTCGCAACAAACATGATCTAGTATTTAAGTCTCAAAGACACCAAAAGCACATATTTTTCTACTTAATCCATTAAGTCCAAGTCTCCAACCTTCAGGTCTGAATCAATATGATGTTTAGATGGATAAAGTTTCCAATTTTATCCATAACAGGGTCACAAACTTTCAAGATCTAATCTTTATGAACTTAAAGTGACCAAAAGCTCATAACAACAAAAACTAGTTAGATATAACAATTGCATCATCAAGATTCAAACTTTATACCTCCATAAGAAAGATCAAGGCAAGCAAGGTCTGGATCTACAAGCTCCAATGCAACCAACACTTCTCTAATGAGTTCCTTCTTCTCCAAGATACACAAAGAACACTACAGATCACTTAAAAACACCATCTTTTTGCTCACAAGGCTCAAAATAGGGTTAGGGTTTCAAGGGAGGACGTTAAAGAGGTGGAGGCTGAGAATGGAAATGGTTGGGGGGGGGGGGGGGGTTAAGGAGCAGAAATAGGGCTCAAAACCCTCAAATTAGGGTTTATAGTCTGATCGCGTGTGCCCACCGTACTAGGTTGACCCTACCACGATCCTCCTTGCACAGTACGCCCAACGTACTCCTCGTACATCCAGTGTACCGGCTAACCTAAAATCGTCTTATCTTCAAACGGTCGTAACTTTTTCGTTCCAACTCTGTTTTCGACGTTCTTTATATCCATGGAAAGGTGTTGAAGAGCTCCACAATATTATCTAAATATCCTAGACTAAAAAAATTCTCGAACAAAAATCCATATTTCATGCAAGAACCCGACCTATGACTTTTCCCTTTCTACCATTCCACCCTAAACACAATTCAAGGGTTAAATCTCTTAACTAACATTACCCCCTTCCACAAGGACTAAAATTTGCCTCCTTAAGGCCAAAATCCTTACACAACCGACTTCTGGTCCATGATCCAAAATCCTTACAAGGACTAAAATTTGCCTCCTTAAGGCCAAAATCCTTACACAACCGACTTCTGGTCCATGATCCAAAAATGGCAGGAAACAACGTGTTACAGTCGCGGTCATATGGTCATAACTTTGACACGAAACACCTCTTTTTGCCGACTTTCTATTGCTGAAACATTTTGTTGTGAATACTTAGGGGGTCAAAAGGCAAGAAATTTAGATCGAGAAAGATTTTATAATGGGAGAAACTCGAAATGTAAATGATCAAGAAATGAAGAAGGCTTGGCTTGCTATTTATAGAGGGCTGGAGGGACGGCACGCCATACCTCAAGATTAGGCACTAATTTTGCTTCGTATCTTTCAATTACACGCTCTATTTTTGATGTTCTTGATATCACTGACTTCGTATCGACGAGTACTATAACTTTCATTTAGACTCAGTCGGCTAATTATCGTTCTATTTTAAATTTACAAATTTGTAAAGATTACATTACGAAAGGCACTGCATATCAAGCTTAGGGACCAAGTTTCATTTGTATCTTTTGCATACGAGCTCCATTTTCGATGTTCTTTATATAATCGATTTCGTATCGAAAAATACTACAATTTTCATTTAGAATTCATCACTTAATTCTTGTTATATTTTAAATTTACAAATTTTGTAAAAATTACACTTGAAAGACGCACATATTAGGCTTATGGACCAAGTTTCCTTCGTAACTTTCGCATACAAGCTCCGTTTTCGATGTTTTTTATATCACCAATTTCGTATGGAAGATTACTACAACTTTCATTTAGAATGTTTCGTCTAACGTGGAACTGATCTCTATCTCACTTTTTATGACACACAATTTATCGTGTCAAATGCAAAACTTTGAAAAAAATCGTAATTACTTCACATGTGGTCATATTTGGACATTATTTATATCTTCGTGCTCGTGACCATGACTATTACAACTTTTGTTAAAATTATTTTTCCTAAATAATCTTTTATTTTTACATTTTATTTTATCACTTAACGAAAATTTATAATGAGATTTTCAACAAATATCATATACTTATAATATTTGTTCACATAACATGAATATATTAAGTAGATATTTATATAGTCCGTAACATAATTTTTTTATTATAAAAGTTTAATTAATTTTATAACTATGGTTCCACGGGTTATAAACTAGTAATGAATAATTATCTTATTCAACGATTATGAATAATCATAACTAAAATCGCTTACATAGTGACATTCGTCATATTTAATGAAAGTATTAATATTTTAATAAACTTTATCATCATTTAAAAGTAGGAAGATAAATAAAATTTCACTCGGTAAAAAAATTAACTTATAAGGTAAATAAAAGACATTTTGTAACGAAAACCAAATGATTGTCAAGAAATATTTGGGTTGAAGTAACTGTGAACGCCTAACCATAAAATTGTGGCAACAACGTTTGAAATTCAATCCTACATATAATTGCATAAAAATTAAAAAGGCTTGTAAGAGGTTATAAAATGAAATTGGGCTGGACCACATTAAACCCAATAACCAGAGGAACCCTAAGTCCCTGACTTTCTTTATCTACGTTTTCCCTTCTAAGATTATCCGTTTCTTCCATAACCACATCTCACATCTGCTTAGCGCCGACCGCCACCAATCAAACATGCCAGGCGCCATAGTCGAAGAAATTGAAACCCAGCAGAAGCTCGAGGTGATTTACTTCTTTTGATTACTAACTTTTAAATACTCGTCGTTCTTATATCATTCGTGTTTTGCTCAACTGTATTTGATTTTATAGCACGATGAGCACCCAATCGTTGAGGACGTTAAAGACGAGGATGACCACGACCATGAAGATGCCGATTCCGACGATGATGAGGATGACAAGGAAGACGGTGCCCAAGGTGGTTAGATCTATTTCCCTTTATAACTTTTCATTACGCATGTCTACGATTCTTTGCTTCATATGGTTATCCGATTCACGCCGATGCTTCTGTACGATCGAATAGATAACTCATTCGATTATCCTAATTGTTAGGTTCTGTTATATGGTAATTTCATTACTGTTTGATTGCTTTTTGGCATGCATGTTTGATGTTTCTTTCGTCTGCCTAACTTTCTTACATTGAAAAACAAGATGCAGGTGGGAATGAGAGCTCAAAGCAGAGCAGAAGTGAGAAAAAAAGCCGCAAGGCAATGTTGAAGCTGGGGATGCAACTTGTTCTTGGTGTGAGCAGAGTCACCATCAAAAGAACAAAAAACGTAAGCTGATTTCTGTTTCTGTTAGTGATTTAGTTATCATGAGAATGGCGTTTAAGAGGTATCTTTATCGATGACGCAGATGATGTTTTACATCTCTAAACCTGATGTCTTCAAAAGCCCCAACTCTGATACCTATGTCATATTCGGAGAGGCAAAGATTGAAGATCTGAGCTCACAACTGCAGACTCAAGCTGCTCAACAGTTTAGAGTGCCTGATTTGAGCTCTGTTATGGCAAAGGCAAATACTTCTGCTGCAGTTGATGCACATGCAGAGGAAGAAGAAGAAGAGGAGGTTGATGAGGCTGGTGTTTCTGCTGGAGATATTGAATTGGTTATGACACAGGCAGGTGTGTCTAGACCAAAGGCTGTCAAGGCTCTCAAGAACCAAAGTGGGGACATTGTCAGTGCTATCATGGAGCTCACCACTTAGGTGACACTTATTTTATTGTCTTTCCTTCTCTTAGTTTTGGATTCTTTCTTTTTACATTGAGCAGTTTTGATTCTGCAATGAGAATGCATTGACAATTTCATCATCATCTTTACATGTTCATGCAAAATTCATATCATTATTTCGACCATGATGCTTGTAAATGGTGCCCCTACATATCATTATTTCGACCATGATGCTTGTAAATGGTGCCCCTATGCCATTTCAGAGCTTTCAATTTCAAACATAGGTTTTTTCAGAGCTTATTATAAGCCTACACGCAGCTTCATGTATCTATTTGGGAGCAATTGGAGATTGTTGGAACTTGGAAATAGGATTGAAATGGGAGTGTTGATGATTGATTTGCTTTGATAGTTGTAAGATCGTGTGATCACTTCCCTAAAAACTATTTGCTCCTTACGCCTGAGAATCTGCTTATATTTTCCAGAGGATAGTCTCTACAACAACTACAACTGCTTAGACTGTGTTTGGCGCGCAACAGCTAGCTTATTTTTCGAGCTTTTTTATGTTGTCGTGTTTGGTAAGCCAAAAAATTTAGCTGATAAGCTAGCTTTTTGAAAAGCTACTTAGACTAGCTTTTTAGGAGCTTTTTAAAATTTTTCCAAATACACCTCTTAATTAATTATAGAAATACATACTCTTACATGTTCTTTTATGTAATTTTATATATTTCATCTAGCTTTTCAGTTAGTTTTACCAAACGTTATTTTTATTAGCTAGCTTTTTATTTAACAACTAATTTTTCAGCCATCAGCTAGCTTTTCAGCTAGTCCGCCAAACATAGCTTTAATCTCTTTAGGTACAAGAACATTAAGTACGAGCTAGATTCGTATCTTAATTATTGGAGTCGAAAAGTGGAAATATAATGTGTGTATATACTAATGATATCCCCCAGAATGAATAAAGATAAACGAAAATAAAGGTTTTCATAAGTTAGCTAAAATAAAGATAAGTTAGATATGTTTTGATTAAAACTATGTTTGTCTGAAAAGACAGTTGATAAAAATGTTTTTTTGGTAAAAATGGTTGAAAAGTAAGTTGAAAAATATAAAAATATTTAAAAGAATTCTTTTTTAGAATTAATAAAAGGATATATTTAGGAAATTAAAAAGAAGCTCATAAAAAGCTAGTCTAAATAGTTTTTTTTTTTTTTTTTTTTTTTTTTTTTTTTTTTAAATTAGCTTATTAGCTATTTTTTAATTTGTCAAATATGATACTTAAAAAAACTCAAAAAATAAGTTAATTTACCAGTTAGCTGCAGCCATTTTGTTTTGGTGTTTTGTTGTGGTCTAAGGTATTTTTCGGGAAAATAGGGCCGTTAAGTATACTAGTTATTGTAAATGTAAAAGTCTAGAATGCATTTAGTGAAATTCATGAAGAAGTAAGAAAATTAGTGAAACAACGAAGTTTTACAAAATGGCATGGCATGGCATGCACACATGTTTAGGGCTACAAAAATCATGTATAAAAGCATCATAAATGTCACCCAAGTGTTGTAATGTTAGTTGAGGCAGATATACAAAGGAAATGATTTATCCACTTTGCTTTTTTTATTAATTCACAGAAAATATTATTTATGGACATTTATAACCTTAATTATTTTTAAATTCTAATACACAGAAAAGAGAAACATTTTTTTTCCAAGTATGAACTACCAACAGATTATAACCTTGAAATTACTAATCGACACATCTTAACCATTGGCACCATCTGTTCCAAATAGTCCAATCTCTACAACACCCATTGTTGATCAACATTCGATCCAAAAAAACCCTTGTAGTTATCAATTTATCATCCGACTCTCCATCGTCATCAACAATCGATCGCCAACTCCAACATCGATTTTCTAATTTCTCGATCTTCCAACATCGAGTTTCAGGGTCTCCATAATTGATCTTTCAGTTCTAAGCATTGCAGTTATCAATCATCCGATTATTGGTTTTATTGTAGGAGTTTTGTCATCAGTTCCACATGTACAGAGTCTATTACAGTTTACTTCTACTGTACAATTGTTTAGATTTTATTTAATTTCTCTAAGTTATTTGAAACTTTTTGGTATGGACTCCTCGTTGTTAGTTATGGAAGGCATGAAAAAAAAAATACATGTTGAAACTCTACATTGCTATTGTCCTTGCACACCAATTGTTTGATTATATGTTTATTAGAATTTTTGGTTTGGATTCGTTAAGCATAGAGAGTTGGGAACAACACAATTTGATTTACTTTTTATTTAAGAAGATCGTTATATTTAATCTTTCGCTGAAGTTATTTGAAAGTGGGTTGAATAAACAAAATCAAACATCAAATTAGGAGTTACCAGTAGGCTGAAGAAGTAGGATCGGCTGAAGAACAAACATCACCAGAAGGAGGAAGAATGATTGTTTCGCGTGTGTCATTTTTGTAGTTTCCAAACTTGTGGCTTTCTCTTTTTAATATTTTCAATATTTGGAAATTAAAATTAAGGATATAATTGTCGATACATAATCAATATTAAGTGGATAAATCAGTCCCCATAAACAAAGCATAATAAATGCACCCTAAAGGTTGTAATGTGTAATTAAGGCGACAATGAATATACTCATACAAAAACAAATAAGTATTTGATAAAAATAAAAAAAAACTTATCGTCTTTGGAAATTGCTGTGTTGTTTGATTTTTATTTGGAAGTGTGCAACACCTTAAGCTACGAGGTATGTTGACAATGTTGACAATGAGAGTTTTGGGAGAAATGTTTTTATTGGGTGTGAAAACTCATGACCAACTTCAATCCTCACCACCTTTACGTCCATTTGGGACGGTGTTGATGCGTGGACATCGCCTCCATATAGATCTTCATGTGCGGAAACACCCCATACCCGATGACCTTATGTTATGTTTGTTGCTAAATAAGTCGAGTATTAAGGAATCGAATTGGGAGGTTTTGAAGCCTAAAGTGTAGACAAGATAACAAAGAATTTATTGTAAAAGTAATAATTTAAAATCGAGGTCATATGAAAATAATCATAACAAAGAATTCACTGCAAAAGTAATAATTTAAAATCGAGGTCATATGAAAATAATCATCCAAAATCGAGATCATATGAAAATGTTACAAGTGTTTAAACTTTAAAGTTAAAAGAAATTATAAAAAATTCAGCCATACTCGAAATCGCAACACATTCAAGCTTAACACAATTTTAATGGTTATTTTATTACTTTTTTTAGCTATTTCTTTTGGCAAATGGTTACGGAATTTGGCTAGATGGTGATATTAGAAAGTTTAAGGTTTAATTTAATCCATTTTTAATGTTTAGTAAATAATGACAAAATCAACACTTATACGTCTAATTTTATTAATAAATCTATAAATATAATGCAACTGGTTGGAGGGAATTTAACGTTTATATAAAAGAAAAGAATAAAAAATATCTTTAAGGAGGGTTTTTATCATAAAAACTTTCAATCACGTACAAAAAGGAAATAAACACAATACACTCCCAAATTTATCTATTTACCAAGAAATAAGAATACGAGTATCAAAAAACTCGTTGCCCTAAAATCCTTTGTTAAGAAATACTTTTAGGGAAAAATGATGAATCCACTAAACAATTTATTTTTTCGTACATCCTGGATCCTAAATATATATTTTTTTTGGGTTCAGTTTACATCCTTATCTTTATGCTTGGGTTTAGCTGGTTTCACTGGTTTAGTTCATTTTTAGTGTTAATAAAATGGACACTATTTATTATTATTGTTATTTTTTTGTACATATTGGGTCCAGGAAAGTTTTTTAATGTGTGTGTGTGTTTTTTTTTTTTTTTTTTTTTTTGTGAATTTAATATATTTTACAATTTATTTAAATATGTAACGTCGAATAAATAAAATTAAATCTGTAAAAGTCATGAGATGCTAGCTGCTCTGCAATCCAATGTTGTACTAAATAAATGATTTATTTAAGAAAAATAGCCGGTTGATCAGTCGGTCTATTGTACTAGGAATTAGGTAATGACCATAAGTGGTAAACGCATTTATTTAAAAAATAAATAAATATTATCAATATTCTAATAAAATAGATAAATAATCGTACAAATATTCATGTTTAAGTGTTTAAAAATAAAAGTCAACAATCATATTCATGCCTATCATATGTCCATATTTAATAAGCTCCAAAAGCTTATTTTAAAATATTTAATTGTTCATAGTTTAACTGTTTAATTGTTCATAGTCTTCTACTCATTTTCGCCATCTTCGATGATGTGGAATTGTGGGATGTGGACTCCATCTTTTTCTATTCTTCATGGAAATCTACCAATGACCACGCCATAAGTATAAATATTTACCAAAAAGCCTTAGCGTACCGTCGTTCTATAATGTCAAATGTTCAATTCCCATTAGGGATAATATTAGTGATTTTAGGAGTAAAATAGCAATGTTCCGAAAATGTAGATATTTAATGGATTAGGTAAATCAAGGCTTCCGATTTTCTATTATTTTTGACATTTTTGTTGATTTTTTTGACAGAGTTTGACTGATTTATAATTGATTTATTTATAATGAGTCTGATAAATCCGATTTGTTTGGTTGGTTTTCTCTACCCCTACGACAAGTCGGCATATTCGGCCAAACATTTCGACTTTTAAAAGACCGAATATAAGATGGTATACAAGTAATTATTTTAACGGATTTCAATGAATGTTAACGCAACACAAAAGTCTTTTTTATATTTTATTTTCTATTTTTATACAATCGCTAGCTAGACAAAGAAAAGTTTAGTGATATTTTAGAAAGACAAAATTGCAAAAACGGTCCATATGGTATGCAAATTTTGGGGTTTTAGTCCAAACCACGACTTTTTTGGATTGTTAGTCTTTTTGGAGTGGTTTGATGTGAAAATAGTCCCTCCAAAAATTGAAATGATTATAATACCCTTGGGGTATTTATTTTTCATTTTTCGTAAAATTTAATATTTATTTATTTTAATAATTAAAAAAATAATAAAGGACCCACCTCTCTCTCTCTCTCTCTCTCTCTCTCTCTCTCTCTCTCTCTCTCCCCCCCCCCCCCCCCCCCCCCCCCCCCCCAACACCCAGGAACACTTTCATAATCTTAAGAACACATCTTCATAATCTCAAGAACATATTCATGAACTTAAGAATATCTTCCACAATCACCACCCTTTGACCACCGCCTGCCACCACCACCACCACCACCCTTACCCTTTGACCACCGTCTGCTTCCACCCTATAACCACCATTGTTGAAATCTAATTCTAACCTTAAATCAAAACCAAGAGCTTAAACTTAAAATCTAACCTGCAATTCAAATACTTCAACACCGTCATCTTCTTCAAAAATCCAAACCCAACTCATCCATTACCCATTTTCTCCTCACATACGCATATACATACACCACACAATCGGGGATTTGGTTCCCAGTTTACAAACCCAGAAATTTGCAGACCCATCTCCATCTACGCACCAACCATCACCTCAATTACCCTCCTGTATCAACCTCCATCGTTTCAACAAACCTTACAACACCAGCATCACCTCCTGCATCATCTTCTTTACATAACCACCTCCATTACCTTGTTCTTGATTCGTTTTTTAGACTTGTTGCCACCAGGTTCTGCATCGATTGCAAAAAAGATGAGGGGATGATCAGATCTATTATTTCTCTTTGTATACACTTTGAAAGCTAGGACCGGTTCTGAATTTTTTGGGGTTTGGAAAGCTAGAAGTCAATTAGTCAGAGATTCAAACAGAGGATGAGTAATGCGACTTTCAGATCACTTAGAGAATTTCACTATAGTTGTTTGATGGGTGAAGAAGAAGAAATTCATCACATGGCTCGTTTGATTGGTGAAGAAGAAGAAATTCATCAACAAAGAGTGGAACTTCGGTTCCTAGAGTAGGAAGCTTGAAGATCAAATGATCGATCGTTCTTTTCTACTTTTCTTGGGGTTCTTAAATTTGGGGTTAGGGGTATTAGGAGGTCACAGGGACATTAACATGTTTGTACAGATCTATGGTGCTTTCCTACAAGAGAGAGAGAGAGAGAGAGAGAGAGAGAGAGGTGAGCCCCAAATTAGGTAATTATTTTATTTTTCATTTAAATTAAGTAAAAAAAGCATAAAAAATATATTAGAAGGGCATAATAGTCTTTTTAGTTTACCGAGGGACCAAAAACGTAAAGAAACCAGCTCAAAAGAATACCAATCCAAAAAAAATCATGGTTTGGACTAAAAACCCAAAAATTTGCATACCATAGGGACCATTTTTGCAATTTTTTCTTTTAGAAAAAAGATAAAAAGAAAAAGAGTTACCACTTACACTTTCTTACTTTACAAAACTACCTTTAATTTTTTTTTTATCCAATCCACTTCTACCCCTCCAGTCTTTTATTCCTTCATTTAGCAACCAATTCTTTTTGTTTATTTCAATTTAGATAGGTATAAATAGAACGTCCACAATAAATAGGAACATAATTTTAATGAATGTTAAAATTGACATAAAAATGTCAACATTCAATAAATTTTCTTCCATTAACCGACAAATGATGGTCAGGTATACTCCACAATAGAGAACGTATACTTTTGGAATAAAACTGAATTGTCCACATAAATAACACCATATTTTATATCATAGTTTTAAATAACATTCAAGGTATTAGTGTCGATGCGGGAGACACGAGATGGAAGGTACTGTTGGGAACACTACCCAACACTACCCTAGGTGTCCTTACTCCTTACAAGATTGCCATGACGAGCTTCTATGACTCTCTATCATTCTTCATCTTTTACTTTTTTTTTAATCGATTGGGGGAAGGTATAGAACCTAGGAGTGACTATTTCTAATTTTCTATGTGTTTTGGAAAGAGAAGGAATGAGAATGAAAAACCTAATGTGGCATTTGGGAAGGGTGGGAAATGTGGTAAGGTAAGGTTACCTACCACCTCTTGCCTCATTCATACATCTTAATTAAGGAAGAACAAAACTCATCTCATGTAATGCACCAATTTTTTCTCGGTATTCTACGTAAATCCAAAAGGCGGGGGTGCTTGTACACCTTGGCAATGGGTCCCATCGTAAATTTAGACGAATTTATTTTATTATATTGTGGACCAATTGATTTTTGTTATGGATCCACCATAGGAGTATTTGTGAGAGCAAGTTCAAATCCATTGGAAAATAAAAACAATGCAAAACATGTATTGGTGATCAGTTGATAAGAAATTCCTCCGCAACATCATATCCATCAATCCAAGGCAACCAACCATTCCTAAAATTCTTCCACAAAATCTTATATAACAATATTGAAATCGTTTGTTCATCTTTTCAATATGGAGCTAATTAAGATATATAAACGATCACTATTTAAGTTAATAAAAGAGGTATTATATACATAAATGTTAGCATATACTCTATAAGGAACTCAATTATACCAGTGACTGAAAGTGCTTGAATTGCTCGCTCTGTTGATGAAAGAATTATAACAAAATATATAGCTAGGGACAGATTAATTCTATAAAGATATATAAATCAAAAGAAGAAAAGCTAGAAAAATACAATGAAAGAAGAGGAATCAGGGTGGCTGTAGAACACTGAAAAAGGAGTTGCAGTTCTTGTGGTGGTTTGATTAAGAATGCTCCTCATGCGTTCTCTCAAAATGTCCATTACCATTTGATATTCTTCAAAAAGCTCAACCATTACGCCAACCTTCATCATCTTCTTTCTTTCTTTCTTTCTTTCTTTCTTTCTTTCTTTCTTCTTTCTTTCTTTCTTTCGTAGGCAGCAGGTGTTCACGTTTTGTTTTTCGTTTGGAAGAAGATATAAATAATTCAGATGGTGGTTAAGACGTAAACGTCTGGCAAGAATACAACAATTAAGGTCAATGGGGGCTACCAAATTTATCTCTTTCTTTCTTTCTTTCTCTCTCTACACATCACATGTCTTATCAGCATTTATATATAATTACAGTTACTATTATTATTATATCATGGATTTGAATTGAATATTGGCATGTGAAAAGGGATGAGAGAAGAACATCATCATATCATTAAAGAAAAAAGAATGTCGATCTTTATTTTATTATTATTTTTTTCTGAATCTGTGGCCACAAAGTGATGGCATCATCGTTAAATTAATATCAATGATAGACGTATTAGTTTCATAAATACAATATATATTAAATGAATGGGTCCAACCGTCCAATCAAAAAGAAAGAGGTTGTTTAGGAGGGATGGATCTCCATTTAATGTTTTCAGTATTTATATACAAGGGCAAACAAACCTTAAGCTAAAGAATCATGAAGTGTTATACTTCGGGACTCGGGTTATACATGATGTTTTATGGTATAATTAACACCATCGATCGTTTAAAGACTAAAGAGTTAAAAAAATAAATCAAAATACACTTTTTTTTTTCTTCTAAAAGTTGCTTTGAACACGTTTATATCGTATAGTATTATCCAAGACTATGTTGCCAATTTTGACAAGCAAAGAAGAAGTAAAACGCAAAGACAAATTTGTTGATAAAAGTCTTAATTACCTTTTGAAAACAAAAGACAACCGTTTTTCAAGCCAAACCTAAACCAAAATGCACACCAACTACCCTACCGAAGTCATGTCTTTGTTGAGAAATTAAATATCCTCCTACAATTTTCTCGTACTTATCTTCCTACTCATATTAAATGATGACAAGTGGATTACAATATTATTAAGAAAAATTAAATATGACATATGTCATCATTTGACATGGATAAGAGGATGATAGAAAGAAATTGTAGGAGGATATTTAATTTCTCCGTTCTGTTATTATCCCACACGTTATTTCGTAAAAAGCAATTGCTCATGTTGAGAAGTAAAGTCGATTTCCTAAATTCTACAATTACAAAAAGGTCCATAATTAAAATGTTATTTTGTAAGGTCAAACAATAACCGGTTTAGATGTTCCACCCATCAAATCAAAGATATTTGTTTAATCTTTACTCTTCTAAACCCTACGAAATTAGTCAATTCTTCTCAAAAACCTCATACACAACCTAAAAAAATTGTACATTCTGCTAGAAACTGAGCCTCAAATTTTTTTCATTCGACTCAAAGTCGAGCTTTACAAATCACATATAGCTTCATAGAACATCACAACTTTATCTACTAATCTCAAATTAGGCATATCAACAAATACGTTAGCCCCTCTGTGATCTTTTATGTCTTTAGTTGTATATGGTAACAATTGCACTTTAAGATGTTTTCTTCCTGTTTATTATGATTTTCATTTACAAGAACAACGCTTATCACTCAAGAAGTAAAGGTAAATTCCATCATCAATGTCTTAATCAACATCAACTAATGTATAAGTAATTTGACAACGAATTTACGATCATAGGTAATTAAGATCCTAATCTTGAGAATTTTGGATTAAACAAATTTAACATACTTTACAGTTTACACAATACCCAAAACAATGAATTGGTGAAAAGGTCAATAAGTTTTGTCATACAGGCTAGTCTAAGGCTACACAAATCAGATTTGAAAGAATGCGTTTTGGTTGAAAGAAGATCATGAAATTAACTAGTGTAATCATATGAAAACTTCTTTTAGTAACAACGAATGATTATATTGCAATTAGGCTAGGTAAAGCTAACACCATAGAAAAGATAGTTATACACACATTTAGGGCCTATGGGTTGTTTGGTAGGATCTAATTTTTAAGATGTTTAAATTTCTAAGAAGGTCTGAATTTTTAAGATTGTATTTTTAAATGTTGTTTGGTTGGAATCTTTGAATTGTAATGTTGAATTACAAAAATGACCATTTTACCCTTATGTGTTATTTTTTGCTGAATCCAACAGTTTTTTTTTATAAAATACATAATCAACTTCTTGATTATTTATAAAAAATATAACCATATAAAATCCATATTAAACATAATCAAAACTCAATACAAATCCAAATAAAAAATAACATGATAGTTTATTCTATCTCATTTTTTTTATAGTTTATTTTAGCATTTTTAGCCCATTCTTATTATTACTGCATTGCATATTCTATCTCATTCTTTTTCTTGGATCGTCTAGGGTACTTTCTATTTTGCATGAGGTGTTTTGCAGGCTTTTGGAGTCTCGTTGCAGTTGCGAATTAGCATGTTGTTGGTCTTGGTGGGCTTGCAAAGAGTTATTGGGCTTTACAGATCCATCAATGAAGAATTAGGGCTTGACATGTTGAAGACTTGGATGAAGTGTGATTATGAAGATGGGTCATAGACTCTTGAAAATGGACTTGGACTATACATATTGAAGCTTGAAGATCATTGGTCCATTTTGAATCATGTGAGGTGTGGAGGGGACCAAAAGAATATTGATTAGTGGAGAAAAAGAGCCAACAATGTTTCAGCACCATTTGCGAGGGTGGGGTCTCACCAGTGCAAGTTTGCGAGGGTACCCGTACAAATGCACAATTAGGGGCATTTTTTTTGTCATTTGGCTCATTATTTACCTTGGGGGGGGGGGGGGGGTTAGGTTTGACAACCACACTTCAATCTTTCCATCATTAGAGCACCTTGGAGGCATTTTTGGAGATCTAGAGCTACATTCTTCTCATCCTTCTAGTAATTCCTAGTTTCTTGATGATAAAACACTTTTGTGATTGTTCTCTTGTTTCCATGAGTGGCTAAACCCTTGGATATTTATGAGTTTTAAAGGATTAATGTTTTGGTTTCATTTATCTCATGTTTATGATTCTAGTTCATAATTCTTACGCTTGTTTAATACTTTGATCATGAGTTTGGTACTTGATGAGAAATTGTTAGTCTTTTTCTTTGGTTTGAATCATTGAATTTGCTTAGTACAAGGGCTTTATGATGATATAAATCATCTCTAGCTTATGGATCATGACTCCTTTATGAATGTGTAAGCATTGACATCCTCTAGGAATTGGGAGTTCCTTCATTCTTAAGGCTAATCGATTCTCTTGAGTTCAATTGCTTCAATTAGGTTCTTGATTATGATTAAGAAGGTGTGTTGTGGGCTTTCCCAACCTCCATACTCCTTTGAAATTTTTTGGCATATCATGCTTCATGATTGCTTTAACCAATTTGGGTTGAATGATAAGCTTATTTATTGAATCCTAATGATAGAAAAACAAATATCCATTGTGTTGAATTACCTTGGTTGACCAATTTTCTCCAATATTTGAGCATCTCACCATCTTGCTTAATTTCAAGCTTTTTAGTTATTGAAGTCTTTTAGTTTTTAAACAATTATCCCTAGTTTAGTTGTAGTTAGTTAGTTTTATTTCACTTGTTCAATTGGATTGCATTGGTGATTGAATACAACCATTTCCCCGATGACCGATCCCCCTTTTACGACTATATTACATTTTATTTATAAGAAAAATGATGTAAATTGCATGGTGGACTTGCCATCCCACCATGACACTATTATTTCTTGATTATACCCAAACCAACTAATTACCATAATATAAGAAAGAAAAAACTTCAAAAATGGCCCCTGTGGTTTTCGAAAATATCAAGTTTAGTCTCTAAGTTCAAAAAACCTCACAGATCGTCCATGTGGTTTCAAAACTTTTAACATTTGGTCCCCCCGACTCACTCCGTTACCATTTAGCCATTAAGTGAGGGGCATTTTTGTCATTTCATTACCCAGGGACCATTTATGAGGTTTTCTATTACTTTTAAAAAAAATTAAAAAATAAATAAAATTTAATATGCAAGGGATCCCACCCCATCTCTCTCTCTCTCTCTCTCTCTCTCTCTCTCTCCAATACATGATCAAGTGCCAGATCATGTTAAGCTCGATAATTACATCCCCATTATTCACTAATAATCAATAGCCCTTGAAGAATGTAAATAAACACAGAAGAAATCAAGTTCTTTTCTTTATTCACTTGTCGCTAGATGTTTGTATGATGATGTTCTTGTTGCTTTTTGGTGCTAGTTTCGATTGATTTGCAGACGTGATGAGAAGTGTATACTCCGCAGTGAATAATTCCAATCTTGCCTCCAATTTCCTACTGTAACATGTTGAATTTCTTCACTCGATTCATAACCCATTTTAATGGCATAAAACCGACTGCTTTTGAATCTTTCTTCCTAGAATCGATCATAATCATAACCCATTCTTCAGTGTGTTTCTGCAACTAAAAACAGCCCCCCCTATAAGACACCTTGTTTATCATATCTACTTCATCAACTTCATTATCAGATCTACTTTTGATTACCAAATTTCCACCTGTCGTCGATCTCCTTCTTTTTCATATTTTCCAACTCCTGCAATTTCATTACATTCAAGAAGAAATCAATCATGACAGTTTCATAAGAAGGAAATTTCTCGTAACCAGGGAAGTAATTCATATCAATCACCAGATACCCATCTCCTTCACCATATCTAATCATATCGAAATTAAACAGGTACAATCCAAGATCCTTTCTCAGGCCCTTCGCTTCCTCAACGAGGAATTCAAGCGTCGACATCTTTAGCTCCTCACCGGAGTTATTATCACTCCTTCTGTCGTCACCAGCGATTACAACACTTGATATCCGAGAGAAACTTATAGTGCCTGGGAGAAGACGATTTGGAATCGGTTTTCAAGGGTTGGATCGATGAGACTACTAATCATGGAACTCGTCTTGTTGTTGCTGTCAAAAAGCTTAATCAAGAAAAGGGAGAAGAGAGTAGAAGCAAAAGGGGAAGTCGACAGTCACAAAAGAGAGATGGGTTTGATTTGGAGAGAGAGAGAGAGACCTTGGATATTAGAGAGAGAGAGAGAGAGGGAGAGAGAGAGAGAGAAATAGGGTGGGACCCCTTGCATATTAAATTTTATTTTTTATTTTTTTATTTTTTAAAAGTAATAGAAAACCTCATAAATGGTCCCTGGGTAATGAAATGACAAAAATGCCCCTGACTTAACGGCTAAATGGTAACGGAGTGATCCGGAAGGACCAAATGTTAAAAGTTTTGAAACCACAGGGACGATCTGTGAGGTTTTTTGAACTTAGGGACTAAACTTGATATTTTTGAAAACCACAGGGACCATTTTTGTATTTTTGTCTATAAGAAAATCAAGATTTCATATCATAAATGAAAAACATATTTCTTAATTGTTGTACCCAAAACAATCAACAACTCAAATTTAAGAGCTCCACTAATAGACACCACTTGTTCAAGATATGACAATGTACTTTCATTTAGTGAATCCATAACATGCTAATCTTTCATATTCCATCAAGCAAAACAACCAAGCATATGATTTGATCAGCAAAACATTATCATATTTTAGTAAAAAGAACAAGCAAAGCATATGATTTCTGTAACATCCCGATTCCCAGACATATTATTTTACTCAATTATTTTTGGAGTTTGTGGAAGAACTCGGCGAGTTGGAGCTTAAACTCGCCGAGTAGGGTCGCGGATTCTCATCCAAGTCATGTCCGAACTCGGCGAGTCCATTCGTGGACTCGGCGAGTCCACACTGTTTAATGAAACCCTAATCCCCTGGGTTTAGGGCCTATTTAAGGGCACTTATAGCCTCCCATTGCGGCTACCAGTCCCTTGAGAGAACCCTAAGTGAGCCAAATCGTTTGAGAGGAAGGAGAAGTCACATTTGATCCTTGTACCTTTGGGTTTAGCAAGAAGAAGGTGACCATGAGCAAGAGGAGGTGCGATTCTAGCAGTTCCAGAGTTCAGAGACTTCATTTTGAGGTAATAGTTCGAACCTTCTTCAGTTTTGGTGTTGATCCTTAGAGATAGGGTTTTCTAACCCCTTTTGAGGGTGGTTATGTGGAGCAATTGGTCCCTCCTCGAGTTTGTGCCTTGGATCTGGACTCAAAGAGGTCCAGAGACCTTAACCCTTGGAGCTTTATGAGTCATTTTGGGGTTATTGGACTTAGGTTGTTATTTTTGGGGCTAAATCACCATTTGATGCCTTGTTTTTGGTATATAAGCATCAAGATTCGAACTTTACGTGAAATTCATGCTTGGGAAGGCCAGATCTACGACTTAGGGGCACAGATCTGACCTCAGGAGGTCATTAGAGTTTGTGCATGGCATGAACTCGCCGAGTTGTTCTTGAGACTCGGCGAGTAGAGTTAGGGTTTCACGTAAATCACTCAGTGAGTGGACTTGCCGAGTTGGGGAATAACTCAGTGAGTCAGAAAGGGATTAGAGGACTGGAGTTCAAGGCGGTACTCGCCGAGTTGTTCTTGAGACTCAGCGAGTTGAGTCGGGGTGGCCCCATAATTCATGCCTGGTGTGACTCGTCAAGCATAGGGAGGGACTCGACGTACCAATCGGGACAAAGAGTTAGTGGTCATGTGTGTACTCGCCGAGTCAACGGAGTGCACTCGGCGAGTTGGGTCAAAGTTTGACTGTTGACTTTTGTTGACTTTTAGGGTTTGGTCAGCAATGTGGCCTTTGGGCCAAGAGGGGGGGGGGGGGGGGGTAAAATGGTCTTTTACCCTTAAGAGGGTGCCAAGAGAGGGTTGAGTCTAGTCTCGAGAGTTATGTTCATGAGAGTATTTGCCTTATGTGATAGACGGTGGCGAGTTCGAGATGCAAGCGTGAGGATATCTGCTTTCTGCTTGCCAGGTGAGTCTTCTCACTATACTTTACCTTGAGTAGGTAACCAGAGTTATGTGACAGAGTATTGGTATGCTATGTTTGTTATGTGTTGTACCACATTATTTCTATGTGATTTATGCTGTGCATGTTTATAGAGTTAGAACCGGAAGGTTCACAGAGTTTGGGTGCACGGATCCAAGGAGTTATAGCCTCAAGTGGCTAATATATGTTACATATGGTATTTTGGGGAACTCACTAAGCTTCGTGCTTACAGTGTTTTATGTTATGTGTTTCAGGTTATCACAGGATCACAGGATGGCACCGGCTCGATCGAACACACCAGAGGAAGCGTTTATTTTGAGGATTCTGATTTATTAATTGATTGAACAAAAGAGTCACGTATTGTAAATTAAACAAAATGGAGATTTTTGTGAAAAGTGTTAAAGAGATAAACGATTTTAAATGAAAATTTTGTTTTGAAAATTTTGGTGTTACAAGTTGGTATCAGAGCCTAGGTTTGAGGGATTCGGATGCACCTTCGGGTAAATCTGGACTCAAACTGAGGAAGTAAGAAAAGTTTTTAAAGAAATGCTTTTCTAAAGAAAATAAGAGTTCAAAGAGAAAGCGAGAAAGAACAATGTGTACAATCAGCCATAGCCCGAACGGTGATTTCCCAAAATACCCTTACTTTTGTGTTATAAGATATTTATGATGCACTTTATGAGATATTATGCATGCTAGAGACAGGCTAGGTACTTCATATCTTAGGACTAGAGTGGCCTGATTTGTGATGCCTTAGCCTAGGAGTTGATGTTGTATGTGATGTGCTTTTGAGTATGTGATGAGTGAGAATATTTAGTTGGAATCCTTTAGGGGATTTGAGTAGATGAGTAATCTTGGGGAGATGCCTAGATGAGTACCGTGATACTTAGCGGAAGAATAGTTAGAACCCGCGAGGGGTAGAGTTGCAGAGTTCGGTGGTACTTTCGAGGATGAGCAGAGCAAGCGGAGTTATCACCCAAAGTGAGTCCTATGTATTCTTCGATGCTCGAATGTTGCTTGCTTCGTGCTTTGTGGAACTCTCGATGATGGGAGTCAGCTACCAAGTGAATATGACGATATTCAGGAGGTAGATGGCTGGCATCATTAGGAGCTCTTCAGCAGCTGATGGCAGAGAAGTGGGAGGACCAAGGAAGAGCCTAGAGAGTAACCTTAGTCAGATGAGTACGCTGACGGAGTAGAGCATTTCACTGAGGAGCGAGCACGCGTGGTGGAATTAGTGAACGAGAAGGTTGAGCAGCTACTTAGGAGCTCTGGGATGGTCCGTGTGGAAAGTATGGGTAGATGTGGCAGGTAGTATGGGCCCGTACTACCGAAAGCAGAGGACCCATACTCGATACAGGGAGTATTCTGAAGGTTCTAAGTAGCAAATTGAGGAGAGATGTTATGGTTCGTGTACCATACATCAGAGCAGATTGAGGAGTGATGTTATGGTTCGTGTACCAGACATCGGAGCAAATTGAGGAGTGATGTTATGGTTCGTGTACCATACATCGGAGCAGCTTGAGGAGTGATGTTATGGTTCGTGTACCATACATCAGAGCAGATTGAGGAGTGATGTTATGGTTCGTGTGCCATGCATCGGAGTAGATTGATGAGTGATGTTATGGTTCGTGTACCATACATCGGAGCAGATTAAGAAGTGATGTTATGGTTCGTGTACCATGCATCGGAGCAGATTGAGGAGTGATGTTATGGTTCGTGTACCAGACATCGGAGCAGATTGAGGAGTGATGTTATGGTTCGTGTACCATACATCAGAGCAGATTGAGGAGTGATGTTATGGTTCGTGTACCATATATCGGAGCAAATTGAGAAGTGATGTTGTGGTTCGGGTACCATATATTGTAGCAAATTGAGAAGGGATGTCATGGGTTGAGTACCATGGTTCCTAGCAATGATGCTTGTGATTCTCCAGTTATCTGGTCAGGATTGACTACTAGAATTTGGACACGATGGGGTTTTAGGCCTGAGGGCCATGATTGAGTTCGAAGAGGCATCCCTTGAGAGGGAGTTCGAGAATATTTCAGAGTATTTCGGTAAAATGAAGAGAAGGAATTTATGGGGGAATGCGGTCTGAGTGAGCCATCAGCCGATGGAGGAGATGTCACATTTTGTGACCGGATGGGAGCTATTTATGTTTCCCGAAGGAAGTAGGAGAGGCATGAGATTTTAGTTTTGGGTTTAGGAATAAACCCTACGGGTCAACATTGATGACGATTTTTCCACCAGAGTATTAGGCATCATGTCTTCCGCGAGGAAATGATCTACCATGAGCAGGCAATCAGTGGGGACTGAAATGGTCAAGGATCACATTACACTCTAATTGAGTATAGTAGGGCGTGTGGTAGTGGTATCAGTGGGTAATCCAGTCGAGTATATCAGAGCGGTGGCTCTTCTGTCTATGATGAGTATTGAGTATGGTAGTGGAGCCCCTATTCTTGTGATGAGTCATGTATTGGAACGAAGGCTGAGAAGTCGAGGATGGAGAGTAGGATGATTTATTGTTTCAGTCTAAGGGTCAGTACATGACAGTTGAGGTGTTTAGTATTGGGATGGTATGAGACTTCGAATGGCTAGAGGCAGTCGTAATGAGGAGTTCCTGAGGATCTCTTCGGAGATTTAGGGTAATTGAGGGTTCTTGATCTCTTCGTGGGGAGAACATTGGCCGTTGTGTGGCACCTTCCAAGTGTGGTCGCGATGTTTTTAGTGTAAACCGTCTGTGGGGTAGATTATTGATGCGTCAGTTGGTGATGGTTCGAACCATAAGTGGGGGAGAACCGGGTATTTTATTAAGGGGACCAGAGATTTATGCAAGAGCGGTTAGGGGTTGGATACAGAAACCTGCAGCTTGAATTCATGAGATCAGGGTCATTGGTGATCAAGGAAAGGTGCAGGACGAGATAATGCATGTGGTATATGTCTGAGAGAAGGATGGGTGTCTCCACGGCAGGTGGTCAATGGTCAAGAATCTAGTGGTGGTCAGGGTCATTTCAAGTGGAAGGCCTGTAATGATGGTATGGGCAGTTGAGAACTTCTGGGTCGGAGTCTGGGTAGAAGATTGTCGAGCAGCCAACTCCCAGGCGGGTATGTGTATTCTTGCTTAGATTTTGAGCAGTAGAGGAAAGGGTTTTGGAGGATCATCAGTGTGTTCTGAAGAGTTAGCGCCTTCCTTGTATTCCTATTGAGTGTTTGGATACACTGAAGTTGCGCATTGAGTGAAATGGGGAATTATTTATGGAGTTCATAGGAAATGTATTGTTGTATATGTATGGTGCTGGGTGTAGGAGAATCAGTGGTAGAGGCAGGACATTGTGATGCATATTGGAGCAAGTGTGTGTAACTATCTATGATAGTCTTCGGTGCATGAGTTAGTGAACGTAGTGTGGCGTTGTAATGAGAATGAGAGTATAGGGTGAAGCTATGGGGAGCCGTAGTATTCACTAGTCAGAGGGTGTTGTGATGCTACGGGGAGCCGTAGTACTCACAAGCCAGAGAGAGAGAGAGTCGTGATACTACGGGGAGCCGTAGTATTCACCAGTCAGAGGGTGTTATGATGCTACGGGGAGCCGTAGTACTCACAAGCCAAAGAGAGTCATGGTATTACGGGGAGCCGTAGTAATCACTAGTCAGTTGGCGTTGTGGTGCTACGGGGGGGGGGGGGGGGGGCGTAGTACTCACTAGTCAGAGGATGTCGTGATGTTGCGGAAAGCCATAGTACTCACTAGACGGCAAGAGAGTGTGATTATGGAGTGTTCTCCGATCAGTGTATGATGCAGAAGAATTTTAGGCTTGAGTAGCCCTAGTATTGAGTTTATGGAGCCTAGTGGTTAAACCGGGGCGAGACTGGGGTCTCCGTCTCTGTCGGGAGAGTCAGCGAGATGCGCGAGAGAATATGCGTAGCAGACGCCAGAGGTCAGAGCTGAGTCAATCTTCGATTGGATTGTATCTTTTTATGAGGAGAATAGAATTTAGTGACTTGCGTGTCATTGGGCCGGGATAGTGGTCACGGGGAGGAAGTTAGTGAGATATTTTGGTTCATGTTATGTGTGACCTTTGGAGGTTCAGCTATGTGGCCAAAAGCTGACCTGGTGCTCGGTATCGAAGAGGGATATGAGAAATGAGCTAGAGTTTACCATGGTGATGTCTATGGACACTTTAGAGCAAGCGATCGATTCAGACGCTCGAGGGTATGCTTCGGGCATGTGTATTAGATTTCGGGGGGAGTTGTGGCCCGTATTTGCCCTTGGCAGAGTTTCCTACAACAACAACCATCATTAGTGCATCAGTATGCCACCCTTTGAGCTGTTGTAGGGGAGGAGGTATCGGACCCCATTTGTTAGGGAGAGGTAGGGCAACGTGTGATGGGAGTACAGAGATCGAGCTTCAGACGACAGAGCAGATACAACAGGCCAGACAGAGGTTGTTGACCGCTCAGAGTCGCCAGAAGAGTGATGCAGACAGGCGTCGGTCCGGGCTCGAATTTTTGGTCGGTGACTTCGTGCTCCTGAAGATCTCTCCTTGGAAAGGAGTGATCCGATTCAGGAAGAGAGGCAAGCTGGGGCCCCGATGTATTGATCCTTTCAGGGCGATTGCAAGAGTAGGCACGGTAGCCCACCGTTTGGAGCTACCTGCAGAGTTAGGTCAGATTCATGACACCTTCAACGTGTCGCAGCTGAGAAAGTGTATAGCCGACGAGTCGACAGTGGAGCCATTAGAGGATATTCAGGTGGATGTGGGCCTGAACTACGTTGAGAGAACGGTGGCGATTAGGGATCGGAAGATTCAGGTTCTGAGGAACAAGGAAGTGCTTCTGGTGCAAGTCCAGAGGCAGCATCGGAAGGGGTCAGAGCTTACTTGGGAGCCGGAGTGAGAGATGCGTGAGCAACATCTGGAGTTATTTGCAGAGTGAGACTTTGAGAGCGAAGTCTGATTCTAGTGGGGGAGAATTGTAACATCCCGATTCCCAGACATATTATTTTACTCAATTATTTTTGGAGTTTGTGGAAGAACTCGGCGAGTTGGAGCTTAAACTCGTCGAGTAGGGTCGCAGATTCTCATCCAGGCCACGTTCGGACTCGGCAAGTCCACACTGTTTAATGAAACCCTAATCCCCTGGGTTTGGGGCCTATTTAAGGGCATTTATAGCCTCCCATTGCGGCTACCAGTCGCTTGAGAGAACCCTAAGTGAGCCAAATCGTTTGAGAGGAAGGAGAAGTCACATTTGATCCTTGTACCTTTGGGTTTAGCAAGAAGAAGGTGACCATGAGCAAGAGGAGGTGCGATTCTAGCAGTTCCAGAGTTCAGAGACTTCATTTTGAGGTAATAGTTCGAACCTTCTTCAGTTTTGGTGTTGATCCTTAGAGATAGGGTTTTCTAACCCCTTGAGGGTGGTTATGTGGAGCAATTGGTCCCTCCTCGAGTTTGTGCCTTGGATCTGGACTCAAAGAGGTCCAGAGACCTTAACCCTTGGAGCTTTATGAGTCATTTTGGGGTTATTGGACTTAGGTTGTTATTTTTGGGGCTAAATCACCATTTGATGCCTTGTTGTTGGTATATAAGCATCAAGATTCGGACTTTACATGACATTCATGCTTGGGAAGGCCAAATCTGCGGCTTAGGGGCACAGATCTGACCTCAGGAGGTCATTAGAGTTTGTGCATGGCATGAACTCGCCGAGTTGTTCTTGAGACTCAGCGAGTAGAGTTAGGGTTTCACGTAAATCACTCAGTGAGTGGACTTGCCGAGTGATGGGTTTTGAGCATTCTAACACTTCCTAAGTGTACATGCAACCCTAATAACCTTGGATCTATGTTTGTCTAATTTGTCATGCAAAGTTGAATTCCAAGGTTATATCCTATCTAGCATACATGGGGAACAATTTTAACATAAAGTATAGATAGAATAACTTACCTTGTTGTTGCTTGTGTTTCTTGAAACCTTGTGAGCCTAGCACCTCAAGTGGTGATGCCTCAAATGCTTCACACAACACCAAATGCTCCTGGAAGAACTTATGAGAGAATACACACTCTTCAAAAATCGGCCAAGCCCCCTTATTCCTTAGTGTGTTCAACTTGTGTAGCCGATTTTGGTGGAGAATATGATCCTTATATAGTGTTGACACATCTAGGGTTACACCATGTAAACCCTAATGTGTCATGACTCTTCATTTCCATGACCCATGGGTTTGTAACTCCCATGGAGCATCCATGGAGCATCCTATGGGTAGAACCCAACTTGATAATCCATGGAGCCTCTTAGCCCACTATACAAGATATGGATGATTTACATAATCAACCCATATATTTAATTAGTTATCCTTTGATCACTTAATTAATTCCAAATTAATTCTTTGATCAACTAATCAAATAATATTATTAATATATTAGAACTTATAATATATTAATAATCTCCAAGCGTTATTTCTCTCATTTAGTTTATCCAATTGCATGGTGCCATGCAACCCAAATGGACCATGCCGGGTCGGGTCAAGTACATACCAGAAATAGTTATGGACTTAGACACCTTATCCAACAGTCTCCCACTTGGATAAGTCTAGTAACTATTACTGCAAGTATGACTTCAGGAACCGATCGGCAATCGTAGCTCTTTACAAGGTTTCTCGAAACTTGAGAAGACGATGGTATGCCATTTAAGATAAGTGATCATATAATCCTCCGTTCTAGATATCAGCCGGACAAATACATGGAACAATGTCTTACTTATTGTCCAGCAGTTTGTTTCCCGATTTCCGATTTGTTTGACAAAGAACTTTATTGAACACATCAATCTAGTTCTGACCGGGCCCGGTACATAGGTCAAAACAAAATCATCGAGGGGCCCAGATATCAGCTTCTAATCCAAGAAGGAACAGATAAACTTCGACTCATATGTTTGTTCTACTACTCATTGAATTACACATAAGAGCACGATTTTATAACATCGAGTTACCAATGCGTTTTTCGTACAATTAATGCATAACCAACTCGTAAGTAACAAATCATATCTCTAGGTTTAAAGACTTATATGATATTACCGTCTCACGATCACTCGAGATAGAATTCCATGAAGTGATTCCAGTGAGCGTGGGTTGAGTCCAATGCTCAGAACTTATGAGCACTCATGATTGTCGTAGCCTTGTCCCAGACCTCTACAACCAAACATGACAGTCTTGATTCATACCTACTTCCGACATATGACCGACTGTGGAGGTTTGAATAATATGTTATACCAAACAAAATTATTCTGGAAGTCAAAACATGCAAAAGAAATATAGTAAACGATCGACAAGAGATAGCAACACTTTACTCATAAATAAAACTCCTTTTATTCATCATCTAATGTCAATTACACTTTACAAATTTCTGGGTTATCTAACTACTAAATCTAATATCATCCTTCAGCCCTATGCTCCGAGCATGCTGAAGATGCTTAACCCGAGTCAGTCCCTTCGTGAGGGGATCTGCTGGGTTCTCATCCGATGATACCCTCTTTGCCACGAGGAGTCCTTCTTCGATCCGATGTCTGATGAAATGGTATTTTCTGTCGATGTGTCTGGATCTTCCGTGATCCCTTGGTTCCTTAGCTAAGGCAACAACACTTTCACTATCACAGAAAATTTCCATTGGCTCTTTAATAGCTGGTACAACTCCAAGGTCTCCAATGAAGTTCCTCAGCCATAACGCCTCCTTTGCCGCTTTGCTAGCTGCAATATACTCTGATTCACAAGTAGAATCTGCCACTGTCTCTTGCTTGGAACTCTTCCAAGAAATTGCTCCTCCATTTAGGGTAAAGACCCAGCCCGACTGAGAGCGGAAGTTATCCCTATCAGTCTGGAAGCTAGCATCACTATACCCTACAACTCTCAAGTCATCACTCCCACCGAGGGTAAGGACCCAGTCCTTAGTCCTTCGCAGGTACTTGAGAATATTCTTTACCGCAATCCAGTGTGCCTTGCCAGGGTTCCCCTGAAACCTGCTAACCATGCTCAAGGCAAAGGCTACATCAGGTCGAGTACACGTCATAGCATACATGATCGAACCTACAGCCGAAGCATAAGGTAATCGACTCATTTCTGCTATCTCAGCCTCAGTGCTAGGGCTTTGTGTCTTACTCAGCTTGGTGCTACTCTGGATGGGCAACTCTCCTTTCTTGGAGTTTTGCATTCTGAATCTCTTCAGAATCTTCTCCAAGTAGGTACTTTGACTAAGTCCAATTAATCTTTTACTCCGATCTCTCAAGATCCTTATCCCCAAAATATAGGCAGCTTCACCAAGGTCCTTCATAGCGAAACACTTTCCAAGCCAGGTCTTTACTTCCTGCAAGGTTGGAATGTCGTTTCCTATGAGTAGTATGTCATCCACATACAATACCAAAAAGCTAACTATACTCCCACTAGCCTTGACATATACACAAGATTCATCTTCACTCCTAGAAAAGCCAAATTCCTTGACCTTTTCATCAAAGCAAAGATTCCATCTGCGAGGTGCTTGCTTTAATCCATAAATGGATTTCTCAAGCTTACACACTCTATTAGGGTACTCGTTACTGACAAAACCCTCTGGCTGACTCATGTAAACATCTTCAGCCAACTTTCCATTAAGGAAAGCGGTTTTGACATCCATTTGCCAAATTTCATAGTCATGAAATGCGGCTATAGCTAACAGAACCCGAATAGACTTAATCTTGGCTACCGGAGAAAAGGTCTCATCATAGTCCACTCCAGGAATTTGAGAGAAGCCCTTTGCAACCAGCCTAGCCTTATAAGTGTGTACTTTACCATCCATGTCGGTCTTCTTTTTGAAGACCCATTTGCACCCTACAGTCTTTCGACCTGGTACATTCTCAACCAAGTTCCAAACTTGATTGTCATACATGGATTGTATCTCGCTATCCATAGCCTCTTTCCATTTAGCAGACTCTGGGCCTGCCATGGCTTCCTCGTAGCTGTTAGGGTCATCTTGACTTACTAGTGTCTCATCACTAATAAGTGTCTCACCTTCTGCAGTAATATGGAATCCATAGTAATGCTCAGGTGCACTCCTAACTCTCGTGGAACGCCTCAGAGGTACAGATTCGTCAATTGGCTCAACAGGAGTTTCCTCCTCAAGTTGAGGGCTAGAGTTTGAAGTTCCTTCACCACTTGACTCTTGAATTTCTTCAAGATCAACTTGCCTCCCACTGTCTCCTTGGCTTATAAACTCTCTCTCTCGAAAGACTCCTCTTCTTGCTACAAAGACCACATTGTCACTAGGTCTGTAGAAGAGGTAACCAAAGGAATGCTGTGGGTAGCCGATGAAAATACACCTCTCGCTTCGGGGTTCGAGCTTATCATGAGTCTCGCGTCTCACGAAAGCCTCGCAGCCCCAAATATTGATGTGGTCTAGTTTAGGTACTTTACCAGTCCACATCTCGTGAGGAGTTTTGGCAACTTTCTTTGTAGGGACTAGATTGAGGATATGGGCGGCAGTCTCTAAGGCATACCCCCAGAATGAGATTGGTAGCGAAGCTCGACTCATCATGGAACGAACCATGTCCAACAAGGTTCGATTACGCCTCTCAGCCACACCATTCAATTGCGGTGTCCTGGGAGGTGTCAATTGTGAGACTATCCCACATTCCCTTAGATAGTCGAGGAACTCTGAACTAAGATACTCACCACCACGATCGGATCGAAGCATCTTAATGTTCCTGCCCAATTGATTCTCGACTTCCTGTTTAAATTCCTTAAACTTCTCGAAAGTCTCTGACTTATGCTTGATTAAGTAGACATATCCATATCTACTGTAATCATCGGTAAAAGTCAAATAATAACGATTAGCATCTCTAGTGGCATGTTTGAATGGTCCACACACATCCGTGTGTATAAGGTCCAACAAACCTTCACCCCTCTCACACGAACCTGTGAAGGGTGACTTTGTCATTTTTCCAAGTAAGCATGATTCGCAACTATCATCTGACTTTAGGTCAAACGACTCCAAGACTCCATCTTTTTGGAGTTGGCCTATGCGTTTCTTGCTTATATGTCCAAGACGACAATGCCATAAAGATGCTTTATCCAAGTTATTATTAGTAGAATCAATACACAAAACATTATTTCCCAAGTTATCTACAACAGATACAGCTTCATACACACCATCACAAGGTAATGCTTTAAAATAAAAGACATTATTATAGAAAACATCTATAGAACCAACTTCATTATTAAATGAAAAGGTAAACCCTTGTTTGTACAAAGCATGAAAGGAAATAATATTTCTTTCCATTCCTGGCGAATAACAACACTTATTCAAATCTAAACTAAACCCACTACTTAGCGATAAAGTATAAACTCCAATCTTGGTAACAGGTATAGCTTTCCTATTCCCCATGATCAAGTTTATCCTTCCTTGCTCCACATCCTCACTTCTTCTTAGTCCCTGCAAGTCACAACAAATGTGAATACCACACCCGGTATCAAGGACCCAAGAATTAGAATGGGGTGAGTTATTAGAAATGATAGTGTAAATACCTGCATGGTTGGGTTTAACTTTCCCATCCTTCACATCTTGCTGGTATTTTGGGCAGTTCCGCTTCCAATGAGCTTTTTCATGGCAATAGAAGCATTCAGCCTCTTTTGGGTCAGAAGAAGGAGTAACGAAACCTTTCTTGGTTCCACTTGAAGAAGAGCCATCAAGGGTCCGAGCCTTGGTACCCTTAGAAGAGCTCTTTCTCTTCCTCCCTCGACTTTTCCCGATTGCCAAAACCGGAGTAGAGTTTTGAGTAGGAGTGATGGCAACCGACTTCCCCTTAAGACCTGTTTCTGCGGTCTTGAGAAGTCCCTGAAGTTTGCTGAGGGTGACTTCTTCCTTGTTCATGTGATATGTCATGCGGAATTGATCATAGCACGATGGTAAGGAATGCAAAATAATATCTATTGCAAGATCCTCCGGGAAGTTCACATTAAGCTTCAGCAAACGATCCACATACCTTTGCATTTTCTGCATGTGGCTCGTGACGGATTCCCCGTCCTTCATCATGGTTGTTATCATGGAGCAGATGATTTCATACCTCTCTTGTCTTGCACTTTGATGGTATCTTTCCATCAAATCTTGGTGCATTTCATAAGGGTAGAAATCCTCATAAGACTTTTGGAGTTCCGCTGTCATCGTGGCCATCATGATACAAGCCACTTTCGTAGCATCCCTTTCATGTGCCCGAAATTCAGCGATCTCCTGAGGAGTTGCAGTGGACTCATCAATCTCCTTAAGCTCCTTGTCAAGGACATATTCTTTGTCCTCGTAGCGGGTAATCATCCTGATGTTTCTGATCCACTCATTGAAGTTGGATCCATCAAAGGTGACTTTCCCACACAAGTTCAAAAGGGAAAAGGAGCCATTAGGATTAGAGCCAGAAGCATTGTTGAAAGACATCTGAAGGAAAGAGGACAAGATTAGTTTAGATATAAGAGAGTCCTTAATAAAACACCCAAATGTAATATTAAGGCTAGGATCCAATCACAATATAATATAACTTAGAAGAGGTATGCCGTAATCTAAGCTATATCATATTTGAAAGGTAGGTGAATGACGATTCACCAATTTCCACCACGAAAACCGCAATATTTTACTATTAGGCTTTTTTTGTTGGTTTTAGAAATTCCTAGATTCTTTGAGATTCAATGAACTTTTCAAAGGCATGTTTCAATCTCGAGTGTGCCCTCCAAGTTTTGTGACTGGGATACCGAGGATCACAAAACGAGGTGTGAAGTAACCATGCAAATCACTTGGTACCCTTAAAGTTTATTACTCAATCGATGTGCCGGTTAACCACACACGCTCCACCGATACTATAATAAACCCTAAGTCACCCTTTACCTACCTTGTTAAGTCCAAGTTAGTGTGCCGGTTAACCACACACGCTCCACCAACGACTTAATCAAAGTGTAAAGTGTAATTTCATGGAATAGCACCTTATTCACATTTTTCCTAAAGTAACTAAGATTGGGAATTTAATAAAACATTTAGTTACTTTATAATATTCATCATACTTTGAATGAGAATTAATAAGTCCTTGTCTTACCCGTTCGGCTAACGACCCTCCACCGATCAAGCAAGCGGTGGGTGAGAGTGGACACCCATTAAGTCACCATTTTATAGGCAACAACCTTATACCCACCTTATAGACCGGCTTCGTGAATGAGGCGTACTAGCGGTAAGACGACTTTGTTCTTATACATATATATATATATATATATATATATAATTATTAAATCATAATAATATAAGTATAAGGGTTGAATTTTAACTTTTAAAATTCTAGGGGTTGGAACTAAAGTTTTAACTTAACTTTACTTGTTCCAAAACTTGAGGGCAAGTTTTGTAATCTTTCAAAACTTTTCATTTCTTGTAACTTATGAGTTTAATAGAGTAATAAAATGAGGACTTTTCATTTTTCTAACTCTTGTGTTCTTTTAATGGTTTTTTAATCCAAGAGACTTTTGGTTTTCCATAACTTGAGGACAAGTTATGGACTCCATTAAAACACATTATGATCATGAATTAATTCTACCACATAGGTTACAAATAATTCCTATGATCATCTAAACATCATAAGAACAAGAATATGAATATGAACACTTTCAAGAATCAAAATCACATTTAATCTTTGTAATTTTTGATAATTTGTTGTTGTAAATGAGTTAGAAAAGACATTACACCTTCTAAAATAAGTTTTCAAGTACCAAAACATTTTAGGGTAATGATTCTAATCCATTTCCAGCAACACAAGTCGAAATTCTGCACTCTGTCGACCCTACTCGCCGAGTGCATAAACCTACTCGCCGAGTAGGTTGAAGATACACATGAACTCGTCGAGTCCTCCCCATGGACTCGCCGAGTCCATCAGTCAGACAGCAAGATTTTCGACTTTCTTCAACTTTTAAGCACAAATAACAACAAACAAGCCTAGGCTCTGATACCACTGATGGGTTTTGAGCATTCTAACACTTCCTAAGTGTACATGCAACCCTAATAACCTTGGATCTATGTTTGTCTAATTTGTCATGCAAAGTTGAATTCCAAGGTTATATCCTATCTAGCATACATGGGGAACAATTTTAACATAAAGTATAGATAGAATAACTTACCTTGTTGTTGCTTGTGTTTCTTGAAACCTTGTGAGCCTAGCACCTCAAGTGGTGATGCCTCAAATGCTTCACACAACACCAAATGCTCCTGGAAGAACTTATGAGAGAATACACACTCTTCAAAAATCGGCCAAGCCCCCTTATTCCTTAGTGTGTTCAACTTGTGTAGCCGATTTTGGTGGAGAATATGATCCTTATATAGTGTTGACACATCTAGGGTTACACCATGTAAACCCTAATGTGTCATGACTCTTCATTTCCATGACCCATGGGTTTGTAACTCCCATGGAGCATCCATGGAGCATCCTATGGGTAGAACCCAACTTGATAATCCATGGAGCCTCTTAGCCCACTATACAAGATATGGATGATTTACATAATCAACCCATATATTTAATTAGTTATCCTTTGATCACTTAATTAATTCCAAATTAATTCTTTGATCAACTAATAAAATAATATTATTAATATATTAGAACTTATAATATATTAATAATCTCCAAGCGTTATTTCTCTCATTTAGTTTATCCAATTGCATGGTGCCATGCAACCCAAATGGACCATGCCGGGTCGGGTCAAGTACATACCAGAAATAGTTATGGACTTAGACACCTTATCCAACACCGAGTTGGGGAATAACTCAGTGAGTCAGAAAGGGATTAGAGGACTGGAGTTCAAGACGGTATTCGCCGAGTTGTTCCTCGGCGAGTTGAGTCGGGGTGGCCCTGCGATTCATGCCTGGTGTGACTCGTCGAGCATAGGGAGGGAGTCGACGTACCAATCGGGACAAAGAGTTAGTGGTCATGTGTGTACTCGCCGAGTCAACGGAGTGCACTCGGCGAGTTGGGTTAAAGTTTGACCGTTGACTTTTGTTGACTTTTAGGGTTTGGTCAGCAATGTGGCCTTTGGGCCAAGAGGGGGGGGGGGGGGGTAAAATGGTCTTTTACCCTTAAGAGGGTGCCAAGAGAGGGTTGAGTCTAGTCTCGAGAGTTATGTTCATGAGAGTATTTGCCTTATGTGATAGACGGTGGCGAGTTCGAGATGCAAGCGTGAGGATATCTGCTTTCTGCTTGCCAGGTGAGTCTTCTCACTATACTTTACCTTGAGTAGGTAACCAGAGTTATGTGACAGAGTATTGGTATGCTATGTATGTTATGTGTTGTACTGCATTATTTCTATGTGATTTATGATGTGCATGTTTATAGAGTTAGAACCGGAAGGTTCACAGAGTTAGAACCGGAAGGTTCACAGAGTTTGGGTGCACGGACCCACAGAGTTATAGCCTCGAGTGGCTAATATGTGTTATATATGGTATTTTCGGGAACTCACTAAGCTTTGTGCTTACAGTGTTTTGTGTTATGTGTTTCAGGTTATCACAGGATCACGGGACGGCACCGACTCGATTGTACACACCAGAGGAAGCATTTATTTTGAGGATTCTGGTTTATTAATTGATTGAACAAAAGAGTCATGTATTGTAAATTAAACAAAATGGAGATTTTTGTGAAAAGTGTTAAAGAGATAAACGATTTTAAATGAAAATTTTGTTTTGAAAATTTCGGTGTTACAATTTCATCAACAACATTATCACATTTTAGATTTCATCATACCACTAGACCAAATGCAGGTGTGTAACAAATACAATAAGAAGATCAAATTTCCTAATTGACAATGTCATAAAATAGATCAAAGCCCAACTTCTATAATTCCATAATATTGGTTTATAACATTATACAATTAGAACGACATGATACAAACATGGGATCATGGATCATGTATGGGATTTCGACTGCCACATTTTTTCCTATGTAGATGTCAAATAAGCGAATTATGGCATATAAATGATCAATGTGTGTGGATAATTTGTATCTTCTTTAATTTTTATATAAAGTTTTAATTACACTTTCAATTATAATGAACAAGAAAGATCTTTACAATAAGGATCAGGGGAAAACATCATTTACCACTACTTGCAGCATGAGTGGCATGGTAAGATGCATTCAAACCTTATCAGCAAATTATACAGGTCCGAAACCGGGCACCGCCTTGCAAAATCTGAAAAAAGTAGCAAATCATAAACACCATTTTTAATTCATGAAAATGAAGAAACAAGAGAAACAGAATGATATGATACACCTAAAATCCCAAAAACGATTTAAGAGGAAACACCGAAAATTATAAATGTTATTTACCACTCCTTGAATTTGGTTTTCACATATGCTCTAATAAACACCTAAAATCCCAAAAACGATTTCAACTATCAGGAAACAATTATGGGACTTCGACAGCCACATTTTTTCTTATGTAGATGTCAAATAAGCGAATTATTGCATATAAATGATCCATATGTGTGGATAATGTGTATCTTCTTTAATTTTCATATAAAGTTTTAATTACACTTTCAAGTCTAATGAACAAGAAAGATATTTACAATAAGGATCAGGGAAAAAACATCATTTACCACTACTTGCAGCATGAGAGGCATGGTAAGGTGCATTAAAACCTTATCAGCAAATTATACAAGTCCGAAACCGGGCCCCGCCTTGCAAAATCTGAAAAAAGTGGCAAATCATAAACACCATTTTAACTCTTGAAAATTGAGAAACAAGAGAAATAGAATGATATGATACACCGAAAATCCCAAAAACAATTTCAGAGGAAACACCTAAAATCACAAACGTCATTTACCACTCCCTGAATTTGGTTTTCAGCTATGCTCTAATAAACACCTAAAATCCTAAAAACGATTTCAACTATCAGGAAACAATTATTTCAAAGGAAATCGATTTCAGTGAAGAGGCTTACTGGAGGGTGTTATAGGTGTTGAATGATGACGATCGCGGAATGGCAACGCCGATGGAAGATGGTGCTGGCCGGAGGTGGTTCAAATCTTATTGTATGAAAGCGGGAGAGAATGAGAAAGGTATCAATGAGTATTAGGGAAAAAATGAGCGACGATGGAACAACAGACATAGACGAAGATGACGATAGCTGGATGATGGAGTTGGCTGAAAGAGAGAGACGCGATTGAAGCTCTAAAGGCAGGAGACTTGAAAACATGTCATCAATGATAAGGATAGGGGCAATGGACAAGAGGGTAATATGTTTTATTCTGATACATTCTGAAATCTTATTTAGTTAGATGGTTTTTAAGATTCAGATGCAAAAAAATGCTTGAACCAAAATGTTTGAATCCTTAAGGTTCACACATCGCCTCTTAAAAAAGGCATTAAGAGGCTACCAAACACCCCTTAATACTTTTCAAATATACATAACCAACAATCTGGTCCATTAGCAGTAATAGTCGTTATTATATTTAAATTAGAGGCACAACCCTAATGTATCATAAAGAACTAATTAAGGTCTTGTGGCGTCTAACTTATCTATATCTACATCTATATCTAGATCTATATCTATATCTATATCTATATCTATATCTATATATCTTATAATATAGGTATTTTTCTAAGCTCTACATTGATTTGAAACTTATGTATTTTCATATTTCTTTGTACTAATGTGTCACAGCCCCGACCGACGGCGGAAACGTTGGGCTGTGCGACGTTAGAATGTTAGATCACAGATATTGAACAATACACAACAATATAAAATATAAATAACACTTCCATTATAGATAAAAATATTGCATCATAATGTATTTCTAAAATAATAGAAATTCTAATACAAAAGGTGCCTTGACAATTAGGCACAACTATAACGATAATAAGCCTTTAGTAGCTTCGTCGATCAACCACTGCTTTCGGGAGTGTAATCTTCCATCTCTTGGTTTCCTATGAATACATGTGGTTTTTAAAATGTCAACATAATATTGGTGAGTTCATGGGTTTTGTATATTATACTTTGAAAATACCTTTTGTATACAACTTTGTTAAGTTGTAAAAGTATTTTGATTCTTTTAAAATAGTATTCTACTATTCATAGGTACTAGGGTTTCCGTAATCCTCATTCATCTTATATACTATTAGTGTATCCATATCTTAGGAGTACACTTAATGAAATGAGTTCTATTAAGAGTAGGCTAACAGAGAGCAAAATCAATGTAGGTTAGTTGGATATAGTCCAACCTTTTTCTTATACAACTGTATACTTATGATGTATATAGATTTTCTCTCTCTCTCTCTCTCTCTCTATATATATATATATATATATATATATATATATATATATATATATATATATATATATATATATATATATATATTAAATAGATATTCTTAGGAAAGCCAAACTAGTGGAGTGGCGATATAGCCCTTATTAAAGCCGAGTGACAGCATAAGATACTATAGTTATCCGTGGAATTCGAATGTAGCGATGGCATAACCTATTGCTATTATCCACTTAGATCGAGTCTAGAGACGGCACAACACACTAATATTATATGTTTAAATATTTGATAGAGTATTGATTTCGTTTAATGCTATTCCCTTGGCCAAGTCTAGGTACTATGTTACCCTAGAGAAATGGACTAGATACCATACTATTCTTTAGACTTGGCCGGCTCTAGGTACTATGTTACCCTAGAGAAATGGCTAGAGTAATGTCTAGTTTCAACAATATCTTTTAGATTTGGTCGACTCTAGGTACTATGTTACCATAGAAAAATGGCTAACATAAGGATTAGATATAACACTATTTCTTTAGATTGGGCCAACTCTAGGTACTATATTACCCTAGAGAAATCGCTAGCGTAACGACTAGATATTATGTTATCAGAGAGGTTTGACCAGAATAACGGTTAGGTACTAAGTTACACTAGAGAATTGGCCAATATGATGACTAGTTATAATATTATATATGAAGATTAGAGAGTATCTACCAAGCATAATGTTATATCCTAAAAATTTAATAGAGTAATGCAGAGTATAATTTATATTATTTTATTTGAGCGGAATAGCGATATAAAATATATTGTATAAAATATAAATTTTTTATAGCGTATTGATAATAATGATATAATAATTATTAGAAATAATTATTCATGTATCCACCCTATATTTTATAAAAAGTTGTAAAAAAGGACCGTGAAACTCACCCTTAAAGTGTGCTTATTTAGATCCTAGGAACGCGGCTGGTGGTGTCGGGGGCTCGGGATCGACCGGGGTTGAGGGAATAATAATAATAATAAAAGAAAACTTTTAAAAGAATTTTCTTAAGATTTTTGTGGGTTATTTTTGAGAGAAATGAGAAAGAGGTTGAAAGAGGTGAGTCTGAGAAGAAGGTGGTTTACTGCCCATTTTATAGCTGAAATTTTTTGGGTGCGCCTCGTGCATGCTACAACGCTCCAGTCAGCTGCTGCCACGTGTCATATTTTAGTAGGTCCACATTGCTCTTCTAGAAGTTGCATGCATCGGGCATGCTACGCACTGCGTAAAACACATATTTTGTAAATTCCGTAACTTCCTCATACGAGCTCCATTTTAGACATTCTTTATATCTTGTAAATTCCGTAACTTCCTCAACAGGTACGCGGGCGTACTACACGTTTGACCAGAGTCGAGGGGCTGAACACGTACGTGCAGTGTACCCTTTGGTATGCCAATCGTACGCGACTTCCACCCTTTCTTCCCATTAAGAGCTTAATCCTTAAGCTTTTTCGTCCAAAATCTAGATCTAGCCCTCAAATGATGTTCATAATCATAAAGTTTCCAACTTTATGATCTTACATGGCTATTAAGTGCACAAGACCAAGAATCCTAACTTCTTAACTCTTTAAGACATCCTAGCTCATGCATGGAAGGAAACTAAGGTCCAAGATTACATTTTTATGATTCCTAATAACTCTGTAATAGATAAAGTTTCCAACTTTATCCATTAGAATGTTCCAAACAACCAAGTTCTGGTATTTAAGTCTCAAGTGGACCAAAAGAGCATCTTTTTCAAATTAATCCATTAAGTCCATGTCTCCAACATTTAGATCTGGATCAAATATCAATATGATGTTTAGATGAATAAAGTTTCCAACTTTATCCATAACAAGGTCACAAACTTTCAAGATCTAAAGTTTATGCACTAAAGTGACCAAAAGCTCATAACACCCAAAACTAGCTGGATCTAACAAATGCATCATCAAGATTCAATCTTTATACCTCTAGAAGAAAGATCAAGGTGAACAAAGTCTGGATCTGTAAGCTCTGATGCAACCAAAACTTCTTTAATGAGATCCTTCTTCTCCAAGATGCACCAAGAACACTTCAAGGCACTCAAGAACACCTTTTTTTTACTCACAAGACTCAAACTAGGGTTAGGGTTTCAAGGGAGGGTGTTGGAGAGGTAACAGGTTGTGACCAGCCCCGCCACCATGTCGTGGTTGCCTTACCACG
Source organism: Lactuca sativa (assembly GCF_002870075.4). Taxonomy (NCBI): domain Eukaryota; kingdom Viridiplantae; phylum Streptophyta; class Magnoliopsida; order Asterales; family Asteraceae; genus Lactuca; species Lactuca sativa. The sequence continues at coordinate 5,653,002 of NC_056630.2, read as the reverse complement.
TCGTGGTAACATGGTTTTCAACAGCTTAACGTATACAACCACTTCTTCAATCCAAAAGGGTCTCCAACTCAGATCTAGTCCATAATAGGGTCTAGATGGACAAAGTTTCCAACTTTATCCATTAGAACCCTCCGAAGTGCATAAATCTCAACTTTAAGGTCCAAATCATCACATAACTTAAGAAATATTCACTCAATCCTTAAGTCTACTTGCTTAAAGGCTCCATAAGGGTTTCCAACACCAAACAAATCATAAAGATCGGTGCTTTCCATACATGCATGTCCAATGCATGCCTTGAACTCTTATTAGGTTAAATTAAGTTAAAAAGGGCCAAGACTCTATGCATGGCCTCAAAACTCAAATCTAAATCAGATCCAAAGAGCCAAATGCTTCAAATGGCTTGGGGATTCATAAAGTTGCAAGCTTTATGAGATTCAACCTTCCAAACCAACAAGGCATAGAGAAAAATGGACAAAATCCATAGATTTATCAACTAACTCATCAAGGTGAAGACTTTATACCTTTTTGAGATGCTTGAGAAGATAAAATTCTAGACCTAAGTTGATTTGGACTCCCAATATGATCTTCCACCGCCTTCTTCCTTCACAAGCACACAGCACACACACACACACACACACTTAGAGGCCAAAAACCACACAAGGGATCTAGGGTTTTCAATGGACGATTTGGAGAGATGGAGGCTGATAAGAGGGAGTCTATGATAGGTTAAGAAGTTTAAATAGGGATCAACCCCTAAACTTTAGGGTTTTTCTCCAACAGCCACCGCCACATCGTGGTGGGTCATTAATCTCCCATTGTCCAAAAGATTATCGCCATATCGTGGTGAAGTTTCACCCTCCGAAACCCTAATTCGATTCATCCAAGAAAATGAATGTTACATTACATTATTAATAATTCCATCGCCTTAACTCATTGCCTTCCTCTGCCTCCTTAGTAGTTGACCAAAACCATCTTCACTTCCTCGACACTACCTCCACCTCTATATTCTTCGACACCATCTTTTTCTGAGTTACCTACCACATCCCCATCCTTCATCACTCCAGTAAACAAGTATCACATTATTGTTACATTGGTATTTATAATATGAATATGTCTTCAATCATTTAGATTAAAATCCCACACCTTTTGGCAAAGACTTTCTCCAACGGCGTCCTTGATCGATGTTGTTGTCTCAATAAAAAATAACCTAAAAAACCACTAGATAGCTAGGGTAAGTAAGGGTCGAATCCACAAATAGTTTGTGGTCAAACCTTGTGCTATAGTAGTCAATGAAAAGAACTAATACTTGCAATTGTCATGGAAAATATTAAACTAATGATCAAATAAAAAGCTTGGAAGTTTATTAATTAAAAAAAAAAGAAAAATCTCAATGAGAAAACTAGAGTACTCCCAGTTCAATTACGAATAGTTAAGATTCACACACTTTCTTCCCTTAAATCCTAATTCAGTTACTTAGATGCAATTGGGGTTTATTAACTTGTGATACATAGTTTGGGCACACTAAATGTTCATTCAACTAGTTGTCTTACTCCTTTATGTCTAAATGGATTAAGAACAATTAGTGAACTAGCTATAAAATGTCTTACAACTACCTATTACCGCATTAAGATTCAATATCATAAGTTGGAATAATATATGGTGATTCAATCACTTGTCTTTATTCTTAAACTAATTGAACTTGGAACAAATGATGAATTGACAATAGACTATCTTAATTATGATGTCAAACAGTTCATACAACCCAATTTCAATTATCATTACCAAAAGATCATCACATGAAGCATAAAACAACAATTGAAATGAACTAAAATCAAGTAATAATCAGGTGTGTTCATCTAAAAGTCCTAAACATCCTCGGAAGTAACCCTAATGATTTAGCCTTCCATTGAGTTCAAAAAAACACTAACTTGAATGAAATAAATGAAATACATAATAAAATTCATAATCAAACTTAGGATCATCAAACAAATGTAGCCTATTAATTATCAAAATACGAAACAAATAAACCTTAGGAGGAAGTAATCGTTTCTGAAAATTACTAGAATTGATGAGAATCACTAGTTGAATGATCTTCAAATGTTGCTTGATGATGAATTGAATCGAATCTTGCCTTGAATCGGGATTGAAATGGAATGGACTTGTGTTTCCAAATGTTTCCAAGGGTTTTAGAAGCCTTAAAAACCCATGAAAAACTCTAAAAATCGCAGGTGGTAACCCTAAAAACGAATGCATAAGTCCCTATTTATATTATTTGACAGAAAAGAGTGAAATTGGGCGATGTGGGACGTTAGATGTCCTAGACGTCGTGTATAACGCCCAAGCGTTCTTTGTACGTCCTTGAAATACACTAAAAATGGCCAAAAACATCAGACATCTTAAGAGACGTCTTAGACGCGTTCTAGGACGTCCTTCCTTGATTTCCAAACTTTCTGATACACATCGTTCCAACACTGTAACGCTCGGGTTTCAGGGCTAAGCATTTTTGTCAATGTAATAGTCTAGGTCAACTATTGTAACTCTTTTTGAAGTAATAAAGATGAAATATTTGAGTATTATGTGAATTATGTGTGTTTATGTGTTTATTATTTAATTATAAATGTATAATTGATAAAAAATGAAAATAAGCGTCAAAATTAAAGTGTGAGATAAGCCCTATATCTTTATATAAAGTTGTAGTGGTCGAAACAAGGATTTCGGGGATATAAGGAATGCCGAAATCCGAGTTATAACGAAGAAGTTATGACCCGTCGAAGTTTCGCGACAGAACCGGCACGATACCGGAAAGTGTAAATAGTGAATTTACGATAGAGCAAGATTTAGCCTTAGTGATCTAAACGAAAGTCGTAGAATATGTTAAACTAAGAACATCAATAAAAAGAACGCCCAAATCTGACTTCGTATGAAGAAGTTATGATTTTTCGAAGTTTCGAGTTAGCAGTGTACAGCCCGAAATTCGAATATTAGATCGAGCGGTTTTTAGCCGACACGACCTAAATGAGAATCGAAGATCTCGTTAAAAGTAGTGTAACAAGAAAAAGATGGGCGAAAACGGATGTCGGACAAAAAAGTTATGAGGATTTAACGGACCAATCCTGTCCCGGCCTGTTAATAATATAAAATTTAAAATCGATTCAAAATTATCCGACGGAGTCTAAATGAAAGTTGTAGAGTACGTTCCCACCTTCGCGTGGATATAAAGAACGTCAAAAACGGAGCTCGTATGCGAAAGTTACGAATTTTTAAAGTTTATGATCAAATTTGCGAAGGCTGATAAGGAATTGATGACGTGGCGTGTTGTGGGCCGTCCATCGCTGATCAGATCTCGCTTCGGATCATGCCACGAAGCCCTCGCTATTACACCCCGCGTACGAAGAAGCTACGCCCCACGTAACTTCGGTCTGATCCTTCCGAGATGAGTGCGAGACAGCTGGACCGGTGCTGGCATTCTTATCCGAGACTACGCCCAACGTAGCTGCTGGACGCGCAACGTACCTCCGAAGGCTCGTGCCTATAAGTAGGCTGCGAGGGTTGCCGAGCAAAACACACCAAAATTCATTCACTCTCTAACTTCTTTCTCTCTCTAGCTTCCCAAACCACCCCTAAGCCCTAGGAAAAATACCTAGCACCTAAAGGAAGGCCCGAGGCTCCCGGAGTCCCGAGAAAAAGGAGTCTTTCGGTTTCGAAACACTGCTCCAAATAAGTTCCGGTTTTCGATAAAATTCGTTGTAAGTGTGCTACGCTTACGTAATTTTTAATATAGCTTTCAAATAAATATAGGAATGTTATTAGGTCCTTAAAATAATTATTTGGGCTATTATTATGAGTTATATTAAGTGTTATTAACGCATGAATTAACCAATGAGTGATGTTATAATAATAATAATAGTCAGACTATTAATTTGTCGCGGTTATCGTTAGACTAAACCCTAGTGGTATCGATACTAGGTTTTATCGAAGGAATATCGTTTTGAGAGTATCGAAGCGCTGTCCGAGTGCTGAGTCACCACCTTTCAGGTGAGTGCATAGTCCCTTTCAGCTTACACATAGATTTGAAGTATTTTATATAAATTACGTGCTGTGTGTGCATATTATCTGAATACTTGCTATCTATGCTGGATGAACATTTTTATACATGTTTTCAATAATTTAAACTGTATATGTATTTTATATCTATGAAAATGTTGGGGTAAAACATGGGTAGATGTATTAGTTACTGTGTGATAAAATGAAATAATGAGAGGCCTCGTTATAGATGTTATTGATGATCAAGTCATCTAGCGGAGTATAGATGACGACCACGGACTATTCTAGACAGTCCAGTGGAACATTAGCAGGCTCGCAACCTGTAGGTATTTATTTGAACTTTGTGTTTATTTAAAATGTGTGCTCACCAGGTGTACTCCATCCCCCACATGGTTACCTTAAGGACATTTATTGCTGAGGAATCCCCTTAGCAGTAATGTCCATCCCGATGATAGTCCTTAGAACTAGGTCCCTTGCGTTAGATGTTTTAGGGACGTAAAGTGAGGATAACGGGAATGGGTAATCGGGTTTGTTTGGTTTGATAAAGCTAATAACTTATTTATTGTGGGTTGAAAACCCTATGTTCTCACCAGACTCCCAAGCCTGACCCACTCAATTTTATGTATTACAGGTAGTGGCGCTTGAGCATAGATATGATGTTGGGACAAGGGATTACGGATATAGGCCTGTAGATATGAAATAATGTAGTAAGGCCTATATTGTACTGTTTATGCTTTTGATCTGTACGAACATGACATCCCAAGTCTTTTAAAGAAATATATTTCTATGGAAATGCTTTTGATAAATCTTTATCATATTTTGTTTTGGAAACAATTCCGCAACACTTTTATTTAAAATGTTACTCTGATTTTTAAACAAAGCATAAACAAACCGGTTTTTCTGGCCGTGATTTTGGGGATGTCACAGTTGGTATCAGAGCATTAGTTTAAGCGAACTAGGAATTTGTAGGATTTCTAGACTTAAACTTAGAATGCTAAGCGATGATTGTGAGGTGTGAGCACTAACTTATTTTAGGAACTCTGCCTAAAATGCTTTTATATGCTAAACGGTTTGTGCATGATATGCTGTTATTTGTTCGGATCTATGGCCTGTTGCCGACCGGATCTGGAAACCTTATGTGTTTAGGATTCTAAACGTACGACTACGATATTAGAACTAGCATTTAAACGTTTCGAGGTGATAAGGACGATTTGAACATCTGTCCTAAATAAAGATCTAAATTCACCTTATTCGGTGTATAGATCAAGATGGCAAGGACCCGTAGCGGAAACGTGAATGCAAATGGAGATAGGAACCAACCCCCAGTGGTTCAGCAAATACCTGTTGTTGAAGAAGTTGCACCTGAGCCACTCACGATGGCCGGAGTGCAAGCAATGATCCAGGCGATGTTGGATCGTCAAATGGAGGAAACCAGACGTTTGCTCCAGCTGAATCGAGAGGAAGCGACTATTCAAGCAGCCCGAGTTGAACGAAGGGCAGACTGAGGAAGGAAACTACAGTGGGACTGTTGGTCAAGTCAACCCACCAATAGTTTGACAGAACAACCAAGATGACGAAGTTGAGAGGAATGGATACAAGTACAAGGATTTTCTGACTTGCAAGCCATCAAATTTCAATGGAAAGGAAGACCCGATTGGGGTCATGGATTGGATCTCGGAGATGGAGTTAGCTTTCATGACGTGCAGTTGCAGAGGAAAACAATAGACCACGTTTGTGGTGCGTCAGTTTCGAGGAGGCGCTGTACGTTGGTGGAATACCTTGGGGAAGACTCTGAGCCCCAACAAGCCCCTGCAACTGACATGTGCAGAATTTCTGGTACAATTCAAACGAATGTACTGCTCAGCTCAAAACCTGCTCGAGCTAGAGAACCAGTTTCTAACCCTGAAGAAGGGAAGCATGTCAATCGATGAATACACGAACAACTTCATAGAAAAGATGGAGTTTGCCTTGCGTCTTGTTCCGGATGAGCTGACGAAAATTGATAAGTACGCAAAGGGATTACCATGGGAGTACCCGGTTCCAGTGCGTCAGGCACCTACTTTTGAGGCAGCTATCTGGGCTGCCAAGTCTGTGGAGGATATGATTAAGGGAAGAGCTGCCAGCAAAGTCGACGTTGGCGAGAAGAGGAAATTTGAAGGGTCTGCTAAACCCAACAAAAAGAAGAGCAAGTTCGGTTCAAAGAAGTTCGGGGGAGGAAATGAATTGAAATGGTGCGAGAAGTGCAAGAAGAAGCACTCGGGAAAATGTGGCGAGGAAGTAACCTGCTACAAGTGTGGGAAAACGGGGCACTATGCCAATGAGTGCACCACTTGTTGGATAAGGTGTCTAAGTCCATAACTATTTCTAGTCAGTACTAGACCCGACTCGGCATGGTCCATTTGGGTTGCATGGCACCATGCAATTGGATAGACTAAATGAGAGAAATAACACTTGGAGATTATTAATATATTATAAGTTCTAATATATTAATAATATTATTTGATTAGTTTGATCAAAGAATTAATTTAGAATTAATTAAGTGATCAAAAGATAACTAATTAAATATATGGGTTGATTATGTAAATCATTCATATCTTGTATAGTGGGCTAAGAGGCTCCATGGATTATCAAGTTGGGTTCCACCCATAGGATGCTCCATGGGAGTTACAAACCCATGGGTCATGGAAATGAAGAGTCATGACACATTAGGGTTTACATGGTGTAACCCTAGATGTGTCAACACTATATAAGAATCCCATTCTACACCAAAATCGGTTATACATATGAAACAAGAGGGCTAGGCCGATTTCAAGAAGTGTGTGTTCTCTCAAAAGTCTTTCCAAGAGCATTTGGTGTTGTGTGAAGCATTTGAGGCATCACACTTGGGGTGCTAGGCTCACAAGGTTTCAAGGAACATAAGCAACAACAAGGTAAGTTATTCTATCTTTCATTCAAGTTAAAAATTGTTCCCCATGTATGCTAGATAGGAATATAACCTTGGAATTCAACTTTGCATGATAATTAGACAAACATAGATCCAAGGTTATTAGGGTTGCATGTACACTTAGGAAGTGTTAGAATGCTCAAAACCCATCAGTGGTATCAGAGCCTAGGCTTGTTTGTTTGTTATTTGTGCTTAAAAGTTGGAAAAAGTCAAAAACTTGCTGTCTGCCTGATGAACTCGCCGAGTCCATGGGGAGACTCGCCGAGTTCACTTGTATCTTCAACCTACTCGCTGAGTAGGTTCATGCACCCGGCGAGTAGGAGCCACAGAGTGCAGATTTTCGACTTTAGTTGCTGGAAATGGACTAGAAACATTACCCTAAACTGTTTTGGTACTTGAAAACTTGTTTTAGATGGTGTAATGTCTTTGCTAATCCATTTACAACAACTAGTTATCAAAATTACAAAGTTTTAAGTGTAGTTTTGATTCATGAAAGTGTTCATGTTCATGTTCTTGATCTTATGATGTTTAGATGATCATAGGAATTATTTATAACCTATGTGGTAGTTAATTCTTGATCATAATGTGTTTTAATGGAGTCCATAACTTGTCCTCAAGTTATGGAAAACCAAAAGTCACTTGAGTTAAAACCATTAAAAGAACACAAGAGTTAGAAAAATGAAGAGTCTTCATTTTTATTACTCTAATAAACTCATAAGTTACAAGAAATGAAAAGTTTTGAAAGTTTACAAAACTTGCCCTCAAGTTTTGGAACAAGTAAAGTCATGCTAAAAACTTTAGTTTCAACCCTTAGAATTTTGAAAGTTAAAATTCTACCCTTATACTTATAATATTATAAGTTAATATATATATATATATATATATATATATATATATATATATATATATATATATATATATATATATATATATATGTATGTATAAGATTAAAGTCGTCTTACCGCTAGTACGCCTCATTCACGAAGCCGGTCTATAAGTTGGGTATAAGGTTGTTGCCTATAAAATGGCAACTTAATGGGTGTCCACTCTCACCCACCACTTGCTTGACTGGTGGAGGGTCGTTAGCCGAACGGGTAGGATAAGGACTTATAAATTCTCATTAAAAGTATGAAGAATATTATAAAGTAACTAAATGTTTTATTAAATTCCCAATCTTAGTTACTTTAGGAAACATGCCTTTGAAAAGTTCATTGAATCTCAAAGAATCTAGGAATTTCTAAGAACCAATCAAAAACCTAATATTTAATATTTCGGTTTTCGTGGTGGAAATTGGTGAATCGTCATTCACCTACCTTTCAAATATGTTATAGCTTGGATTACGGCATACCTCTTCTAAGTTATAATATATTGTGATTGGATCCTAGCCTTAATATTACATTTGGGTGTTTTATTAAGGACTCTCTAAATATCTAAACTAATCTTGTCCTTTTCCTTCAGATGTCTTCAAACAATGCTGCTTCTGGCTCTAATCCTAATGGCTCCTTTACCCTTATGAACTTGTGTGGGAAAGTCACTTTTGATGGATCCAACTTCAATGAATGGATCAGAAACATCAGGATGATTACCCGCTACGAGGACAAAGAATATTTCCTTGACAAGGAGCTTAAGGAGATTGATGAGACCACTACAACCCCCCAGGAGATCACTGACTTTCAGGCACATGAAATGGATGCTACCAAGGTGGCATGCATCATGATGGCTACGATGACAGCAGAACTCCAAAAGTCCTATGAGGATTTGTACCCTTATGAAATGCACCAAGATCTGATGGAAAGATACCATCAAAGTGCACGACAAGAAAGGTATGAAATCATCTGCTCCATGATAACAACCATGATGAAGGACGGGGAATCCGTTACGAGCCACATGTAGAAAATGCAAAGGTATGTGGATCGATTGCTGAAGCTTAATGTGAAATTCCCCGAGGAGCTTGCAATAGATATCATTTTGCACTCCTTACCATCGTGCTATGATCAATTCCGCATGACATATCACATGAATAAGGAAGAGGTCACACTCAGTAAACGTCAGGGACTTCTCAAGATCGCAGAAACAGGTCTTAAGGGGAAGTCGGTTGTTAACACTCCTACTCCAAACTCTACTCCGGTTTTTGCAATCGGGAAAAGTCGAGGGAAGAAGAGAAAGAGCTCTTCAAAGGGTACCAAGGCTCAGACCCTTGATGGCTCTTCTCCAAATGGAACCAATAAAGGTTTCGTTACTCCTTCTTCTGACCCAAAAGAGGCTGAATGCTTCTATTGCCATGAAAAATCACATTGGAAGCAGAACTGCCCAAAATACCAGCAAGATGTGAAGGATGGGAAAGTTAAACCCAACCATGTAGGTATTTACACTATCATTTCTAATAACTCACCCCATTCTAAATCTTGGGTCCTAGATACCGGTTGTGATATTCACATTTGTTATGACTTGTAGGGACTAAGAAGAAGTGAGAATGTGGAGCAAGGAAGAATAAACCTAATCATGGGGAATAGGAAAGCTTTACCTGTCACCAAGATTGGAGTTTATACTTTATCGCTAAGTAGTGGGTTTAGTTTAGATTTGAATAAGTGTTGTTATTCGCCAGAAATGGCAAGAAATATTATTTCCTTTCATGCATTGTATAAACAAGGTTTCACCTTTTCATTTGATAATGAAGTTGGTTTGATTAATGCTTTCTTTAATAATGTTCTTTATTTTAAAGCATTACCTTGTGATGGCGTGTATGAAACAATATCTGTGGTTGATAACTTAGGAAATAATGTATTGTGTATTGATTCTGTTAATAATAACTTGGATAAAGCATCATTATGGCATTGTCGTCTTGGACATATAAGCAAGAAACGCATAGGCCAACTCCAAAAGGATGGAGTCTTGGAGTCATTTGACCTAAAGTCAGATGATAGTTGCGAATCATGCTTACTTGGAAAAATGACAAAGTCACCCTTCACAGGCTCGCGTGAGAGGGGTGAAGGTTTTTTGGACCTTGTACACACGGATGTGTGTGGACCATTCAGACATGCCATAAGGGATGCTAATCGTTATTATTTGACTTTTACTGATGATTACAGTAGATATGGATATGTGTTAGGTCTAGTATTGTGTTGCGTCTATTGGGCTCGTTAGCTAGTCCATGTTTATCTCTGGTATGGGTCTGTCCATCCGTGAGTTTTGTAGGGTTTATTATAAATAGATGCTTGCATGCATCCTAGAAGAAGAAAAGGAGATGAGAAACGATTAGAGAAGTATTGTTCAGCATATTCATCATTCTTATTTTGTAACCCTAGAAGTCCTCTACAGCGGAAGTTCTTAGTCGAGCTCTGCTGAGGATTGAGTAATCTAATCATTCGACTCATTGTGTTCCATACTTGTGTTTTATTTCCTTACTTTTTACATTCTTTACTTACCTGTTACGAAGATCTAATCGATCTAACAGTTTTTATAACTCATCAATTGGTATCAGAGCAGGAGGCTGTGTAATCGATATACATCTTTTCTGTGAAAGAGTTTATGATTAGGGTTATTCTGCATTAACTGATATTTATTGAGCCGTCATTCCATAATTGACGTAACTCAGCATTTATTTGTTTTGCCCTAATATTACGTATTACAGGTCTGATCTTTCAAACAGGTTAAACGATCAAGCATGGACGAGTCACAATCTAATCCTATCAACATCTCAAATAGCATTGGATCAACGACAAAGATTCCTATTCTCTACACCCAGGATTATGAAGTCTGGGCGCATCATTTTGAAGATTATGTCATCGGATCTGAAGATAATGGATATCTTATTTGGGAAGCTATCGTGTCTGGACCATTCGCTCACTCAGGGACATCAAAGATCATCAAAACTCAGAAAGAATATAATGATCTTTTAAAAGACGTAAAAGACGTCGCTCAAGACGAAAAGGAAAAGTTTCAGTGCAATATCAAAGCATTAAGACTGATCCGATTCGCTCTTCAATCTGGTACATTCAGGTTAGTAAGCTCCTGCAGTACAGCTAAAGAAATCTGGGATAGGTTGCGAGAGCTTTATTCCACATATGAAAATTTGGAGCATTCCATTCAGACGTTGCTGTTGTCTGAGTTTGGTGAATTTAAGCAGAATTTTGATGAAACTGTTACTCAGACATTCGATCGCTTCAATCATCTTCTTAGCAAGATGATCAAACATGATATAGAAAGGAAGCTGGTTGAACAGAAGGTCACCTTTTTGAATGGCCTAAGACCCGAGTGGAGAGCGGTTGTGTCTACAGTCAAAGCTCATGATCAGTTCAAGTCTTATTCACTGGCAAAGCTGGTGGGAATTTTGAAATCCCAAGAGAAGATTGTCATGCAAGAGAAGAATGTGGTTTCAAGTTTGGGGTCCTTGGCCCTCCTGTCTAAAGGCAAAAATACGGTTGATGATGAAGATCTGAATCTAGAAGATTATGATATTACTTCTGAAGATTATGCAATGATGGTGTCTAATCCAAAGAGGTTTATCAAGAAAAGCTTCCCTACCAATAAGAACCGAAATTGGCAGGGAAGCTATAGTTCTGAAAAGGTCAGAGAGGAACCGAAGACTGAAGAATCAAAGAAGGAGGCGAAGGTTGAGGGAGATTCTGGTGTGAACTGCTACTACTGTGGAGGAAAGAACCATTATGCCAAAGACTGTGTTCTAAAGAAAATGGCAGAGAAGGATGAGGAGAAAGATGAAGAAGCTGCGTTGATGAAAAAGCTGGATGAGATCAAGAGGAAGAAAACTGCTACTAACCCTTCTATGAATGCTCTTATTGTACAGGGTTCGGCAACGGATGACAAGTTCGGTGGCGTGCAAGTATGGTCTACCGACTCTGAGGATGATGAAGTGAGAAGGCCTTCGCATGGAAAGGCGTATGTGGCAAGAGGTGACGAGAGCAGTGGGAAGTGTTTGATGGTGACTGATGTATCTCACATGAGGGGATACAATACTGATGGCGGAAAAGAGGACACCAAGGAACGAGAGGACTTATGCTTCACAACAAAACCTCTCAGTGTGCAGATCAATGAGCTTGATGAATTGATCAAGAAGGTACAATCCCTTTTTATTTCATTCAAAGTCCCACAAAATTCATATGAAAAAGAATTAAATAGCTTAAATTCAAGAATCTCAAATCTAGATAGCTGTTTAACTCAAACACGGGTCACCAATTCTAACCTAACTGACCAAATAAGCAGGGTGTCATCCAAGAGTGAGGAACGGAGGATGTGGATTGAGCTGAAGGAGTCGGAGCTGATTAAATCTAAGGACGAAAACATTTACTTATAAAGAGACAATTTAAAACTTTTGAAACAGAGAAATGTTTTTTGTTTAATTGCTAAACGTCTTTATGCTAACATCACTCAACTTCATATGAATTGTGAAATAGGGCAGAAAATTCATCGCATGATTTTGCCCTTCCTTGAGTTTAAGGAGGATGAAATCGATGCTGAAGCATATAATTGTGAAAGTGTAGTTTCGTCTGATGATGTGAATCCGACTTATATGTATGGACTGGACAAAATTGAATCTTTCATAAAGTCCAAGGACCATAAGGACATGCTGAAAAACCTTTTAGATGAAAACGATAAGCTGAAACTAAGGACTGAAAACATACAAAAATTTGACTCGTTGAATGCCAATTTAAGTTCAAAAACAAAATTGATGTTGAAAACGCATCTGAACTTAATGAGGATGATGATATGAGCGTAATTTGTTTAGAGGATGAAGTCGACTGTTCTAAGTTTGTTAAGAGCGAACCCGAAAACCACAAAAATCTTATTTCTGAAAATTCAGTGGAGTTTGCTCGTTTGTCCCAAAATAAGTCCCCGATTCTTAAAGAAAAGGCTGTAGTGTATCAAAAGGTGAGAACAACACCAAATCAAGTTTATAAGGTCACAGGAGTAACCGAACATCAAACAGCCGAACTCACTGCCATAGTGAATGAAGATAATGCAGATAGCTATGATGAGTTTTTCTGGTCTGCTCCTATAGATAACGCTGACGAAACTGTTGGTCTGTCAGAGCGTACGTCCTGGAAAACCAAAGGCAGATATGTTCCAGAGCCACTGAACAAGCCTGACAACTTCGACGTGCCAAGCACTAGTGGTACAAAAGAAGTTCCTGTAGAAGAAGTCACTTCTACAAGCGAAACATCATCTGTTAAAAGTGAACCGGCTGACAGGAAGCTGAAGCAAAAGGCTAACATCCACAAACAGCCGAAGCAAGTGAAGGATCAAAAGCAGCAAAGGAATTTGAGATACAAAAAGAATCTCTCAGAACGAAGACAATTTTGGCGATCTCAAAACGCCCATTTCTCTTATCATGAAAAAAATTCAAAGTCAGAGAAAAGTGCTGTCAGGCCACAAGAGAGTAACAACAACCGAAAGGACAGATTTGGTTCGGAAAGGAATAATAGCCGAAGGGACAGGTTCGGTTCAGAGAACACCAGCAACCGAAAGCATAGGTTCGGTTCCGAAAGCAAAAGCTACCATAGTTCAAGGTTTGGTCCTACTAGTGACCAAAAACAAAAGGGTCACTTAGAACCTCAAGTCAAGAAAACTTCTCAGTCCAAATTCTCTCGTTCTAATTCCTCTCAACCTCATTCTAAACCTAATTCTGTTCAAACTCAAAATCCAAAATCTTCAACAGACTTGAAAGGAAAATCGAAAGTTTCCTCAGTCAAGAATAATCAGCAGCAGTCCAAGGCCCAAACGCCAAAACCTGAATCTAAACCAAATGTAACAAATCCTAACAAAATTAAAGTATTCACTATTAAGAAAAAAATGAAACAACTTTAATAAAAAGAACATATCTTGTTGACATTTCTCTTACTATTCCTGTTCCTGTGAAAGGCTCACGTGGACCCAAGAAACTTTGGGTTCCTAAATCTGCTTAAATTTTGCAGGTTATTAGTGACGAGTAGTTCGACGAAGAATGGTATATTGACAGTGGCTGCTCACGTCACATGACAGGGAGGAAGGAGGAGCTAAGGGAGTTTCGATCTCTTCAGAATGGTGGGAATGTCAAGTTCGGGAACAACTCATATGGAACAATAAAAGGTTATGGTATGATAACCAATGGTGATTTCACAATTAGAAAGGTTGCGTACGTTGAAGGGCTACAGCATAACCTCATCAGTGTATCTCAGCTTGTTGGAGGTACCGGTCTTAAAGTCTCATTTGACGATGAGGGTTCGGAAATAATAGAGAAGAAAAAAAAGGGTAATTCTCAAATCAGAGCGTAAAGGCGAAATGTTTCCTCTCAATCTCAAACCTATCAAAGGAAATCTAGCTATCTGTCTGTTATCCAAAGCACATTCTGACGAAAGCTGGTTGTGGCACCGGAGGCTCTCGCATCTTAACTTCAAGGATATCAACAAGCTTGTCACCGGAGGGCATGTTCGAGGTCTTCCATTGCTCAAGTTTGATCGAGAACATTTGTGTGTTGCGTGTGAAATGGGGAAGCAGAGTCGTCAAAGTCACCCATCCATTATAAACACTAAAGTTGTTGAACCACTTGAGTTACTTCACATTGACTTGTGTGGTCTATCATCTATCGAAAGCATTGGTGGTAGCAAGTATATTCTTGTTATCGTTGATGACTTTTCACGTTTTACATGGGTGTTCTTTCTGAAGCACAAATCTGAGCCCACTCTCAAGCTAAAGATGTTTATTAAGCAGGTTGAAGTGCAACTGAGGAAAGTTGTTCGCAACATCAGGAGCGACAATGGACTGGAGTTCAAGAATAAAGAATTTGAAGACTTTTTGGCAGAAAAAGGAACCAGTCACAACTTCTCAGCACCCTATACCCCTCAACAAAATGGAATTGTCGAAATACGAAACCGATCTTTGTGTGAGGCAGCCCGAACCATGCTAAGTTTCGCTTCTCTACCTTTATATTTCTGGGCTGATGCTATTGCTGCAGCATGTTTTACACAGAACAGGTCCTATCTCAATAAGCGATTCACTCTTACTCCTTATGAGATCATCAACAACAGGAAGCTGAACGTTAAATTCTTCCATGTATTCGGCTCACGATGCTTCATCTTCAACTCCAAAGACCATCGTAACAAGTTTGATGTTAAAGCTGATGAAGGAATTTTTCTGGGATATTCACTCACTTCAAAAGCATACCGGGTTTTAAATAAGCGTTCGAGGAAGATTGAAGAAACGTATTATGTGACTTTCGATGACAGCTACGTCAAGAAGCTGAAGACCTCTGCAGAAACAGTTGGGGAAATTTTCTCTCAAACAGGTCAAGTCACGGCCTCAATTGCTAATTTGTTTGAGCAGTTTGTGGAATTGTTCGATGAACCGGAGAAAGCTACTCTATCGGAAGCCAAGGCAGCAGACAAAAAAGTCGACTATCTGAAGCAAATCGTCGAAGATGCCGCCAAACGAATGGGTGAAGGAGAAAATGTTCCAAACGAACCTCCAAATCATGGTGCTTCAGTTTAGGGGGGAGAATCCACCTTCTTCAAAACAACCGAGCTCACAAACAGAGGGGGAGAATTCCATTCCAGTTCCACACGAAAGCTCAGTTCCACCCGAAAGCTCAACTGCACCCGAAAGCTCAACCGCATATGAAAGCCCAACACCACCCGAAAGTCCTGTAGCACCAGAAAGTCCAGCTACACCTGAAAGCTCATCTGTCGAGGGGGAGAATGACGACATGTTTTACGACGATGATAGCCAGTCTGAATTAGAAGAAATGGTGAATGTTGAATTGGACCCATCCTATGATCCAAATTACCCTCCTCTTGTCAAGTGGACTAGAGATCATCCCGTTTCACAGGTAGTGGGTAATGTCTCCGAAAAGGTCCTGACCCGATCTCAACTGAAGGCAAAGCAAGCATCTCTATTCTCAAAAGTAGATTTCTGCATGTTTAACTCTTTCGTCTCAAAAGTTGAACCGAAGACAGTAAATACTGCTCTTGGTCACTCTGACTGGGTTCAAGCTATGCAAGATGAACTCAACGAGTTTGAAAGAAATAAGGTTTGGCTACTCATTCCCACTCCTAAAGACGCCTCAGTTGTTGGTCTCAAATGGGTATTCAGAAATAAAATCGACAAGGAAGGCAATGTGATAAGAAACAAAGCTCGTCTAGTGGTGAAAGGATACTGCCAGGAGGAAGGAATTGATTATGAGGAAACTTTTGCTCCAGTAGCTAGGCTGGAATCTGTCCGAATATTTCTTGCCTATGCTGCACACAAGAACTTTGAGGTCTACCAAATGGACGTAAAGTGCGCATTTCTGAATGGAGAACTAGAAGAAACCGTGTACGTGGAGCAACCTCCAGGTTTCGTTAATGAAAAATACCCTAATCACTTCTATATTCTGGACAAAGTAGTTTACGGTCTGAAACAAGCACCTAGGGCATGGTATGAAACGCTAACCAAGTTTTTAAAGATGTCAAAATTCAAACAAGGTTCGGTTGACCCAACCTTCTTTCGTAAGAAGGAAGGTAACCACCTTATGATAGTTCAAATCTATGTTGATGATATCATCTTTGGCTTAACGAATCCTAGCTTAACAGCTGAATTCAGAAAGCTGATGGAGACTAAATTTGAAATGAGCTCAATGGGTCCAATTAACTTTTTCCTTGGTTTAAATATTAGACAGGGACCCGAAGGCATCTTTATCAACCAGGAAGCTTATACCAAGACTCTTCTTGCTAAATTTGGCATGATGGGAGACTCAAAAGTTAAAGTTCCAATGGCATTCGGCACCAAGCTCACACCATCCTTGGATAAACCAGCAATTGATATTACGCTATATCGCCAGATGATCGGTTCTTTAATGTACCTTACTGCTAGCAGGCCTGATATAATGTTTTTTGTCTGTTACTGTGCTAGATTTCAGGCGAATCCTCGTGAACCTCATATGCTTGCAGTGAAGAACATACTTCGGTATCTGAAACGAACTACCTCTCTCGGTTTATGGTATCCATCAAACTCAGGTTTCTTCGTTCAAGCCTACTCAGATGCAGACCTTGGAGGTTGTGGACTAGACAGGAAAAGCACCATTGGAAGCTGCCAATTCCTTGTCAGGAAGTTGGTCAGCTGGCAATCAAAGAAACAGACTTGTGTATCTCTGTCTACAGCTGAAGCAGAATACATCGCAGCTGCCTCCTGTACATCTCAAGTGATTTGGATCCAAAGCCAGCTCCGGGATTATGGACTCAATATGAAAAAGATTCCACTATATTGCGACTCAGAAAGTGCAATTAGGATCTGTCATAACCCAGTGCAACACTCCAAGACTAAGCACATAGCACTGAGGTATCACTTCATTAAGGATCATGTGGAAGACGGGAACGTCGAAATTCACTTTGTTCGAACCACTGATTAACTGGCTGACATCTTCACTAAAGCTCTTCCTGAAGCTTCATTCAACAAAATACTACAAGGGCTAGGAATGATGGAATCGGAGTCAGTACCAAAGATTACTTCTCTAGATCGAAAGTTAGAAGCGAAATAGACCGAACGTTCGGGTTTGGGTCTCATGTATGCCGAAATAGACCGAACGCTCAGCTTCGTGTCTTGTTCTGGTGTACCGAAATGAACCGAACGCTCGGGTTCGGTTGTATCATCTACTCTTCACTTATCACTCCAAGGTAGTTTCTTTGGTTGTAACTCTTTTGTATTATTTTCTCAAATTTATTTATCTTATTGTCAAAGTTCTTTTTTTTTCAAACTTATTTTTTTGGCAACCGAAATAAACCGAACGCTCGGGTTCGGTTCCAAAATTTTTCTCACCCGAAATAGATCGAACGCTCGGGGTCGGTTCCAATTTTTTTATATCTCATCTTTCTTTTTATCAAAAATTCCAAAAATATTTTTTCTTTTTGTAAATTCAAAAACTCCAAAAATAATTTTTTTCCCACTATTTTATTTTTTAAGTCTTATCTTTTTGTGCGTCTATTTCTGGGGAATTCGTTTCACTAGTTAAGTGTCCCTAGAAGCATGCTGTTGTATGTGTCCAAAGCCTCACCTGATTCTGAATAATAGCCTTACTGACTTGGTACACACAAACCTTGTCTTCCCAATTAGACTCTCATATTTATTCTAATCATGAGCTACCTAACTCTCTTCTCACATGAAATAAGAGTTTTCTGCTTGGTCCCTATTTTAACAGCAGAGGTACTTTGGTTTCTTTACACCATCTACACTACTTTTCTCCATCTTATTCGTTTCACAAACGTAACCCTTGAGACTCTCCGAAATTACCAGTGAGGTTTATGGTTACACAATTTCTGTGTTAATGATCTTAGCCTCATGTCACTACGTGCTAAGTGAAACCCAAAATTCAATACCAACTATGCATTGACGGTGAACAATAAACTTGTTCTAGCTTTCACTAATGAATTGATGGATTTATCCATGGGGATACAAAGTAAAATCTCTAATTTCCTTTTGAGTGATTTCTATGAAATTGTTATTACCTATAACATTTCTTCCCTCGGGATCCAGTTTTAATTTTTTTTGAGATTTTACATACATTATTTTACCTTGCCACTTAAATTATCTCCAACCTACTTGTTCAATAGACTACATTGGTCTCACAAGTACTTCGTTCGATTTCTATCTTATATCAAGATCAGGAATTCTGAATTGAAGCAAAAGCCACCCAATTAAGCCTAATTAAAAGAAGCCTTTCAACACTTCTTAATAAGTGTCTAATCGTTATTCAACGGGAAACCACACAAACACTTTAAGGTCTCTCTTGACTTTGAAGGAAGAGATTCGTGCCCGGGATCTATTGTTTCGTGTCTTTATTGACATCACATAATCCCTCAAATGTGTTGATTTATTTCTTTTTCTTATACACACTTAGCACGAAAATTCTTTTTGATTTTCCAAAATTCAGGTTTCATTAGTTACAAGGCATTTTAATGGGGTTGCCAGTTATAAACGGGTTGTGGTCAACATTAATCCACGTGGGTAATATTTCGCTTTAAAGATGCCGTTAACTCTAAAAGGATAAGATTACAAAAAGCTTACTCAGGCGGGAGTCCAATCGATTTGATTTCAAACGGCGCTAGAAGGCCACACATGCGAATTGGAACCGTTTCATCTGAAAATGGCGCTTGATGGGAAGGCGTGTAAATCGGGACTGACACTCTCTCTCATGCGTAATCATCGGCATTAACAACTGTCACGCGTCAATCGCCTCTGAAAAACTCTTCATTTTTCACTCGAAGATTTGGGAAAGATTCTTCTCTCTCCTTTACCCACAGTATAAAAGGTAACGTAACCCTTTGTTTACCTCTTTACTGCACCCATATTTCCAGAGAGCAAGAAAACCCTCCAACACTCTACTGTTCATCATCTCTCCCATTCTCTTCACAACAATGGCAGATTCTTCATCAGTTCACACTACTTCACACATCTTGCTGATTCGTCCCCAGCAAAGTTTGATCATTGATCTTACTCCTCAAGCATACGACGCTTTCATGTTCCCCATCATCGAATGCTTGAAGTACTCGCCGATTGCTCCTGCTCTCACCAGAGCTGAAGCAGTTCCCATGGAGTTCCTGTCCCAGATATTTGCTACTGCTCACTACGACAAGGTCGTCGATCGGATTTTCTTCGATGTATTCGAGCACAAGGCGTCGATTTCCATGCAGAGATTCTGCTCACTGTTAGGGTTTGAACCTGATTCGTCGAGGGTTAACCCTGAAACCATTCCAATGGGTCATCTTTTTAATATGTTCTACAACATGGGGTACACTGAGGTGCTCACAACGGTCACGAAATTCAAGAAATCGTGCCTGCCCCCTCAGTGGAATGGGATGGTTACAGTGCTTTTCAAGGGGCTGTCTGAAAGGAGTGCTGGATCAGACGGGGCAAGTCGTCTGTTCCTTTCAATCATGTATGGGATCTACAACGGTATCAATATGGACTACGGGTCGGTCCTTTGGCAACAACTCATTCAGAGCCTATCTTCCACTTCTCGCCATTCAGAGATTTCATACGCCCGGTTCTGGACTCTTGTCACTAAATGGGTGATGGACAAGTACCACATCCCCATTGTTGCCGGTTCTCCAATGTCTTCGATTGGTACCTTCCATACCACGAAGATCATTGTCTCTAACGCATCAAAACTTCCCTTCAACAGTTCTATCCCTGAAACAATGTATGGCGATGTTCCTGCCGACAGCCGGATCATTAAAACGTACAAGGAGTTCCGACGGTCTGGTCCGAGAGACCTTACTCCAGAGATGCTCAAGTCGATTCATGATGCTGACAAGCCTGCCCCCAGAGGAAAGAAAGCTGATAAGGGCAAGCAGGTTGCAAAGGGAGCGAAAGGCCCATCTCCCAAGAAGAGGAAACCCACTAAAGCCGCCCAATCCCCTCCTATGAAGAAGCGAAAAACCCAACCAAAGCGAAAGTTGATCATCGCTTCGTCCTCAAGCGAATCTGAGGAAGAGGGTTCTGATTCTGATGGATCTCAATGTGGTAACACTCCACCACGTTCGCCTACACCAGAGATTACAATTTCCACTTCTCCAATTTCTTCTCCACCAGTTACCATCCACCTCCATCCCAATACCACCACCCATCTTTACCGAAGCAACCACCACCACTGCCAAAGTAAGAACCAGTATCTGATACGGGGGCTCATACTGACGCACCCAAATCTACCTCAGCACCCGAACCCACACCAACAACCGAACATACCACCCAACCCGAACCTACCTTTACTACTGAACCTCAAGTTTCACCACCACCATCTTCTCCTGCTTATACAGCAGAGAGTGAAGAACCACTCCTTGGCGGGGAGGACACGACCTTCGATTCGGTCTATTACAGTCCGTTTCAAGTTCAGAGTGATGATGATGACGATGCTCCTGTCACAAAGAAACATCTCAAGAAGCTACATGATAAAATCGATTCGCTCATCGCCTCATCTTCTACATCTCAATCCTCCATCTCTGAAGCTGCCATTCAGAAAATTGTTTATGCTCATCAAGTTTCCCTTGATTCCGCCACTGCAGCCATTGACGCCTCAACCAAAGCTTGTGAGGCAGCGACCGAAAAAGTCGATAAACTATTTACTAATGCTTCTACCCTGTTACAATCTTTACAGGAAACTGCTGCAGCCACCAAAACAACGCTGGAACCAATTGTCAACCAGCTGGCTACAACAGTTGCATCAGAGCTGAAGTCGTTCGCTTCACTTCGTCAAACTATTTCTGACGACAACTCAGCTTTCAGAACAACCATTGAGGAGCGCCTTGCCAAGCTTCAAGAAGACTTAGCTGCTGAGAATACCCTCATGGATGCTCTCGCAAGGAAGACTACCGCTCGGAAGGTCAAGAGTATTCAACTCTCCAACTCTCAACAGGAGATTGAGTCTCTTCGATCTGAAAGAGAGGTGGTTAAATTGTGTGTTTCGGATGTCCACTCAGCTATCTCAAACATCCTTGAAGCACATGACCCGATCCTCAATTATTCTGTAAGGTGTGACCTTGCAGAGAAGCTTGCTCCCGCCCTCTCTCTACTAAGCAAAATTGAAGGGCTCCTTGATTTCGTGTCCATTCCGAAACAAGGGGGAGAAAAAGAACAAGTGTCTCAACCACCTCCTACTTCAACAGCAACTCACACAACCGAACCTCCTCCAGTAGGCCCAACCTCAGGTTCCGGTGTGAAAGACAAAGGCAAGAAAATTGATGAGGAGAGTGACGATGATGATAAGGAGACAATTGCCGACCTTTTGAATCGACAGGGTCGAGATAAAGAGGCTGACATCAGCGCTCGTGTGGCTAGAGAGGCTGAAGAAGCCGAAAGGAGACAGAAAGAAGCCCACGACCTTCTCGAGAGCAGGAAAACCATTTTTCCTCCTTGGACTCTTGAGAAACTGATTAAAGAAGCCATCGAAACACCCAGTATATTGTGGCTAGAACCCGTGATCTCTTTAGATCGTTCTAACACTATCGACTCTCAGTTTGATATGCCACTGACCCGAAAGGCGTTTATCTTTCATGCCTTTGACAACATTGCTGAGTTCCCTCATCCTCATCCAAAGGTTGATTGGGACTTAGTCGATTTTTATCTGAGGGCAGCTCAACCACAATATCAAACTTGGATCGCTCAGAAAATCATCAATGTTCGGGTCCTAAAGCCGTATAGAGAAGGCAACTTCACCAACGTTCGGTTCAAGATACTATGGGGATCTGCCAAGACCGAACATGCCATCTCACTTGCAGATCTTCCCAACCTTAATCCCCATGACTGGATTATCTTGCACAACATCCTTCTTACAAACGAAGCTGAATATGGTCTGATCATCGACCACTTTAAGAGGATGCTTGTATGCTATGTCATGGAAGTTGCCTTGATGGATCAGGAGATAGCGAGCGTATTCAAGAAAAAGCCTACCATATCTCTTGTTGGCTCTGCTAGTGATCTCAACATGATGCAGATGGGGAAGATTGACCCAAAGAGAAACTCCGTCATGTTAACCAGAAATGAAGGACAGAAATGTCTTTTCGCCTTGGCAGACAAACATCTCTATACCACTGCTTGTTTGGAACACGTCTTAGGGATCATCCATCGGTGCAAGCAGAACACAGCGGATGATATAAAGTACTTTGATGACATGATTCAATGGTACATTCGCTTCAGACAGACTATCCTTGCACTTATCTCACGTCAGTTTGATACAACAAAGAAGGTTCCCGCTGCTGGTCCAAGCAAGAAGAAACGATAGTCTCGCTCCAAATTGACGCAAAGGGGGAGATTGTTAGGTCTAGTATTGTCTTGCGTCTATTGGGCTCGTTAGCTAGTCCATGTTTATCTCCGGTATGGGCCTGTCCATCCGTGAGTTTTGTAGGGTTTATTATAAATAGATGCTTGCATGCATCCTAGAAGAAGAAAAGGAGATGAGAAACGATTAGAGAAGTATTGTTCAACATATTCATCATTCTTATTTTGTAACCCTAGAAGTCCTCTACAGCGGAAGTTCTTAGTCGAGCTCTGCTGAGGATTGAGTAATCTATCATTCGACTCATTGTGTTCCATACTTGTGTTTTATTTCCTTGCTTTTTATGTTCTTTACTTACCTGTTATGAAGATCTAATCGATCTACCAGTTTTTATAACTCATCAATATGTCTACTTGATCAAGCATAAGTCAGAGACTTTCGAAAGGTTTAAGGAATTTAAACAGGAAGTCGAGACTCAATTGGGCAGGAACATTAAGATGCTTCGATCCGATCGTGGTGGTGAGTATCTTAGTTCAGAGTTCCTTGACTATCTAACGGAATGTGGGATAGTCTCACAATTGACACCTCCCAGGACACCACAGTTGAATGGTGTGGCTGAGAGACGTAATCGAACCTTGTTGGATATGGTTCGTTCCATGATGAGTCGAGCTTCACTACCAATCTCATTTTGGGGGTATGCCTTAGAGACTGCCGCCCATATCCTTAATCTAGTCCCTACAAAGAAATTTGCCAAAACTCCTCACGAGATGTGGACTGGTAAAGTACCTAAACTAGACCACATCAAGATTTGGGGTTGCGAGGCTTTCGTGAGACACGAGACTCATGATAAGCTCGAACCTCGAAGCGAGAGGTGTATTTTCATCGGCTACCCACAGCAATCCTTTGGTTACCACTTCTACAGACCTAGTGAAAATGTGGTCTTTGTAGCTAGGAGGGCTTTCTTTAGAGAGAGAGAGAGAGAGAGAGAGAGAGTTTATAAGCCAAGGAAACAGTGGGAGGCATGTTGATCTTGAAGAAATTCAAGAGTCAAGCGGTGAAGGAACTTCAAACCCTAGCACTCAACTTGAGGAGGAAACTCCTGTTGAGCCAATTGACAAGTCTGTACCTCTGAGGCGGTCCACAAGGGTTAGGAATGCTCCTAAGCATTACTATGGATTCCACATTACTGCAGAAGGTGATACACTTATCAATGATGAGACACTGATAGGTCTGGATGAACCTAACAGTTACGCGGAAGCCATGGCAGGCCCTGAGTCAACCAAGTGGAAAGAGGCAATGGACAGCGAAATACAGTCCATGTATGACAATCAAGTTTGGAACTTGGTTGAGAATGTACCAGGTCGTAAGACAGTAGGGTGCAAATGGGTCTTCAAGAAGAAGACCGACATGGATGGTAAAGTACACACTTATAAGGCTCGACTGGTTGCAAAGGGCTTCTCTCAAATTCTTGGAGTGGACTATGATGAGACCTTTTCTCCAATAGCCAAGATTAAGTCTATTAGGGTTCTGTTAGCTATAGTTGCATTTCATGACTATGAAATATGGCAAATGGATGTCAAAACCGCTTTCCTTAATGGAAAGTTGGCTGAAGATGTTTACATGAGTCAGCCAGAGGGTTTTGTCAGCAACGAGTACCCTAATAAAGTGTGTAAGCTTGAGAAATCCATTTATGGATTGAAGCAAGCACCTCGCAGATGGAATCTTTGCTTTGATGAAAAGGTCAAGGAATTTGGCCTTTCTAGGAGTGAAGATGAGTCTTGCGTGTATGTCAAGGCTAGTGGGGGTATAGTTAGCTTTTTGATATTGTATGTGGATGACATACTACTCATAGGAAATGACATCCCAACTCTGCAGGAAGTTAAGTCCTGGCTTGGGAAGTGTTTCTCTATGAAGGACCTAGGAGAAGCTGCCTATATTCTAGGGATAAGGATCTTGAGAGATCGGAGTAAAAGACTAATTGGACTTAGTCAGAGTACCTACTTGGATAAGGTGCTGAAGAGATTCAGCATGCAGGACTCCAAGAAAGGAGAGTTACCCATCCAGAGTAACGCCAGATTGAGTAAGACACAAAGCCCTAGCACTGAGGCTGAGATTGCATAAATGAGTCGAATACCTTATGCTTCGGCTGTAGGATCGATCATTTATGCAATGACGTGTACTCGACCTGATGTAGCTTCCAGACTGATAGGGATAATTTCCGCTCTCAGTCGGGCTGGGTCTTTACTCTAAACGGAGGAGCAATTTCTTGGAAGAGTTCCAAGCAAGAGACAGTGGCTGATTCAACTTGTGAATCAGAGTATATTGCAGCTAGCAAGGCGGCAAAAGAGGCGATATGGCTGAAGAACTTCATTGGAGACCTTGGAGTTGTACCAGCTATTAAAGAGCCAATGGAAATTTTCTGTGATAGTGAAAGCGTTGTTGCCTTAGCCAAGGAACCAAGGGATCACGGGAGATCCAGACACATCGACAGAAAATACCATTTTATCAGACATCGGATAGAAGAAGGACTCCTCGTGGCAAAGAGGGTATCATCGGATGAGAACCCAGCAGATCCCCTCACGAAGGGACTGACTCGGGTTAAGCATCTCCAGCATGCTCAGAGCATAGGGCTGAAGGATGATATTAGATTTAGTAGTTAGATAACCTAGAAATTTGTAAAGTGTAATTGACATTAGATGATGAATAAAAGGTGTTTCATTTATGAGTAAAGTGTTGCTATCTCTTCTCGATCATTTAATATATTTCTTTTGCATGTTTTGACTTCCAGAATAATTTTATTTGGTATAACATATTATTCAAACCTCCACAGTCGGTCATATGTCAGAAGTAGGTATGAATCAAGACTATCATGATTGGTTGCAGAGGTCTAAGGTGTTGGACAAGGCTACAACAATCATGAGTGCTCATAAGTTCTGAGCATTGGACTCAACCCACGCTCACTGGAATCACTTCATGGAATTTATCTCGAGGAATCATTTATGGTGTATGGGGACAAATGCAGAGTGAATTCTGGAATCATCTCCCTGATGAAAGCCAGGAAATGTTTGTCCAAGGGATGTGCATCATACTTAGCATTCGTAATCGATACTAAGAAGGAGAAGAAAGAGGTGCAGAACATACTGGTTGTGTGTGATTATCCAGAAGTCTTTCCCGAAGATCTTCCCGGATTACCACCTGATCGGCAAGTGTAGTTTCGTATAGACTTGTTACCAGGAACGACATCAATAGCAAAAGCACCATACCGATTAGCACCGACGGAGATGAAGGAGCTTATGACGCAACTTCAGGAGCTGTTGGACAACGGTTTCATTCGACCTAGTTCATCACCCTGGGGAGCTCCGGTGTTATTCGTGAAGAAGAAGGACGGAAGCATGAGAATGTGTATAGACTACCGAGAGCTGAACAAGGCAACGGTGAAGAACAAGTATCCATTGCCGAGGATTGACGACCTATTCGATTAGCTGCAAGGTTCGAGTTACTTCTCAAAGATCGACCTTAGATCAGGATATCATCAGCTGAAAGTGAGAGATCAAGATATCGAGAAGACTGCATTCAGAACGAGATATGGACACTACGAGTTCTTGGTTATGTCGTTTGGACTAACCATTGCTCCAACAACATTCATGGATTTGATGAATAAGGTTTGTAATCCATTCCTCGATAAATCCGTGATAGTGTTCATCGACGACATTCTCATCTACTCGAAAAGCCAGGAGGAGCATGGCAAGCATCTACGAGAAGTATTGGAAGTATTAAAGAAGGAGAAGTTTTACGCTAAGTTCTCCAAATGCGACTTTTGGATACGAGAGGTCCAGTTCTTGGGTCACGTGGTTAACCAGGAAGGGATAATGGTTGACCCTGCAAAGATCGAGGCTGTAATGAAGTGGGAATGTCCAAAGAGTCCCACGGAGATCCGAAGCTTTCTACGATTAGCCGAATATTATCGACGATTTATCCAAGGATTTTCTTCGATAGCTGCTCCATTAACAGCGTTGACCCACAAAGGAGCTACGTATACGTGGAATGAGAAGCACGATGAGGCATTCGAGAAACTAAAGAAGAAGTTATGTGAAGCACCGACACTTTCTCTACCCGATGGAGTTGAAGACTTTGCGGTTTATAGTGATGCATCTGGAGTTGGGTTGGGTTGTGTGTTGACCCAAAGAGAAAAGGTGATAGCATACGCATCTCGACAATTGAAAGAGCACGAAAAGAACTACCCCACTCATGATCTGGAGTTGGCAGCGGTAGTTTTCGCTCTAAAGATATGGAGGCATTACCTCTACGGCACGAAGTGCAAGCTCTTCACTGATCATAAGAGTCTCCAGTATGTCTTTAATCAGAAGGAGTTGAACATGAGGCAACGACGCTGGCTAGAACTACTCAAGGACTACGACTGCGAGATACTTTACCACCCAGGTAAAGCAAATATTGTTGCTGATGCTCTCAGTCGCAAAGTGAATCTTGAAAGGAAAAGACCAAGAGCGTTAAGAATTGAAGTCGTCTCAACGATTGTGGAAA
Organism: Lactuca sativa; assembly: GCF_002870075.4. Classification (NCBI taxonomy): domain Eukaryota; kingdom Viridiplantae; phylum Streptophyta; class Magnoliopsida; order Asterales; family Asteraceae; genus Lactuca; species Lactuca sativa. The sequence continues at coordinate 5,625,739 of NC_056630.2, read as the reverse complement.
GTATCAGGAAGGCTCAGGAAGAAGCTTTAGGGAAGAATGACCGAAAGGAAGAACGTTTGGGCAAAACGTTAGTATTCGGAACAAACAATCAAGGACTGAAGGTATTCCATGATCGGATTTGGGTACCTAAGACAGGAGGAATAAGAGACCTTCTGATGGAAGAAGCACACAAGACCATGTACTCAATTCATCCCGGTAGCACTAAAATGTATAGGGACCTAAAACCCTATTACTGGTGGCCAACGATGAAGCTCGATATTGCAAAGTATGTGGCCGAGTGTGTGACATGTGCGATAGTTAAGGCACAACATCAGAAACCGTATGGGAGTTTAGAACCCTTACCTGTTCCCATGGGTAAATGGGAAGACATCACCATGGATTTTTTGTGACTAAACCGCCCAGGACGAAGAACGGACACGACGTGATTTGGGTAGTCGTGGATCGTTTCACCAAGAGTGCACACTTCATAGCAGCCAACGAGAAGTGGTCTATGGATAAGCTCGCAAATGCTTACGTGAAGGAAATTGTAAGACTTCACGGTGTCCCTTTTACGATTGTATCAGATCGTGGTAGTCGTTTCACATCGAGGTTTTGGAGGAGTCTACAAGAGGAGTTGGGTACAAAGTTGTGTTTGAGTACTGCTTACCATCCGTAGACTGATGGTCAGAGCGAAAGAACGATTCAAACACTGGAAGATATGCTGAGAGCATGTACCCTCGAGTTCCAAGGGAATTGGGACGAGCACTTACCTCTGGTAGAATTTTCCTACAACAACAGTTTCCACTCGAGCATCAAGATGACACCTTATCAAGCTTTGTATGGACAGAAGTGTCGTACGCCGTCTTGTTGGCTTGGAGCCGGAGAGAAGCAGTTTATGGGCCCCGAGATAGTCCATGAGACTGCTGAGAAGTTGAAGGTGATTAGGGAAAGAATGTTAGCAGCCCAGGATCGTCAGAAGAGCTATGCTGACAAGAAAAGACGACCGATAACCTTCGAAGTTGGGATTCGGTTTTGCTAAAAGTCTCACCGTGGAAGGGACTTATACGATTTGGGAAACGAGGAAAGTTGAGTCCAAGGTTTATTGGACCGTTCAAAGTTCTTCAGAAGACTGGGAACCAAGCTTACAAGCTGGAGTTTCCCGAAGAACTCGATGGTATTCATAACACCTTCCATGTGTGTTATTTGAGGAAATTCACGGGAGATGTTCCCGACATAATTCCAATCTCAGAGTTAAAGATGGATGAGAATAAGAGGATGATCGAAGAGCCTGAGGAAATTGTTGACCGTAAGACGAAGAAGTTACGATGCAAGATGGTCGACTTAGTGCTAGTCCGATGGAAACATTCGAATGGGACGAATCTCACTTGGGAAACCGAGGATGACATGATGAGTCTCTATCCACATCTGTTTGCTGATGCATGATTCCGGGACGGAATCATCCTAAGGGAGAGAGAATTGTAACGTCCGGGTTTCAGGGCTAAGCATTTTTGTCAATGTAATAGTCTAGGTCAACTATTGTAACTCTTTTTGAAGTAATAAAGATGAAATATTTGAGTATTATGTGAATTATGTGTGTTTATGTGTTTATTATTTAATTATAAATGTATAATTAATAAAAAATAAAAATAAGCGTCAAAATTAAAGTGTGAGATAAGCCCTACATCTTTATATAAATTTGTAGTGGTCAAAACAAGGATTACGTGGATATAAGGAACGCCGAAATCCGAGTTATAACGAAGAAGTTATGACTCGTCGAAGTTTCGCGACAGAACCGGCACGATACCGGAAAGCGTAAATAGTGAATTTACGATAGAGCGAGATTTAGCCTTCGCGATCTAAATGAAAGTCGTAGAATATGTTAAACTAAGAACATCGATAAAAAGAATGCCCAAATCTGACTTCGTATGAAGAAGTTATGATTTTTTTCGAAGTTTCGAGTTAGCAGTGTACAACTCGAAATTCGAATATTAGATCGAGCGGTTTTTAGCCGACACGACCTAAATGTCTCGTTAAAAGTAGCGTAACGAGAAAAAGATGCGCGAAACCGGATGTCGGACGAAAAAGTTATGAGGATTTAACGGACCAATCCTGTCCCGACCTGTTAATAATATAAAATTTAAAATCGAGTCACAATTAGCCAATGGAGTCTAAATGAAAGTTGTAGAGTACGTTCCCACCTTCGTGTGGATATAAAGAACGTCGAAAACGGAGCTCGTATGCGAAAGTTACGAATTTTTAAAGTTTATGATCGAATTTGCGAAGGCTGATAAGGAATTGATGACGTGGCGCGTTGTAGGCCGTCCATCGCTGATCAGATCTCGCTTCGGATCATGCCACGAAGCCCTCGCTATTACGACCCGCATACGAAGAAGCTACGCCCCGCTTAACTTCGGTCTGATCCTTCCGAGATGAGTGCGAGACAGCTGGACCGGTGCTGGCATTCTTATCCGAGACTACGCCCAGCGTAGCTACTGGACGCGCAGCGTAGCTACTGGACGCGCAGCGTACCTCCGAAGGCTCGCGCCTATAAATAGGCTGCGAGGGTTGCCAAGCAAAACACACCAAAATTCATTCACTCTCTAACTTATTTCTCTCTCTAGCTTCCCAAACCACCCCTAAGCCCTAGGAAAAATACCTAGCACCTAAAGGAAGCCCCGAGGCTCCCGAAGTCCCGAGAAAAAGGAGTCTTTCGGTTTCGAAACGCTGCTCCAAATAAGTTCCGGTTTTCGATAAAATTCGTTGTAAGTGTGCTACGCTTACGCAATTTTTAATATAGCTTTCAAATAAATATAGGAATGTTATTAGGTCCTTAAAATAATTATTTGGGCTATTATTATGAGTTATATTGAGTGTTATTAACACTTATATAATAATAATAATAATAATAATAATAATAATAGTCAGACTATTAATTTGTCGCGGTTATCGTTAGATTAAACCCTAGTGGTATCGATACTAGGTTTTATCGAAGGAATATCGTTTTGAGAGTATCGAAGCGCTGTCAGAGTGCTGAGTCACCACCTTTCAGGTGAGTGCATAATCCCTTTCAGCTTACACATAGATATGAAGTATTTTATATAAATTACGTGTTGTGTGTGCATATTATCTGAATACTTGCTATCTGTGTTGGATGAACATTTTTCTACATGTTTTCAATAATTTAAACTGTATATGTATTTTATATCTACGAAAATGTTGGGGTAAAACATGGGTAGATGTATTAGTTGCTGTGTGATAAAATGAAATAATGAGAGGCCTCGTTATAGATGTTATTGATGATCAAGTCATCTAGCGGAGTATAGATGAAGACCACGGACTATTCTAGACAGTCCAGTGGAACACTAGCATGCTTGCAACTTGTAGGTATTTATTTGAACTTTGTGTTTATTTGAACTGTGTGCTCACCAGGTGTACTACATCCCCCACATGGTTACCTTAAGGACATTTATTGCTGAGGAATCCCCTTAGCAGTAGTGTCCATCCCGATGATAGTCCTTAGAACTAGGTCCCTTGTGTTAGATGTTTTAGGGACGTAAAGTGAGGATAACGGGAACGGGTAATCGGGTTTGTTTGGTTTGATAAAGCTAATAACTTATTTATTGTGGGTTGAAAACCCTATGTGCTCACCAGGCTCCCAAGCCTGACCCACTCAGTTTTATGTATTACAGGTAGTGGCGCTTGAGCATAGATATGATGTTGGGACGAGGGATTACGGATATAGGCCTGTAGATATGAAATAATGTAGTAAGGCCTATATTGTACTGTTTATGCTTTTGATTTGTACGAACATGACATCCCAAGTCTTTTAATGAAATACATTTATATGGAAATGCTTTTGATAAATCTTAATCATATTTTGTTTTGGAACAAATTCCGCAACACTTTTATTTAAAATGTTACTCTGATTTTTAAACAAAGCATAAACAAACCAGTCTTTTCTGGTCGTGATTTTGGGGATGTCACAAACACGGGACGCCCCTAAAATGCCTGGACGTCCTAGGGGACGTCTTAGACGCCATGTAGGACGTCGGCGGGCCCTTCTCTTTCTTTTCCTGCTCCGAAAATTGACCAGACGTTGACCGTTTGACTTGGACGTCCTAGGGATGTCTTAGACGCCTGGACGTCGTAGAGGAATGACTCATTGTGTAAACCCTTAAGTTCAAGTAGAAAATATTAGGATTTGGGTAGTTTTGGTCAAAAGAATCAGGATTATAGGGTGCAACCCTTACCCTACTCCAGCCATTTCACGATGGAGAGAGTTTAGGACCAAGAAAATGGTGATTTTGGAGAGAATTTTATGCTAAAGTGAAGATCTATCAATAGATTGAAGTTCCAACAAAGAATTAGGATCGTTTAAGGTAGAATCTCTTCTCCTCTAGCTCTAAAATTCGAATTTATGACTTAGGGCAAACCCCAATGTCGAAATTAGCTTCTTATAAGGGTTAGGATTTTGGTTTCTAATCTCAGTTGAGTTGTTTTGATGATCCCAATTTCAATCCACTCATCCTATTCCTGGATATGAGGATTTAGGTGAAATCCCTTATGAACCCTAGAAATCCAAATTGGGGATTTCTTGTTTATATGTGAATTGAAATAGATTCTATGACCTAGATGTTTGATGAAAATGAATCCAATTGGAATACTCAAACACATCAATGATGGTAGAATCATGTATAAGCTGGGATCGAAATGGATTTGGGGAAAATATGATGAAACCAATGGAATCCTTTGTATTTGAACAATTGTTGAGCAAATGAAGTTCATAACCATGAACAAAAGCCATTAGAATTATTTGGATGAAAATACTAAGTATTGATTGATTATTGGATGAATCCATGGAGTTTGTGGTAAAAAGGGCATTTTGGGAAATGTATAGATTACTACATAAAGATTGACATCTAAGAAGTGAATGACATTCATGAATATGAATTGACACTATAGAGATGATATTGGAACACAAACATGAGGGATGCTAGGAAGGTTATAGCTTTAGTGATTGTTTTGACCCAAAGGGTAATTTAGGAAACATGCAATGGAATTGAGGATTCCATAGTTGGATTAAGTACTTATAATGAGATTAATGTTGTTTTTATGTACTTGACAACACCTAATGATGTATTAAATGATTGAGGAATAAGTCATATTAGTTAAAGAGTATTGTTGATCAACTTGACCTCTTAAGCCTTTCATTTGAGTATATATAAGCATTATGAGCATAGCATTTTAATTGAGGACTTAATGAATTAATTTGAATGTTTTGACATGATAAAATGTCCTCTAGCATTACTTGAAAACCTTTAAAAGTGTTACAATTGATTACCTAAAAGACCAAAACCATATAAACAAGGTTAAGACTCAAAAAATGAGCTTTTTTTGGGTTTTCGGGCTGCTACGGGACACGAACCGCATGGTCTGGCATGCGGCCCGTGCATAGACAACAGAGTGCCCAGCTAGACGAAAAATCTGAACTTTAGTATTTTCCCCATAACTTTTGCATATAAACTCATATTTATACGTGGTTTTCGCCTACATTAATAGTTTTTGATAAGTAATAAGTTAAAGCAATAAAATTTAGTAATGAAATATTTTAGGGATATTTTGGTTATTTTAATTGACCTTTACTTACTTGTTATATAAGTGGTGTTTGAGAGTGTTGCTCAAAGGAAATGAACTAGAAGAGGATTAGCTAGCCTTCATGTGATTGAGATGAGTACGTGTTGTAATTTTCTCACTTTGGGGTACATGGCAAAATGATTTTATGATAATGAAACACTATTGTTTGATATATGAAATGTTTTTGAAAGTGTCAAATGTTTTTGGAAAGGATATTTTGAAAGAATGCCTTGAACGCAAGAATGCTTTTGAAAGCAAAGAACATTTTGGAAGATTGAATGTTTTGAAAATATGTTTGTGATGTTTTGAAATATAGATGCTTTACTTTTGAAATGAATATTTAATGATAATGTATGAAATGTGTAAAGCATGGAAAGTAACGATAAGAAATGGAAAGTAATGAAAAGAAATGGAAAGTAATGAAAGAAATTTGTAAGAATCCGAAAGTAATGAAATAAATATATTGCTCGAGCCATGAGGTCCCCATAACGGGATATAGAAGAATCTATCGGGGTGACGCTTCCCCTTTGCAAGATAGATGTCTTAACGGAAATGATGCCTTGGTGGACTGCTTTTGTTCTTTCCACCTTGGTATAGACTTGGGGATATTGCTAGACCCTAAGTATAAAAATAGCAACAGTTTAATACCAAAATTAGCCCTTAATGAAAAAAAATGGAAATGGAAATTAAAAAGAAGCTAAAGAAATGATAAGATAATAAATTGATACTTATGATATGATATGTTATGTTATCTATGAAATGATTATTCATTAAAATGATTGAAAATGTTTTACGGTATGTATGAAAGGAGTTTTTCTGTGAAAATGATTGAAATTGTTTTATGGTTTAAAACCCATGTAGCTCACGAGGCATTTTTGTCTTACGTATCTCTTTTTAATGCCATGTATCACAGGTTATACTTAACAAGAAAAGAGGATAGACAGATGTTAGAAGTTAAGAAATAGAGAGCAGAGTGGAACTTGTTAAGTTTCTTATTTGCTTGCTATGGTTTGTATAATGTCTAATGGTTACACCCAACTTTTAATTGTAACTGTTTTTGTGGGACTTGTTTTTGTTAAATGTGGGTTAGTACTTGAAAAGATTTTAACACCATATCGTTCACTATTAATATTATTGATGTAATTCGTATTTTCTTGCAATAGTTGTATGATGCTTAATGGTAACACCCAAGGTTTTAATTGTAATTGTTTTTGCACGATCAGTTTTTGTTGAATAGGGGTTGATACCCAAATGTTTTTATAAACATAGAATTTGAAAATGTTTCGAAAAATTTGGTGTGTTACATAGGTAATAAAAAAAGTATAGTGGTCATTTTACAAGCATTTAACGTATAAGAATTGTCAGAGTTAGTCTTAGGGACCATACGCATGCAACTATTGGAAACCATAGGGATGAGACATGTCAAAAATTCAAAAGCTGGACTAAAACTGTAGTTGTGTAAAACATAGAGACCAAAACTATAATTTACTCTTTTGTTTATTATTAACTAGTGGTAGTTAAAGAAACATGTTTAATAAAATAAATAGAATTACAGTTAAGCCCATATGGTTTATCAAAATCAGATGGTTGAGTACAACCATGAACACCTTCATACAATTGTTAATCTCGTTTCAATTTTTGCATGGTTGGTCTTTGTAGTTCCATTTTATTTCATAATTGGTCTAAAAATACAATTTGACTTCTAATTTGTTTTTTATTTATTATTTTCATTTTCAAAATTAAATTAATATTCTAAAGCATATAATTGCATCACTGGCACCCCCATCATCTGACGCGTCCACAATGCACTACTATAAATATCTATGCCTTAGAAAACTCATCAATGTCACAGATCTCCTCTGTCGCTTTTATCTCACTGAATTATCTGTCTTAGTGTTTCTTTAACCACAAACACAAAATAGTGATTGTTTAACACCAAATATGGTGATCGCACTCCAACCAACCTTTAAAATGGTGGTTTGTAGAGGCCTTACATTTTTTACCTTTATATTTGGTATTAAAAAATGAACCAACACAAAAATGATGTGATATTTAAAGGTAGATTAGAGTGAAAATGACCTCTAAAATGATATTTTAGAGGTCCATTAGAGTTGGCCTTAGAAAAGACACTACTTATCATGGTGATTGTTGAGACCACCAAATAAAATAAAACTAAAAATGTAACACCCAAAGTTTTGAAGGCCAAGAAAGGAAAGAAAACCCTAGTTTTTAGGGGCGACTCGGCAAGTCCAAGGAGGAACTCGGCGAGTCCGAGCGGGATCCGGGTCGAGGTGTAAGTGACCAACTCGGCGAGTCGGCCAAGTGGACTCGGCGAGTCTGGTCTGTGCGAGGAAAACCATAAATCTGGGACTTTGGGCACTATTTAAGCTCCTTATTCTCTCCATTAGGGTTCCTTAGAGCCTCCCTCATTCAGAAAGCGAACCCTAAGCCTCCATTGTTGTGCATTCAAGCTTCCAAGCCATTTTTGGGTGAATTGAAGGAAGAAGAAAGAGGGGAATCAGTGAAGCTTCAAGGATTGGCTTCAGATCTGGAGTTTCTGGAGCCTTTCTGAGATATTGGAGGTAATAAGTCGTCTCTCTCCTTTAGATCTTCCATGGTTGTGAGATTTGGGGCTTTTAAGCCATGGTTTGTCACCCATTTGAGTTAGAAGCCGGATCTGAAGTTGCTACTTCAGATCCAAGTGTGTTATGGACTAGAGAAGCATAAAGTATCAGCCCTTGAGTCAATGTGGAAGCCCCTTGGCCTTAAACCCTAGTTTATGGTGTATTTTGCTTAGATCTCCTTCTCTACACGTAAAGTTTGCAACTTTACGAATTGGCTTGGGAAGGGTAGATCTACAGATTTGAGTCCCTGCATGACTCAAAAGTCCTCTGCATGTGTGAAGGACCGGATGGACTCGGCGAGTCCTTTGAGTGGACTCGGCGAGTAGCTTGAAGATAAGGAGAAACTCGACGAGTGGGATGAACAGCTCGTCGAGTCGGATGAAGTTGGGCATGAACTAGACGAGTTGGAAGAACAACTCGGTGAGTTGGATGAAGATTGTCTTGGACTCGGAAAGTTTGTTCTTGGACTCGGCGAGTCAGGTCGCGAAACCCCAAACCCTTCGAGTTGAGACTCGAAACAGTGAGTCGAATGGAGACTCGGTGAGTTGGACAGGTTAGGACTCGGTAATCGGTAGACTCGGCGAGTCATGGACTGACTCGGCGAGTCGAGTCGCTAAGAGAAGGACTCTGAACATATGAACTCGGCGAGTCAATAGGTTGACTCGGCGAGTAGGGTTAACCTGGAAGGTTGACTTTGACTTTGACCAGAGTTGACTTGGTTGTCTTTCGGGGGCCAGTTAGACTCATTGTTGCTTTGACATTGGTAGCTCGGGGAGCGGGTGGAGCAAGAGTTCAGAGAGTTGTCGGTCAGCAGCCAGAGGTTATCAGCAGAGTTCAGCAGTGCAAGGTGAGTCTCCTCATTATTTGTATGGCTCTAAAGCGCCAATGCCGGCCCATTTAGAATATGCATGAAGGACCAGGGGTGGCTCCTGGCACACAGTATGTTATTATGTATGGTAGGAAGACCCGGGGGTTAGCCCTAGGCAATATGCATGAAAGACCAGGGGGCGGCTTCTGGCGCACTGTATGTTATTATGGATGATAGGAAGACCTGGGGGTTAGCCCTAGGCAATATGTATGAAAGACCAGGAGGTGGATCCTAGCGCATTGTATGCTATTATATATGAAAGACCAGGAGGTGGCTTCTGGCACACTGTATGTTGTTTAGCTAAGTAGAGTAGTATGTACAGTTGTCTTTGTGATACTTGCATAAAAGACCAGGGGGTGGCCCTTGGCACATGTCTGTAAGACCAGGGGGTGGCCCTTGGCACTTGTCTGTAAGACCCAGGGAGCGGCCCAGGCTTGACCAGGAAGACCACGCGCGGCCCGTGGCATAATGGCAAGACTATGTTTGGCACATAGCACCTTACTTGATTATGGATAAGTCGGTTACGTATGGTACTTGGCTATGAATGGTTTGTATGGTATGTGGTATCTGAGGAACTCACTAAGCTTCATGCTTACGGTTTTTAGTTTTGGTTTCAGGTGCTTCCGGTAGCGGATGTTGGAGCTCGAGATGATCGCATGGCACACACCATAGATTAGTCAGCCTGGGAATGTTTTACTCTGATAATGAACATGTGTTTTGAAAACTAATACTTTGTTTATGTTTTGAAATGATGATCTTACTTTAAGTAATATTTTATTGAAAGAAATTTTTAGTCTTGAATTTTGGGACGTTACAAAAAACATGATACAAAAATTAATTTGTAGTAATGGTAATAGAGATCGAATCTATATGAATTAAATCAAATCAATTCTATACTTTAGATTATACAAAACAAAATATAATACGATACAGAGTTTTTTCATAATATACTTATAGATTATACAAAAAAAAATATAATATGGTACATGGTTTTTTCATAATGCTAAAAGATGATTAAAACTAATTTAAAATAAATGACTAAAATCAAAAATAAAATTTATGAAATAGAGAGTTCCAATATCGGATTTAAATTGCAGGTTCAATTAGTTTACAAATCATTATAATATATCGGTGCAATAAGTTTGATGAATTCTAATTTGACTATAATTACTTATTGCATAACCTAGATTCTTTATAAAATGTATGTAAATTAAGGAAGCTCTCAAGAATCTTTCTTAATAAAATCTTTAAATATTATTAAAAGAGAACTCTTAATTCACCAATGAAGCAATTAGGGCCATTGATTGTATTTCAATCATATGCTTTCCACCATTAGATCAAATTGATGACATCATCTTTCCCAAATAGAACTCAAACACAATTACATTTAATTATATAATCTTTAAATTCAAAAATTATGTTATCAATTAAAACATGTCATTCTATTTATATAAAATATATCCATTTCTATAATTAATATTGATTCTAATTTAACTCCCTTATTTATAGCTTTTGGCTTCAAAATTTAAATCAATTTTTTTGAAATCTCTAAATATTATTAAAAGAGAAACATTATGACATCATCTAAAACAATCTGGACCGTTGATTGTGTTTTCTTTATAGGTTTTACACCTTTAGATCAATGTGTTTACGTCACCTTGATCAAACAAGAAGTCAACCCGTTATATTAGGAAATTAAATGTAGGAATTGAATGAAAATGATACTTGAATTCTTTCTAAACTTACAACTACAAAATTGGTTCCTTATTAATGTAAACCTTAAATTTAGGCTCTATTTCCATTCAAAATTGCTTTCCAAATATATTATATATTGAAATCTCGGAAACTATTAATTTCAAATTTCAAAAGTTTGGGATATTATTATGAACCAATACACTTTCAAGCATGATATTGACTTGTATATATATATATATATATATATATATATATATATATATATATATATATATATATATATATATATATATATTTCAAACCTTTTTAATAATCGATTTACAAAAACATTATGTCATAATTCTCATGTAGAAAGCAAATGCAAAAAAACTTCAACCTTCCCATCAGTCTAATTAATCGAATAAATGTATGTATTTCTTCCTTAAATCCTTTTAATCTGTAAGTTTGATATTGTTTTCGAAATTATATGTTTTTACTCATTCTTATGGTTCTTTGTTGAATACTTATAATTTGGATGTATAATGTTGTTTTTGAATTTTTTTTTTGATTTTGTGTTCGGTTCTTGGTTCCATCTTTTTAATCGGTAACTATGATCCTATTTTCGAAAAAAGTAAACTCAATGTTAAAATTGGATGCTATATATAATGAAATTATGATGTTACATGTGTGTGTATACCTTTGTAAAAAATCAATAGACAAGACAAGAGATGACATGACATAATATAACAGACGAGTTGTACAAAAGACATGAACGCCCTCATTAGAAAGTTTTTTATATCTCCGGTAGTAACATAATAAGAATAAGAAATATATGTTCTCAACAATTGATGTGAGCTTTAAAGTTAAATATAAGCATGTTGTGAAAGAAGAAAATAGGCTCTCGTATTCTTTATTCAAAAAGAATCGGTACCATACATGGGCAGGTAAGAATGCACGACATAATAGAAGTGTGTACTCAACTAGAGTCAGCATTTGACCCTGAAATACCAAAAACGCCCCTCAAAACCTTCTGAAAAAAATCAGGTATACTCAAGGACCAAAAATGTAATCTACTCTAAACTTAAGTAATATATATATATATATATATATATATATATATATATATATATATATATATATATATATATATATATATAATTTGTTATTATGCTATATGTTTTTTAGTTTTGGTTCAAAGGCAAAATGATCATTTAAAAAAACTAATAGCTAGGCTGTTAACTTAGGCAATCATAAAAGTTTTATGAAACAGTGAAACAAGGTCCAAAAACTACAACCTGATTCTTTTATGGACCACAACCGAAAAAATCAACTAAACACAGGGACCAAATATGTAAATTACTAAAAATAAATGAAAAAACTTTTGTTTATACTGATTCCCCCCTCCCCCCGTTTTGAGGTCATGGTGGTAGATTGAGCTTCATCACTTCTGCCCCTGATTTGCTCTTTGCTTTATAGTAAGGAATGCTCTTTACTACCACTGGATCATTTCTTGCATGTTTAGGATCCATTGATATAATCCATGTTGTATTTCAAATTCAATAACAAAATTGTAATCAATTAATTTCTCATTGAAGTTAATAAATTATAAATTTGTCTCACTTCCTACTCATCCAAGTTTTCTCGTTGCTATAGCATCACGAAGTTGATCATATCGCATATTTTTCTAAATAAGAAACACTAATATCAACAAAAGAAGCTATTTAACTTCGTAATAAAGTTGAATTAAATAAATAAATAAATAAGAAGAAGAAGAACCTTGTATTACCACCATATTTTATGTTTGACCTCATCATCATATTTAAATCCTCCCATAAGTTGAGGCATTGTGATCAACCAAAATGCAACAATGCTTGCATCTTTCATGCTATCAATAATATGCTGAAACACAAAAGCAGATGTTTTGAAGTTTTGAAGTGAGATAATCGTTACAAGAAGAAAAGGGGTAGAATCGTAACTAGCATTTACCTCATAAGGGTTTTTTGTTTTTTTTCATTATGTTGTAAGCTTTGCATGGAGGCTCGATAATTTGCAAAGTAAATAAAACTAAGGGGGTGTTTCTTTTTTCCTTCATTAAACTCTATAGTGAATGACTATATGGATAAAATGTTCTATACATAAAGATTGTAGATAAAGATGGAAAATAAAACGCAATGGATTATGAGAAATCACAAAAAATAAGAACCAAACCTAGGAACCAACATTGAACAAAAACTCTACTTTCTTTACTTTAAAAAAATCAATGTACCTGCACATACTCAAAACCGTAGAACGAATTTCACAAAAAAAATGTTATTTCATAAAAAAAAAAGATGGTGGTAAATCGAAGAAGGTATATCAAAATCAACAAAAAAAAAAAAACGAAGATATAAACATAAATGATGGACTTGATAAATGATTTCTATCATATTATCCTTAAAATAAAAAGAGTAAATTACACGAATAGTCCCTATGGTTTGGGGTAATTTGCGTGATTGGTCAATAACTTATTTTTTTAACTCGGAAAGTCCATGTTGTTTGTTTTTGTTACACGTTTGGTCCCTATTGTTTGTTTTTGTTACGTGCTTGGTCCCTATCTTAGCTAAAAACACTAGTATTTAAATAGGAACAAATGTTAGGGTAGGTAAGATAAGGTGGGGGGTGGGGTTGGGGGTGTGTTTATTTAAATAAATTAAAAAAATCAACTGCAAAATAGTCTTTTTAGGTAAGACATAGACAAAGTGCGTAACAAAAACAAATGATAGGGACCTTCCGAGTTAAAAAAATAAGTTAGGGACCAAACATGCAAATTACCCTAAACCATAAGGACCATTCGTGTAATTTACTCAAATAAAAAAGAAGCCATCAATGAATCTTAACATTGTCGATGATAGTGACAATAACTCAGATTAAGGAAAAAAAAAGATCTGATATTAGAGATGAAGTGGAGGGAGATGATTAGGTTCGTTGCAGATTTATTTGTTATAGTTTCCTTATATTTAATATTGTAGGGGGTTTTATGTGGTTCATTTTGAAGGAACATAAATAAGTTGCTATTTTTTTTTGAAATAAACAGTTATATTTCGCAATATAGCCATAAAATAACAATGTATTTTGAAAGTACATTGTCAAATGTTGAATTATACTTGTGTAGACCTATTTTCACGCATGGTTAGCTATATATAGTTGTTTTCCGTGTTACAAGTACAAAATATTTGAAGGTACTTATATGTGATAAGCAAGGTCATTGAACTAATAAAACAAAAAATGTTGTTTATAAAGAGGTCCTTGAACGTTATATATATTTACATATTTTAGTGTAATTTCTATACATTTCAATAATACCAATAACCCTACTTTTATTATAATTATTTTGTAATATCTATATAAATTTGCATTTTATTTATGTGTTCCCCGCGTTTAACGCGGGTCATAATCTTGTTCATATACCAAATAAGCATTTAGTCCATATAATTTAACTTGCATTATATGATTTAACTAGCATTAGGAGGTAAGAATCACCAAATTCAAAGAAAGTTTAAACACTTAGAAATTTCTACCTTGGAGAACACAAGCTTGTTACCTAATATAAAACCTAATCGTTCCTCCAAAATCATTTCACTACTTTTCTCAAGAGAACAAAGGACAACATCTATATAAAATTACTTATAATCTACCAATTGTTCTATTGCTTCACCTAATATTCGAAATAAATAAATAAATAAATAATAATAATAATAATAATAATAATAATAATAATTATTATTATTATTATTATATAAAAATGATAGAAAGTTATATGGATACCACCTGCAAAATGAAGATAATATACCATTTTAATTTTTTTTTTCTTTTTCTGTTCCAAAAACTCCACCCCAAGTAAAAAATAAAAATTAATAAATTTTTTTCCGCTCTCATCCTCTTTTGTCTTCTCTTTCTACTCGATTGTATGTGCGATGCCCTTATTTTTCTTTTCTATCTATACTTGCTGCGTTTTTCAGCATCCAAAAAGTCCCAAAGTGGGTTGATGCTTCATTGATTTGGGTTGCTAGACAATAAACAAACGGGCTGCCACAATAAACTAATTGGGTCGCCATATTGGGTTCTAGATAGCCTTCTGTGCTGTTATTAGGAAGGCCGAAAACTGCATCAAAACTCGTCCAATTCCACTCTTCTCAGGTCAGATGTACTCATAAAGTTTAAGCTCAATCGTACAATGTTTACCCCTTTATTTGATTAGTTGAAGAAGGTCTTGCAATGCTTGCTAAAAATTTAAAATTTTCTTTATATTGCTTAGTTTTTTCTTCTCGATTAAAAATCTTGCTACAAGATTTCAATCATAGACATAAGGCTTTGGATGTTTGCTTGATGCTCAAAAATACCATCTCGTTTGTACATATCTATACAAATTTAACTTAAACAAGAAAAAATATCCAAAACAATAAATTTAACGATTCAATGCAAATGAATATTAAAAATACAAAAACTAATATAAAATGCATGATAAAATCAATACAAAAATTCAAGTTATCAAATCTCCTCCACCATAGAACTCTCTGACTCAGAAAACCCACCAAGGTTATCGATCCCCCTTACAATAGAATTCTCCGTCTAAAAAACTCACAACTATCACCAATCTCATTGCCATAGTTCTCTCTCACTTAGAAAATCCACCACTTTGTTTCATCTACCCGAGCCACTTCCATCGTGTAGAACCACCAACTAGATCTTGAATTTCAATTTTGATTTTTTATATATTTAGTTGCAGATCGATTAGATGTTGGGTTGTATGATATTTATCAAGTTCAAATTTTTTATTTTTGTTTTGATTCAATTTCAAATATTTGTTTTTTGGTTTTGATTTAAGTTAAGTTTTATGATTTTTATGATGTTTATCAAGCTCAAATTCAAATCCAAGTTTAATTTCTAGTCATGCATCAATTTCAAATTTTGATTTGTTGTACTAGATTGCAGTGGTGAAATAGTTTCATGAATGATGATGAAAATGAAGGATGGAGGTGGGGTGGGATGACATGGGGATGGTGTGGCCTTCTATTGAATATTTATTGTAAAACGAAAAAGATAAACGATATTAAAAAGGTAAGAAAATAGTCTTTTTACATGGGTAAAAGACCAACCACGCAAGAAAACAAAATCATAAGGATGAAGCGTGTAGACTTTTTGAGAGCTGTCCTCTACTAGTTATTTCTGGTAAACTTCATGGACAAATCATGTATTTTTTTCAACAAATTATAACTCCCACATTTCATACCTACCCCGTATTCCTTCCTCCATTGTTTTCACTGGTCACCCCTCGAACCTTCTTCTATATTCGGAAATTGTTATAGCTACTATACCCTATTTCTCTCTACTTCTCCAACGAACAACCATCCTACCACCATTTCTTTATTTTACCCTTCTCTAAATTACCGAAAAATTGATCCTACGACAACCCCTTACGATCATCGCTGAAATTCCTAGCATATTTACTATACGCCACTAGGTATCTTCTAGTATACGTGGATGATTTAATTCTTATAGGTAACCACGAATATGTGATTCATTCTTTTACTAACCGTTTGCATCAGGAGTTTGCTATCAAAGACCATGAATATCTTAGTTATTTTTTGGGGTTAGAAGTCAGCTATATCGATGATGGTTTATTCCTCAATCAATCAAAATATGCTAAAGACATTTTGACTCGCACTGATCTTCTAGAGTCTAATCTTGTTCCTACTCCACTTGCTACTCACGAGACGTTCACTCCTCATGGTACTCTGTTCTCTGATCCTACTCTTTATAGGTCTCTTGTTGGGGCTCTACAGTATTTTACGATTACTCGAGCTGATTTGTCTTATGCTGTCAACCAAGCAAGTCAGTACTTACATGCCCTTACAATTGCTCACTTCCAATCCGTCAAACATATCCTTCGCTATGTCAAGGGAACTATTGCTTTTGGACTCACCTATAGTCTTCCTCACTCCACTAATATTCTAGCTACTCTGATGTTGACTGGTCCAGATGTTTGGAAACACGTCGCTCTACATATGGTTACTGGATCTTTCTTGGTGGTAATTTGGTCTCGTGGAGTGCTAAGAAGTAACCTACTATTTCTCGTTCTGGTTGTGGGCCTGAGTATCATGTTATGGCTAACACAGTTGCTGAAATTGTTTGGATCACTCATCTTCTTCGATAATTACATGCTCTATCTCCAGATAAACCTACTTTGCTTTGTGATAATAAGAGTGCTCTTTTCATGACTCAGAATCCGATCTCTCATAAACGTGTAAAACATCTTGATCTTGATTATCATTTTATTCGACAACTTATAGCATCTGGCAAGTTATATACCAAGTTCATTCCAACCAAGCTTCAAGTGGCTGACATATTCACTAAAAGTCTTACACGTGTCTTGGTCCACCACCGATAAGCTAAAAGGGGATATTAGATAATGATCTTGTATTAATTAGTATGTATTTGTTTATGTCTTTATCTCTCCATGATTTTAGGAGAGTATGTTGTAACATTGATTATAAATATACAAGGTCACACACTCTTAACGTGTGTTGGATTCAATCTGTTTCTATAGTTATGTTAGTTGGACATTAATAATATCTTACTACAAGGTACCGTCTTTGATCGTGTATAGGTACAATCTTTGATCTTGTATAGATGATTTTGTCTTAAATCTTCATTCACCCTTCTAAGCCTACCTCACATTTGCAAGTTAAAGAAACCACTTTATTGTCTAAATAAGCACTACGAGCTTATTATCAAGAACTCAAAAGCTTCCTTCTTTACTTTTAGATTTATAAGTTCAATTGTTGTTTCTTCACTCTTTATATATATATATATATATATATATATATATATATATATATATATATATATATATATATATATATATATATATATATATATATATATATATATTAACCAATCTCAGTAGTTAGAAGTTAGAACCATATATGCACCAGATTATAATAAAAAAACTCATATATTTTTTTAATTTTTAGGATAAATTTATTATCAAAAAAAAAAAAATGAATATACCAAAATTCATAATTTTTCATCATCTTTTCATAGAAATACATATTTATATATAGAAAACAAATCCTTTTTTTTCGGGAAACTCCATACTTAATTTTGTTGTCGTTTTCTAATATTTTGGTTTATTTTTTTGATTGAAAAGAAACTAAATATATCAAAATTAATAATTTTTCGTTTTCTAAAAATAGACATTCATATAATATAGTTTTCAAAATGTATGTCCACCGTAAGTGATGAAATTATATAAAATGTTTGATTAAACATACATATAAGAATATTCTAATATTAATTAAATATTTATAAAGAAGTAAGGATTGTGAACAACAATAAAAATTAATAATTTGAATAGTGATAATGATTTTCATATAGGTTAGATTAATTATATTGACTTAATATTGTCTGAATTCATCAGTGAAGGATATGTTGATATTATGCAGGCTTTGGTAGAGATATATATCAAACCGTACAAACAAAATAAACTGCCCGCATCGCACCATACCGCAATGCATAACATGGTTTATCAGATTTATTGTGTAGTTTGCGATTTGTAATTTTGCCAAACCGCACTATGTATTGGAGTTTGCGGTTTTTAATAATAAAATTGCGGGTAAAACTGCACCGCATTATGTGTGTGTCTATATATATATATATATATATATATATATATATATATATATATATATATATATATATATATATATATATATATATATATATATATATATATATATATATAGGGAAAGGATCAAATGAGAACGCGAGAACAAATCTGGTACATTAAATATTTATAATCTAAGGATCTAATTGATCATTAATTTAAAGAAAATAATAAATGATTTTAATTTTTTTTTTAATTAAAAAAATATAAAAGGGTATTCAAGTAATTTTATGATGTCATCCAATTTGAATATATCGGGTAAGTTTGAAAATTCAAAGAAACCGTTCCTATGTTTTAGTAATCACAGTTAACTTCTAATCTTTTGGATGATTCGATCATATCTTAATGAAAAATAGCGTCACAACTAAACGATTATACCGAAGTCGATTAATACTGTTCATCCGTGAAGAGGTATTTTGCATTCAGAACTCCGTGAAGTGTTGAAGGTGGAGTAATGTCGTCGTTGATCAATCGAAGTGGAAGAAGTAAGCTTTCTAATCTTTTTTGAATGTCGATTGACTGGAAAACGGGTGTATTAGTGTGTTTATTTTTTGTTAATGTGTACATTTTAACGATTCTTAAAACCCTAGAAGTTGGGTTTTTCGTTTTTTCTTTATATCATCGATTATGAACTGTAGTGATTCTTCATCTTTGATGATTGTTGATTTAAATGTTGTGTTTAACAAGTAACACGTTGGTGTATTTGAATGTTTAAATGAAAATGGTAATTATAGATGAGTTTCGAAGTTACGGTATTCTGATATTGAATGTGCTTAAAAATCAATAGTTTATGATTATGTTTGAAAGTTCTAAGATGCATATACATGTGTAATCGTAGTCGACTACTTTGAACTGAAGTAAGGTTACGTAAACCCAAAAATTAGGGCTTTTGTTTTAAGAGTCTTATTGTTGATCAATGGCAAAATAAATACATTATAAGTAGGACAAGAGGAGTAATTGATGTTAGTATTCGATTGTGAATGTTTTTTAGTAGAAAAATAATAACGAAGGGTATAACTGTCATTCATTACTAACGATTACTTGTTGGTTGTATGTTTTGTATATTGTTAAATTCATATTCAGTTGTGAATGGGTACTTTATTGAGTATGTATGTGTTTTTGATCATGTACATGATTTTGTATGTAAAGAATAATGTTGTAGGAGTTCCAACTGTTTTATGTGAGTAAGTTAATTACACTGTTTGTTTATTGATGATTATTGTAAACATTCCTCTGATTTTGGGGACAAGAGGAGTAATTGATGTTAGTATTCGATTGTGAATGGTGTTTAGTAGAAAAATAATAACGAAGGGTATAAATGTCATTCATTACTAATGATTACTTGTAAAATCCGATTGTTTTAGAGACAGAAGTACTTTTTCTAGTATTAATCCTTGTTGTTGGTTGTATGTTTTGTATATTGTTAAAGTCATATTCAGTTGTGAATGGGTACTTTATTGAGTATGTATGTGGTTTGATCCTGTACATGATTTTGTATGTAACGAATAATGCTGTAGGAGTCCCAATTGTTTTATGTGATTAAGTTAATTACACTGTTTGTTTATTGATGATTATTGTAAAAATTCCTCTGTTTTTGGGTATGTGTTTAATTGTGTTTGTGTTTAGTAGGTATAATTTATGATTATTTGAGTTGTTAATGATTCAATTCTGAGTTATAAATGATTAAGGTATTTTAATTCTACTATTAGGTAGAAAGAAAAGCAAGAGGATATTACTAAAGACGACATTCAGAAAATTCACTAATGAAGAATCCAATCCATTGCTTATTGATATTGAAGATGAAGACAATGAAGGAAACGAACTAGTACAACCTCATATTAGAAGAGAAAGACAAAAGAAGTGTTCAACACCTAAGAAGAAAACTAAAAAACAAACCGGTGGTGATGATGATTATATGAAATTTAAAATGTTAAATATCAATTGGAATCTATAGTGAGTATGTGTCTTATTTTTTGGACAGGTGTGGGGGAACGTGTTAATCGCACACCAGCTCATTCAATGCGAAGGGATCTTAAAGTTGTAGTTTTGAGCTCAGATTCAAGTAATGAACTTGTTTAGAAATAAATTTATTTAGAGTTTGATGTTGTAGTTAGTTTTAATAACTTGTGTTGTTTTGTATTTATTAATAGAAAAGAACATGAAACCCAAAGTCAATGTGAAGAAGTTTGATGGAGGAAATTCAAGGTTTTCAAAAGCTAAAAAAATATACAGAAAAAAAAGGTATGAATGATGATTTCATGTAATGTAACTTGTATATTAAAGTATATTCAGTTATGATTATGTTGTCTAATTATTGGCAGGTTTGATTGAAAGTTATGAGATGACAGAAGATAGTGGACTAAATAGGCAAAATGAATTGAGAACAAAAAGACGTTTTGATAGATGTAAAATAAAAGGTGATGAAGTTGTTGTTATAAACTCATTTTCAGGTTGTGTTTTTTTTCAATAAATTTAGTATAGTATTGGTTTGGTAATTTATTTATAATCATTTATTGTGTTAAATATGTCTTAACAGGAAAAGATAATGTTACTGTCAAGAAGCTTGACGAAGATGAAGACTCTGATTTTGAAGTTGACAAACCTGTGGTAACAAGGAAAAAGAGAAGGCATCATACTTCATTCAAAGATGATGAAAAAGAAAATGTGAAGAAATTTAAAAGACAAAGGAATAAAGAAGGAAATGTGTTGAAGCCAAGAAAACTGCCTAAAGTTGTAGCAAGTGGTGCAGAAGAAGCAAGGCGAATACAAGTACGGACATCTCCAAATGTTTTGTACAGTTATATGCATAACCTTAGCAAGGAACAGGAAGCTTATATTTATTCTATTGGTCTGGGGCATTTGTTGAATATGAAAGTGGATGGGTGTGCATCAATTATGGGGCATTATATTGTCAGGAATTTTAATGCAGATAGGATGGTACTCAAACTTCATCATGGAGAGATACCAATCAATCGGCAAGTTATTCACGAAATGTTGGGTCTGCCTCTGGGACATGTTACAATAAAGTCCATGCCTTATAGAGAAGTCACAGACGACACGGTAACTGTTTGGAGAAAACAATTCGAAGATGAAGATAATATTAGACCAAGGGTAGTTCAACAAGTTATTATGCAATCAGCACATGCAGATTTAATGTTTAAAGTAAACATCTTTGTCCTGTTGTGTAATACACTAGGTCAGTCGATGAGCATGGGAACATGTGACATGTCGATGTTATCAAAAGTGACGAAAGACCTGGATCTAAGTGACATTGATTGGTGTGGATATGTTTTTGATTGCCTTAAGGAGACAAAAAGTGCATGGAATCCAAACAGCAAAAAAGGATTCTATGTTGGGCCAATTATATTACTGCTGGTAAGATTTGTTTTAAATTAATCTGTCATTTAATATTTGTAGCCTTATATGTGCAGATACATTAAAGTGTATTTAAGTAATACATTTTTTATTTGTCTTTGTTGTAGTTGCTATACGTAGAAAGTGTTCGATGTGATTCAGTGAAGATTGTACGATGCAGACCAGCAATATGTTGTTGGAATGTTGATAAACTACGTGAGCGAGAAAGAGTAGAGTGTAGGACAATTGGTCTGGGTATGGGTGAATTGCAAGATCCATTTCAAGTCATCAATGAAGCATCGGGAATTGGTAATGTAGGGCAAGAAAAAGTTCAGGTAATATTTTATTGTATTGAACAATGTATATGAAATTTATTATTTGTTATTTTGGTATAATGTAAATCGATTACATTCATACATTATTGACAGGGAAATGATGCAGGAGGTGTAAGGTGTAAGGTAGTAATATAATATAATCTTTACTAAATAATAAGTTATTAGTACAACAACTAATATTGTGTTACTTTTCGTAGGGAAATCAAGGAGATGATATTTTTAGTGGAAGTGGAGAAAGTGTTGAGGTAGTTTACTACCTATTCACATTTGAATAATGAGTTACTAAAGTATTAATTAATACTAACTAACATATTAATGTTTTTATTTGGTTTGTAACGTAATTCTATTGTGGTGACCTAATTAGACAACTATTTCATCAATAAAGGAGATGTACGACATGATATTGCAGCAAAAGAAAGTGTTGGAAGACAAAATAAATGATGTTGTCAAGAAATATCCTGATAATCAGTTGGTCAAAGAATGTAAAAACAAAGTAAATGATTTGTTTACTGAAGTTTCCGCATCAGAGGAACCAGAACAATCTCAATGGTGGTATGATAACGAGGCTGAAATTGAACGTACGGTGATTCTAGCTACAACTAACAAACAGTTTGACAACTCCCCGACAACAAAATGTGGTATTCAAATGTCACAGGAATATGCAGACTTCGCGAATAGATCTGGAACAAAATCTTTTAAGAATACACCACCATCTAAAATGGAAATGCCAATTCCTTTGTCTATAGTACCATTCAACAACGATGAACATTGGGTTAGTAGAAGAGGGTACAGGCCTCGCATGAAATCCGAATATCTGAAATCTCCTTACATTATACGGGCTGTTGATATCATCAAAGGAGTTCCACGACAGGAAAAACGTGTAGCAGAATGGATATTCTCTCTTCAGGGAGAGCCAAAGTGAGTTGCATTTAAAATATTTTTAAAATTACTTAATTTTGTTGGTTGCTTATTAAAAATATTATTAATTGTTCACGACTTTTGCAGTGATATAGTTTTCCACACTTTGGATGGTTTTTCTGCTTAGAGGTTTCACATGGAAAGTTTTTTTCCAACATGTGAACTATTTGGCCATGTCATTGATTGTTGGAGTCAAGTGTTGAATCTTGATGAAAGTAAGCGTGCACCTGAATCGCCTCTGAGAGTTTATTGCAAGACAGATGTGACGGTATAATTTAATATTGTTTAATGTTGATTATACTATTTTTTAAATACAACATATAAAAAAGTTAATGAGTTTTTAAAAATTGATCACAGAATTCGTATCTTGTAAGTGATTTAATAGAAAGTCAACGTTAAGATAAATTCATTGAGAATTTGGTGCTTTCTATTGAAGATATGGACACAAGCCTACGTTTTGTTGGATTGGTAAGAGATATATCTCGACAGTTTACTTACGTGTGTATTTATCATTGATCAAATATGAATATTAAATAAAGTGAGTACAATTGTAATGAATAAACGTTGCACCTTTTCCTACCAATCATCCGTTCCTTCCACATTTTCCTTTTTGTGATCAATCTACAACAACCAGAGTTTGTAATCGTTGACAACAGCAAAGTTGATGATCCTGATGGTGAGAGATATGGTCAGTTGCCCCAAATCATTGTAAGTGATTAATAAAAATTACTTTACATAGTTAATAAAATTTCATATGCGTTGACAATGTTTTTTACATTTTTAGAAAGAGTACATAGTTGATTACTTAAAATCTCAGAATCATCCAAAAGCTGAGATGTTTTCGCATGTGATGCCACATAGACTGGAAATGTCTTGGAGAACAATAAACAACAGCATTGATTGTGGTGTGTTTACGATGTGTCACATGGAAACATATATGGGTGGAAGTATGAATGAGTTTAAAGTTGGGTTCAAGAACGAGTCTTCTGCACAAGATGATCAACTTGTTAAACTGAGGACAAAGTATTTATACAAAATCATCACTCATGAATATAATGTGCAAAAGGATTATGTGCTGCAAAAGGTTGATGAATTCCACAAGATTCCTTCAAAATAACATTATCAACTGTTGGCCATTGCAAAGGAAGAAATTCACAGGAGATTGGATGATTTAAGTTAATTATGTTAAAAAAGTTATTTTAGTTATGACTTCAATGGTTTCTTTTGGATAGTTTAAAAACAATGCTTTTGTATGCTAAGGATATTAACTTGGGTTGCTGAACGTACAATAGTTACTTTTGGTTTGCTAATTTTAGTAATGGACTAGTGATATTTTAGTAGTTATAATTTAACATTAACATTTGAAAAATTAAGTTATGTTAAAAATGATGATTAACATTGATGGTATAGTTTTAGTGTATATTCAGTAATGATTCTTACTAACAAACATTCGTTAATATGCTATGTTACTATGACCATACAATCAGAATTTTTAATAATTAAAGTGAACATATCTATATTATATAATGATTGTCAGTGGGTTTATATCTTAAAGTATGTTGTTATTTAAATATTGATTAATAGCATAAACACTTACTTGAATTATTCCTAACATATTAAACTTTAAATGCAAATTGTTTTATCTTAAACAGAAGAGTATTTAACAATTTTCATATCATCAATATGTTGAAAATAATTAATGTATTTATGATGTTATTCATTATTGACTAAACTTAAGGGTTTAAAGTCGACCATTGTTAAACTTATGACTAAAATTTACCCAAACGCAAACGTAAATCAATATATGATGTATAGGTGTTTTAAAAGTTAATCGTACAAACATTTGTTATTAAGATATACTACTAACAACATACAATAAACTATGAATACTGCTTGGATTGTATATGACTATAGTATATAATGATTGATGGTTTTATAAGTTCAAGAAAGGAAAAGTATATCTATAGTAAGTGCGAACTGTTTTAATCTAATAAAAGAGGTTTAAATTCCAGATAATATCATTAATCTGTTAACATTACCAAATTTGGCATTGCTATTATTCATCGATGAATAAAACAAAACGTTAAAAATAATGAAAGTGTTTTAAGATAACATAACCTACTAAATCATAGAAACATATCCTTATTCATAAATGTAATAGAAAAGTAAAATCTATTGGGAAAACGACTGGGCAATTTTAAGCTGCTTTTGACTCTCGTGCAAGTCTTACTTTGCAAGTCCTCCAATTATGGTTAACATATTGATTGCAACCTATGCACATTCTGGTTTTTTTCTTTACAGCTGCAACGGCTTTCTCAATAGCACTAACCATTCTTTTCTTAGTTCCACTACCTTTGGTACGTATAGATGCAGGTGGATGGATATTTATTTCATCAGGAATGCTGCGTATTCCAAGCATCCGAATAATTTCTTCTTCATCGTTATCAGATGATGTTTGGTTTGAACTGCCAAACTCCATTGCTGCCTGCTTCAACGTACGTGTTTTTTCAACAAATTCCAACAATTTCTCTTTGCTTCTTTTGAAATGATCTAACCAGTATTCAATATTGATGTATGCCTCTGTTAGAAGTTTAAAGGTGTCATCTTCTGTTTCCATGGCAACATGTTTCATGACAAGCAAATGGCTGGAAATTGCATCCCTTCTCCATCTTCTTAGAATATACTGCTCTGTGTTGGCGTGCAAAGTTATTCATTCATGACTTTGTAAATGTTCGACTTTTGTAAAACCCACTTGCATGTGGTGCTTTAGCCTTTAGACCCATTTGTTAGAGAATGAGAGATGTAGAAGTGAGTTCATACCACTTGTAGAGGTGTGCTTGAGAGATGTAGAAGTGAGTGTGTAAGTGTGTGTTAATTATGTAGTCTAGATCTAGATCTTTTTTGTAACACCATATACATTCAATATATCTCTTAAACACCCAAATCACCATGTTCAATTGTGCAAGCTTTAATTCCGCATGCCAAACCATGCTCATTGTCACTACAATTGGTATCAGAGCGGGTCTTCAAGATCAAGGTGATTTTTGAAGAACGATTCTCGGTTTGGTAATTTTTGTCACAATTTGATCAATTTTGGTGAGTCTCTCTCTTTGATCTCTCTTAATTTCATTGAATTTGTGCGTTACGTTCTTGATTCATGATCGTTTGACTCGTTGGATCACATTTTTCTTGAAAAAACCCCATTGATGATCCAACAAATTTTTTTTTGATCAATTCTCACTAAAAACGAAATCAAGTTTGTGTCTACTCTTCATTGATCTAAAATTCATTTGATCCTTATCGTGAGCCCAATTCAAAGATTTGTTACTGTTCATGTTAAATCATAGAGCCCAAGAACTTTCGTATATCAATTAATATTCAATTAAATCATTTGAGCCCAGATCCAATTCGTAAATCCAAATCACAAATCAGTTACTGTTCATTGATAAATCATTTAGGCCCAATCGTCCATTTAAAAAAATCTGAAAGAAATACGATTCACTTGAAAATCTTGTTCGTCAATCGACTTATACACACGCATATCTCACTTGTACCTTCAACTCATCTGATTGTGTGATGGCTTGTGATTCTTCAACCTCGTTGTTTCAATGTTTGTTAATCGGTTGATTGGCTGAAAATCGTAATCGATTTCTTGATCTTGAGTCTCGATTGTTGCTATTATACTGTTTAGTTCTTTATCATGATTCAATTTATGAATCGGATGTGTTACTTGTTAAACAGAATCGATCTTCTTAGTCATGATTCATTTGATCGATTGTCTTGATTATTGAATCAATTTCACTTCTGGAATTGAATGGTTAGACATTAAGAAAAATCAAAATCGATTTTTTTTCGAGTCAAAATTGATTTTGGATAGAATTGATACTGAAAGTTAGAATCGATTGTGACTGAGGATTGCTTTTGGATTTGGAATTGATAGTCGATGTGTTTGTTCTTGATGTCGATGAGTTTGGGAAGAACTGTTATTGATAGCAAAAGAATCATTGGTGAATGAAAGGCGAAGGATCGACAATCGATTGATGAACAGATGACGAAAAATTACTTTTGATTTCTAATGATTCATATGATTTGGATGGATGTTAAGAACGAACAGATGAAGCAATTGAAGGAGGATGTGAAAAGATCAAAAATTGGGTTCGCATTTGTGTGATTGGAGTCGATTTTGGAATTGAGGAATAAAGTTCGCATGATTGTAGTCGATGAATCGATAAAGCAAAAACCGGTGATTTTGAAACTGAGAACAAATATGCGATGCGAAGTCAAGAGGTATTTGATTTTGATTTGAAATCAATCGATCAAATGGTGAGTATTGAAAAGTAATCGACTGGGATATCTTGGGTCGATGTGCGAAAGTTTTTGATGATGCGAATTTGTGTTTGATTAATTACAGTTCGCATAAGGCTTTGATGTGTGCTGTTTTTTTTTTGGGATCGCATTTGAAATTGCATCTGCAATGGTTGTTTCACTTCGCATCTGGGTCTCAATTTTGAGTTCGCATATGAGATCAAAGACGAGTTCGCATATTTGTTTATTTGGTTACAGAGACTAAAATCGAGTTCGCATTTGAGGTTGATAGAAAAGTGTTTCATTCGCATTTGGTTAAAGAGCTAACATTGATTTCGCATTTGGAGTTTTGTTTTGGAGTCAAAATGCGAATTCATCTCATTTATGATTCGCATTTGGTGAGTTAAACATGCGAAACATTAAGATGTGAATGATTTGGGAAAGACCATAAAGAATTTTACAGTAAAATGCGAATTGGGGAAGAAGGCTAACAATTTCGCATTTGGTCCCTGCTCTTGTCAAGAAATAACACAAGTTGCCCAACTTCGCAAGTTTGAAGAACATACAGAAATTGTCAAAACGAGTACCTGTAGTTTCGCATTTTTGACAGTTTATATCCAACTTCGCAAATGGGGTCATAAAATGCTGAAATTGCAGAATTTTCAAATCTGGTCCCTGCAGTTTGTGCGAATTTACACATTCTACCTAGTTTCGCAAATGGGAGTGTGTTTCGCATATTTGGCTGTTTTTGGCGCAACGGGTCACTGCAGAATTTTAAAATTGACAATTTCTACCCATTTTTGAGAAATTTTGTCAAAGGCGATCCGTGAACGAAGCTAAAAATTCAATATTTTTTGGATTTTTCGGATTGAAGCACATTGTTTATGCCACATGTTAAGGGGGAGTTTTGACATGAAAAATTCCAAATAGAGCACGTTCTTTTTCCTTTGGAGTTTTATAATCAAATTTCGATTATAAAAAGGGGGAGAAGTTTTATATAAAAATTCGAACTTGAATTTTTCATATTACGCGGATTTGAAGACCGAAGTGATCTTGAAGTTTTGAAGATTACGAGATGATGCAATTGGAAGTTCAGAAGTGATGTATTCGAAATGGGTTTGGAATTATTGAAGATTTTTGGGGTGTGTTTTTATGTGCAACTTTTGGGTGATTATTTGGAATTAATCATTCGTTGCTGCTTGGTTTGTATCGTCTCACATCCTAGAGCCCAAATTGAAGAGTCATGGAAGAATTGAAGATTGAAGTTCGTTTCGACATGTGTCACGTTTGAGGCTCGAACCGCGTAGTGCTTGATTTTGGAAGATTTGAAGTGGGTCATTCATTCCTAACTTTGAGGGGGAGAATATTGGGGTGCAAAGTTATTCATTCATGACTTTGTAAATGTTTGACTTTTGTAAAACCCACTTGCATGTGGTGCTTTAGCCTTTAGACCCATTTGTTAGAGAATGAGAGAGAGACATGTAAACACCTCTATAAATAGTGGGTTCATACCACTTGTAGAGGTGTGCTTGAGAGATGTAGAAGTGAGTGTGTAAGTGTGTGTTAATTATGTAGTCTAGATCTAGATCTTTTTTGTAACACCATATACATTCAATATATCTCTTAAACACCCAAATCACCATGTTCAATTGTGCAAGCTTTAATTCCGCATGCCAAACCATGTTCATTGTCACTACACTCTGGAATCTGTTCAATATGGTTGTTTTTCAATACAGCAAAAATATGACGACACAAAATGCCAGTATGTATGAAGTGATTGCATGAACATTTAACTTCTTTTTCAGGCAAATTTAGTTCAACCTACATTATATAATAAAAATAATGTATGTTAGTAACTGATTGAAGTAACATATTAGTTGGTGGTTATTGCATAATATTGAAAAAAATATATGTAATTTAAAAATAATGATATAATATACTTGTATGATGACTAATGAAAAACGTTTAAACGATGAATATAACCTTGCATTTTATCTTCAACTGTTTGCCCTTATCCGTTTGTGTAATCATAACAACTTGCCACCCATCAATCTTTTCAACACTGTCGATAGAACAGTACTAGGCTGCTTTAAATATTTCCTTTTTGACCTCATAGAAAATATTTTTAGTGTAAACCGCAGCTGCATGTTCTAGTAAGCCACTTGGAAGCGTCATTTCATGCTTTGCATTTTTTGTATCATGTTCTAGTTTCTGTTGAGCATTTCGTTGCTTTCCAATTGCGGTGTCGTAGTTCATCATGAAATAGATAAGCAAATTACCAGAGTTGGAGTATTTATTAAAAAATGAGTTCACGCTTTCAGACCTTGAAGTAGTTTTCATCAGACCGTGTAGTGGCATGTCTTTAAAATAGGCTGGAATCCAAAGTTTTTGATCCCTGTACATGTCTTTGAACCATCTTTTGTCCTGTAGTTTGAATTTTCTCATAAGCAATTTCCACCTTGATTCAAACACTTCAGGCTCGATATAGACATTCCAAACAAGCTTCGTAAAACGCTTTCGAAAATCAGTGTTTTTCAAAAAATTGGCTGAAACCTAAAAAAAATAGAAATTTATAAGATTAACTATGAATAAACAATATGTATGCTAATCGTTATTAAAAATATGTAAACTATGTAAATCATTGATGAATAAAACATGTTGCGTGTTAACGTAGACCAAAATATACACACCTTGGCTTGTAGTTTTTTCATAATGTGCCACATACATAAACGATGATTAGAAGTAGGAAATATTGCTTCAATGACCTGTAGAATTGCTGGATCTTGGTCTGTTAACACTAATTGAGGGTGTTTTACATGTGCTTTCAAAAAAGCTTCGAGCAACCAACAATAAGATTCTATTGACTCGTTGCTTAACAAACCTGCCCCAATGTTTATTGAACGTTTGTGGTTATCAATGGCTGTAAACGGCACAAAAATCATTCCATACCTGTATCAAAAAGGTAATTAAAAACAAATTCAACATTGATTACAAAGTCAAAAAAACATCAATATTCATATTTAAATAAAAAAAAATGTGTAATGAGTATAAGAGCATACTTATTTGTTCGGAATGTAGCATCAAATGATATCACATCTCCAAACTCCTTGTAATATAACTTATCGGTTTCATCCGCCCAAAACATTGCGTTTAACACACTATCAACACATTTATACTCAAATGTGTAATTATGTAACTCATCTTTCCTCATGTTCATTTTGTCAACAACCAGCTGTGCATCCTTGTCACCTATAATGTTTCCCACCTTCCTTCTAAAATTTTTATAATCAATTGCTTCAGGGCCAACGTTTTCATAACCTCCTTGCAAACTAGCTTGTAACTT